>NC_055682.1:24215155-24815155 GCF_017639745.1 Melanotaenia boesemani
AAGTCCAAATTTTCTCTGCGGGCAATAAAACTGAAACTATATAAAGCTGTGTCGTTTACCTGCTTTTGTATGAGACAGAATGTGCTCACCTGCCCAAAGCCAATAGGCTGCTGCTGAGGCTGGAATGCAGGGGTGATTTTCTGCTGTCTGTTGAGGAGAGGAGTGGAGTGGTGATGCTGTCGCCCAGGAATGCCTCGCCCTTTGGACTGGCACAGAGACTCCAACACTGAGGGAGGAGGTCATGTAACAGGGGAAACAGAGAGATGGAGATGGCACACTTAAATGCAGAAAACTTGGTGTACTGCTATCAGTTTCAGATGGAAATAACAAGCAAGCCGATCTTAGCAAGAGACTGTATCCAAATACAACAACAGACATGGAAACATTTGTGGCAGGAGGCTCTGTGGGCTTATCTGAGATTTCAGCTGTGGTGGATGATTTCCAAACCTTAAAACATAGTAGTATCTGTGCTCTGATCTACAAGGTTATAAATAGATATGTGTTGGGTATTGGGGAGGGGTCTGTAACTAAGCTTGTTCAAAGAACTTAAAGTGGGGGTCAGAACATCAGCTAAAAATACATATGGCACCACAAGAATAGAAAGCTGTGCCCTTTATGTTGGGCTTTAGTTCTAATAACTTAAAGACTGGGGAGAGAGATGTCTTTGACATGAAATGCATTATGAGCCTGTGTGAGCTGATGAACCCTTTACTTTTAAAGACGTATAAAAAGGTCATTCTTTATTCCTCAAGTGTCCCACTGACCACAGGTGTTATAAAGCCTACATACATCATGCATAACCCCGCTTTAATGTCTGAAAGTAATATTCTTTAAACATTTATTTGTTTTGGACAACCAGAAAATGTTAATGTATTCCAGTTTGAATGTGTTATTCAGGACATTAAACATTTTATGGTAATTATGCATGTCTTATGCAGCTTTAACACTAGAACCTCCAATGGGGTCATTTTTACCCCCTTGGTTTTTCAAACACTTCTATCTCTGTGAAACTAAAACCCCTATTTTACGTCAGTTCATTGACTTGTCCTAAAAAGGATCCAGTCAATTTTGGTGAGTGTGTAATCAAAAGAAAAAGAAATATGACCACTGATATCTAGACCCACCAAGAGGGATCATTTTTAACCCCCATTTAAGAGCACTTTCCTTTCAGCTGTCAGTTGTTTTTGTTTGGTAGCAGAAAATAAGGTTAATTTCCAATGCAAAAACCTTTCAAAACAACCAAAAAAATGTATAAAGTGCTAATGTGCAGTATGTAGACAAAGCATGTGCTCTTATTGTAAGTAATGAGTGAAGAAAATAACAGGAGTGTGAAGCTGTTTTCAAGTCTCATGCATGTCTTTATAGTAGATATAATTATTTCGTCCTTATTGTAATGTTATTATTATCATCAGTTATTTAGCTTATGTCAAAAGGTTTGTGTCTGTTTGCGTCTGAGCATGCATGTGTGTGTTATATTAAATATTCTGGTATTTGACAGTATTGTTTTTTTGAAGTCGCCATTACTTTTTATATATTACTATTTAAAAAAGATAAACCACATTACTGTATCCCTGCATCTCTAACACTGTTGCAACAGGGGTAGAGGGTGTAAAAATGACCCTTCCTGGCAGTTCTTGAGGCATTGAATGTTGGCGGTTCTAGTGTTAAGAAGAGCACATCCACACAGATACTGCATCTCTTAGAGTCAGTCTAGAACCAGCATAAGAAGTGTTCACAGCAAGCAAGTATCCACTCAAAAAATCAGAGCAGATATGTCAGGGCAGGTAACCCATAATCACCTGTGAGAACCTCTTTGGCCTACTAACACGGCATAATCCCAGGCCATGTGACCTGTGAAGCAGACAGCAGCAGTGGTGACTAGACTTTTGAGCTAACATGACACACTTGTTAGCTGTCTGAATGGGTAACACCATCAGAGTCCACTTCAGGTACAAGAGGCAGGAAAGATTTATATTCAGAGGAAAAAAACTTTGTCTTAATACTTTACTGGTCACCTCAACAAGTATTACATAAAAGTATATAAAGACTCACCAGAAAAAAAGACAGAACTTAATAGTTGGACTCATAATCTATATTAGTGGATCAACTCCAATTCAAAGTTTTCTTTATACTGCAGTTGATCCAAGTTTCTGTGGGACATTCATGTTACCACAACATTGCGCGTCCAGTCTTACCTGTGTTTCCAGGTGTGTCATTGACAGCTGGGTTGTGGTTGTTGTTCTGCACTCGCATTGGAGGAACCACAACAGTGCGAACTGTTGGCTTGCTAGGCTCGGTTTCCGGGGCAACACATGCAACTCGAGGCTCGCAGTTCTGGTTGCTGTCAGTGATGTAGCGACGCTCTGTGAAGGGACTGTTGCTGTTGCCAGAGGAGTGCGAAGCGGGAGAGCTGTCTACCGTGTCACAACCACTCTCCTGTTCATCATCAGACATGCTGCCAGAGGATAATCAAAAAAAGAAGGAACGCAAACACTAGTTTTATTTAGAAGCTGATTGTTGACGTTAGGGAAAGGAATTTTCTGCAGAACTTAGTGTGAGAAGCTTTTTAATAAAAGGCTTTTTATGCTGCCCTATGCTGCCCATGGCCTTTTACAGATGCCCTAAACTTTACCTGTTGGGATGTTTGCAGGGTGAGGTGCTGGACTGGGCTGAGGCAGAAGAGCTGGTGCTGAGTGTGCTGTCTGGACTGCTGAGAGAACAAACTCTCTCCATACAGACGGTGCTCTGACATGCCTCACAATCTGCACTGCCCTTGCACCTGTGAGCGAGAAGAAATAAGATATAAAACCTTTAAAAGCTATTTAAAAATAGCATAAAAAGGAGCCAGATGGCTGATACTCACTCCCTCATTGAGTGTCTTTGTGCATTCTCCTCCTCATCACTGCTGATACTGATGACACTAACAGTCGGGCTGGCCAAGTCGGAGATCACCATGGCCTGCCGCTGCTCCTGCGAAACTGAGAGCTCCTCACAGTCTGGCTCCACTTTGCAGCAGTTCTCTTCATCATCCTCCTCCACCTGCTCTGTTGCTGGCTCCTCTCCCACAGTGTGCCCTTCCTCTGGACATCTGGCTTCCTCCTCCTCTACCTCTTGCACATTCTTTGCTGTATCGGCCATCTTTGGGGACTGACATGCTAAATTTTGGATGTTTGTGTTTTGGAAGATGTTGCTGCCCCTACACAGGAATTTGGAAAAAAAGAAGTAAACGAGACTTTCATATTTGGAAAGATGCACATTTGTATTGGTTCTAAAGAAAAATGCCCATGTGCTGTACCTGTTCACACAAGGCTTTGCTCTCTTGTTGGCAGCTGGCTGAGGCCACACCACATGTGCGATGCCTATGTTAATTGGCTGGTGGGTGGACATGGTCATTTGGTTGGTTAAGAATGGCTGTGGGTGGGCAATCATGGAGCTGTAATGGTTACCATGGGGACGCACTTTCCTGCAGTAGGGAAACAGAACATTAAAAATCAAGCCAAAAGCTTTTAGCACCATTTTTGACAAAACGGTCCCAGTCAAAGGACATGTATGAGTCATCATCATTAACATTCAGGGGAGCAAGCATGCTGTATTAGAGCAGTGCAGCCACTTCTGAAGCATACCACATGAGGGTAATAAAACACCAATGAATAAAAAACTATACTGTATGTTGGAACTATAAATACAGATGACATATGAATTATATTAAACCTCCTCAAATAGAAAAGTTTCTTACCCCCAGTCACCCAATCTCTGTGAGCCTGTCACAGTGTCAGATGCCAAAGTTGTTGGTGGTGGGGGCACAGATGTGACCTGCTGCCAAGTGGGCACCAAAATCTGCTGTGCACGGCTCGACCAGGGCTGTTATGAGTGTAGAGAAGCAAAGCAGCTGTGTTATTGCACTGTAGATTTCTTCCGATTGAGAAAAAACAGACTGAAGATAAACTTTACACTTCAGTAATACACATGCATCTTTATATTTAAATTTTTATCATTTTAATTTACACTTTATAACAAAGCCTAACCTAATTTATTCATCAAAAAGTTGACATATTCTTCACATAATTCTACTGTGATCCTTCATTGTTCACTCGCTACCTGTGTAATGACTCCAGGTCTGATCTGTATGGGCTGGATTGAGGGTGCTTGAGTGACTAGAGGCATAGAGGCCTCCATACGAACAGAGTAACCAGCTGGTTTAGCTGTGTTGGTGGAGATACCTGCAGGAGTATTGTGAAGGATTGTATATTAATTTGAGGTATTCAATGTAGCTCCAAGAAAGAATGATAAATAAGTAAAATTAAAATTTCCAGCACATGCTTTACCTTGAATGGTTGGGGGACAAAGAATAAGAGCCTGTTGAAATGACTCGTTGCACCTAAACTGACCACTTCCAGTCTGAAGTGGTATCCCAGGGTGCATTACTGAGGGTGCTGATGGGGCTAACCCCTGAAAGGAGGGAAAAAAGTAAATTAGTTTTATTTATGTAAACTAACTAACAATACCATTCTAGAGCCAGTAGATGGCGACATCTAAGTCAAGAGCAGCTTGTTTTCAAGACCACACTCTGCTCGTCTTGTGCTGGTATTAGTGGGTAACCTGTTAGTATAGGCATAAATCAGACTTTTCAGTTAGAGGAATTCAACAGATCTATAACACACAGCTGATATACAGGTTTAGGGGGCTGAATCAACACATATTCAAGGTCTACTTGCTGAAATGACTCCACTTCAGCTTCTGTTACTGCTACTGGTTAGATTTTTTATATGAACATTCTTATAAAATGATTTGCAAATGAAATAAGGACCAATTTATCTAGGCTAACGAAGCCTACACTTGCTGTTTTTTTATTTTGTCTCTTTTTCTTTCTTTAAACAGGTTGCAAAAAAACAGTGGACTTTCTCTTTACGACATGCCAGAGGGCTAAACAGTCAAGAGCATGTGCCTTTACTTCACTACCCACACTGCTCTCGTGCCTGAGTATAATCACATTTAATGGATAACGATAACTAGAGCTATATTGTTCTGCTACAGCTCCTGCATGTGGCCCAGCCCCCATACACATGAAAGTGAACACAAAGCAGCCTTTCAAAGTGGTAATAGAGTCACAACATTTTCCAGCAAGTCTTCTGAACAAGATTAACCTCTTTATGTACTGCTCCAAAAATATAACAGGAATTATAACTGAACAGCTTCATTGTGTAATGTATGCCATCAGGTATTCTTTCACAAGGTTTTAATTTAAATAAAAAAAAAGATAAAAGAGTGTTCTAAAATCTTTTTATTGGTCATTTTTTTACAGCACAATGGCTCTCAAATAGACTTTAAGATGTTTTGCATTATAAAGACTCAAAACCAAAACGGAGGTCAGCGCTTCTTTTTTCCTCGGCAACAATGCTGATTTGCACTGTTGCCATGACCTCAGAAACATGACGTGATTTTGTTGCCATGACAGCAGTGCTAGGACGCAATAAGACAGGCAAGTCAGCATACAAAAGGGCAATAAAAGCAAGTAAACACAGTCTTCATAGGAACAAATAACAGAACAGAACATTAGATGTCAAGAACCTCCGCCATCTGTGAATATTGCATCACTCATATATTCAGATTGTTCTTTTTTTCCTTCTTTTTGTGTCCCTTCCAATTCAAAAAACAGGAAAACAAATGATGATTAACATGAAAACACATTGATGCCAGTTCTTTGTTTCCTTTGTTTACATGTTAATCCACTGATCTTGTGATTACTAAGTATAAAAAACAAACAAAACCCATGTACAGAAGTTCTAATATGACCAGAGTAACTCACCTGAGCGTGGACAGCTGGGATTTTGCTGAAGGGGTGGTTGGCTGAGGCAGCAGCGGTTGTAGTAACAGGTCTGACGAAAGGACCTTTATTTCGATTGGCGGCCTCATACGCAGCGGGATGAGTCCAGCAAACATCCATGATGTGAAGACATGACTTCACACTACAGACGGAAAGGTGATGCAGATGTCTAAGTAATGTAGCACTTTCATTATGACCGCATGCCTGAAAATCTGGAGTAAGGCAAACTTACTGGTTGCTGTGGGGAAAGTCAAGCAGGTGTTGCATCGTCACAAAGGGGTGGACGAGAGCTTCAGCAGGGGCAATCCTCTCTTCTGCATCAATCAACAACATCTTCTTCAGCAGGCCAACAAACTCCCGACGGTCTGCCTTCTCCGCTAGCAAGTCACTACCTTCCAGATTTATCATCAAGTTCACCTGGAATACAGTTTGTGAAGACTTGAGACAACAGCCCTTCATCTACAGATTAACATAAAAAAGACGCAGAATGACAAATCTAATGTTACAATATGAAACAAATATTACATGAAACAAATATGGATTCACAGAATCTCTTCTGATCTGGAAAAAAAGCAGCTCAGACATGAAGAAGCATTGATAAGTCTCTGTGGGACTTTCCATGGTCTCTTCTGAGTGAATGAATATGAATCTACATTTCTAAGGCTAAGGTTGGAATATTACTGAGGGGAAGTTTTGGAACATTAATCTCAGATCTTGCTTTCTCATTCATAGTAATATCGAGTATTTGGTCTGTTCTGTTCTTTATGTACAACTAAAGGTGTACCACCTCTAGTTAAGACCTAGTAACACACAGCCTTTGAACATCTGAAGTTAGTCCTGTTCGGTATGTTGTGGTCTGAATGATAAACATACGTGCGCTATGTCATCCAAACAGCTGAAGATGTACTTTCTTGCTTCCTTTGATTTCATTCCCGTCTCCGTCTCATGCTCATCTGTTGACTGTGGAACAAGAAAACATTTGGTGAGGACACAGGATATGAATTTAGTGAATTTGGTAGAAAAGCTGACCTAATACATTAACATTTGCTTTGGCTATATCCTGTAGATGCACTATTTAAAAAGTAATATATCTATTTTATATATTTTCAAAGAAAAATGCAGTTTACATTGCAGTGTCTTATACATAGTGGTGTCATTAAATGTCTGTAAGCCAGAGCGGTCTCTACAGCGGGGTAAATATGACTTTCAACAGGCTTTTTCCAATTAAAACTTAAACACGACAAAAGTGCCAAAGTCGTGGGAGGGCCAAAGTGGAGCTGTGATGTTGTGCTTCCTTTATCTGTTCATAGTAGCGTATAGTAGTGAGCTGAAGGGGCTCATAAGCAAATACAGACACTTGTGAGACAGTTCAAGTTAATTCCAAATTGTAATTTGAAAGACTGAGAACAGAACTAACGTTACACAATGACCAACCGAAACTGCTGTAAGAAACAACTACATTCAGATAGAGCTAGATTAAAAACAAACAAACAAACAAAATTATTAATTTGAATAGATTCAAATCAAATAATTCAATACATAATACACTCGGAGACAGATTTATTTATTTTTCATGCATTTCCTTTTCTGGTGACAACAGTGACCCTACTCTTAGCATATATTTAAGACTGTGTCACTCCCATGCAAAATCAGCTTCTCTCCCAGAGATAAAGCCAAATTCATATTTATAAAATAGCAATCTTAATAACTTTGTTTCTGGACACCCGATGATAAAAATTAGGCTGAAAAAACTATCAGAAACTTGATAAATATGGTGAATACATGGTTTTTGGTGGATTATGATCACAGATGTGACAAGGCACTTATATGCCCAAAATCAGCTTTTCTCACCAAGATAATGCCAAATTCAGATTTTTCTCACTCACACCATTGTATTACACACATATGTGAACTATTTAGCATATTGTTACTTCTAATTTACCATATTTCAGAAGTGTGTGAATATTCCTCACCTTTAGTCTCCATGCTGCGTAAGAGGAATCAGACTCTTTGCAAAAGAACCGTGCAGTCTTTGTGCCTGCATTCAGTAAACGCTCTCCTGGCAAGCCTTGTGTCTGAGAGATGTAGCGAATCTATCGGACAGACAGATTGGGTGGGTGGGGGGGGGACAACAAAACATAAATAAAAGAAATATTTTTTATTAAACTGCTCTTTGTTTAAGCTGACATTAAAACATTTTGTTGTATTAAACTGTTTAAGTTCATCTCTACAATAAACATATCAAAATAATGCTTATTTTTGCCCAAATCATTCTTAACCTCACCAAACCCAACACCACTGCAGCAATCTTATGTACTGATGATAATTTACAAAATCACTCTGTATTAACTTTCTCAGAGTTAACTGTGTGTGGATAAGTGCAGAATGGCAACAGCTAACAAGACCTTAAAAATGGCTTGTTCCTGTCAAAGTCTAGACCCAAATAAGAATCATTGTGTCAAGTGTAGCGTGATGGTTTCATTGTCAAATGCTTTACTGGGGAATGATGCTCGCCAGTCAGATGCTGCGGGGCAAGAATGTCACACACAGGTTTATGAGAGGAGAGCGGCAAGAAGCCTAGCTGACGTCAATCACACCCAAGTGAAAAGAACAACAATCATTAGAGATTCAGCGTGGCTAAGGAGGAGAGACTCGTTGAGAGAAAGATGATCACAAACACATCATTGCACACATTCATATACTGTACATAGAATTTCACAGATCAAGACAATGCAAAAACACTAAACACACATTGTGATATCTGTAAAATAAACAAATGTGTATCACATATGTTGTTTGATTGTAGAAATTCTATTGTTGGAAGTGCTTTAATGTGTTTCTCTCTCTAGCATTAGGCTTTGTAACTTAGATTCTGAGGTGAAAATACTGCAATGTCTCCGTGTGTAGGTGGGAAATTTTGTCCATGTTGGTTGGCTGTATATTTACTGGGTTATAATAAGGCAATGCATTTACTTGGGTTGTGATGGCTTACAGTTAAAATCATTTTCCACAGTCACTGTAACCCTTTAAAGACCAGGGATGGGATGACAAGAGTCATTTTACATCACCGGCAACGGATTGGGTGTAAAAGCTGCTTTTTCTTTCAGTACTTTCCCAAAACACAGGAAAATTTAGGAAACGATTCCTTTTCAATCTCTCATTTTCTGTTCTGCATATCATTCACTGATAAATCATAACTCTACGTATGATTACAGACACTCAGTTCCAGCAAACATTTCCCTTAAGTCTTCCTCTTTCATGTCCATATTTTAATGTGACTATGCAATGCCTTGGAAACAACAGATAAAAAAACCTGTTTGGTTAGGACAATCCTTGTGGCAGGAAAGTCCTTTATTTTTCCTTGAAGGCCTGTCTGTGCAAAGAGCTCACAAACCACTGAGATCAATGCTGCAAAGCAAAGCTATGGCTTCACAAACTAACTAGTGGCCTTTAATGAGCCAGGGATAGGAAGCACTAGCAACCTTTATTTTACAACAGTCTAGATAACACCATACACATACCGAAAAAAAATAAATAAAAAAAAAATAAAAGGCATTTTAAAGCTGTTCCTGACTTAATAAACTAAAGATAATCTCAGTCTGGAATCTCACAGTTACTTTCTCCATATGCCTCCCGTCCAACATATCCCACACATTTATACTAGGGAGTAATTGTAACTGGTCCCAAAGAGGATTCCCTCTACAACCTTGACACCCCTAACCCTAACTAACCTTTTACTTTTTTTTTTTTTTTTTTGGTCAACACTGACCTACCACACATATATACATATATTCTCTTATTTGCCCACTGGGGGGAGACCAAAAAAAAAGATTTGCAAGCACATGCCATGACTGCACCACTTTCACTGTACGGTAGAGAAGATACACAGTGTAAAGAAGACATAAATTAGGAAGACAACAACAGAGTTCACCATCTGTGACTAATTTGATCACCAGGAAAGAATGAGCTGCTGACTGAATCACAGGATTGTTCACATCCAAGAAGTTAAGTCTTGTAATACCTTAGATAAAAAAAAAATGGTGTGAGTGGGGGATGAAGTAGGGGGAGGGAGGTGTAAAATTGGAGGAGGAGCCAGAGTTATAAATACAATATGCTGCGTGGGATGTAACAAGACCTCATGCAGAAAGATAAGATGAAGAGGGGAAGAAGGGGTGGTAGTAGCTCCATGAGTCAACCTGCAACCCCTCGGTGACACCTCACACCAGCAGTCAGCTTCACAAATAATTACAAGAAAGAACTATTTATGATTATTCGCAGCTTTCACCTTTAAAATTAACTTTTTTTACACTTGCAAAATCCAGTAAATGATTAGACATGTACACAGGCACAGTGGCTTCAAGGTTGGAAATAATATCAAAATATTAGATACTTTCATGGAAATAAATAGAAATTTGTCACGTAATGGCTTCTTAAAAAAAGGTCTGGACCTGTGTTTCACAGATTTGTGGAGTTGGATTGTTGAAATGGTTTTCATTGATTTGCTGCTAAAGATTTTGAGGGCAGGTCTAATCTCCCAGATACATTATGCATGGGACTGTGAATATAATAAAAACAAAAGTCAAGCCCATCTTGAACACTGGACAGTTATAAATAGGCCTACTGCCATGCACGCGCCTTAGACTAGCAACAAGCTAACCATTCTACTTTATAACAACATCTACCAACATATATAACAACATCTTTCCTAAATGCCAGAATTTACAGAACTTGGGCTGTCTGCTTAAACTGTATGGGAGCAATGACAGCAAAAAAAAAAATGGATTAATTTTGTACAAGTGAAGCTGAAATGCAGCACCACTGCAGACCTGGCAGCAAACCAGCAGAGCCACCAGTGCTTCACAGAAGTTTAATGGAAACTTTGGCCAGAACTACATGGAGTTAAAGATCACCACTAACACTTCATGATTTACCTTGTACTTCAACAATCTTTTAACAAGGTCAGCTGGGACTGATGGAAACAATGGTGCACTACTGTGACCACAGGCCTGAGTCTCTTGTTTTCCCGCTGCCATTCTCATGCATTGCTAATATAGGTCTAATAAATCTGTGGCAGCTAGCACATAATCGGCATGATAATATAAGTTTCATTATTTAACGATGTTGGTAAATTAGCCCACAGCTGAGAAGTGAGGGAGATATTTTGCATCTGCAGTGTGAATTTCAGATTTCACATTAGCAGCTTGCTTTAGTTAAACTCAGCTCTGCTACGTTTGCCTCGTAGTACAGTTCATTTGAGCTGATCAGAGATCTTGTCAATCAAGGTGTTGTGCCGACATCCCCAAAGCATCTGAGAGGATAGAGCACCATTTATTTTTCTGCAATTCTGAGAATAATAAGTCATTTTATTTACTTAATGGTTGTTTTGATCATTTATGATTGGTTGAGGGACTGACAGCCATGTGACATACTTGGAATGTAATATTTATTTATGCCTTGCACAGACTAACGATTCTGACATTTCTTTAATGAGATATTAAACCATATTGCTGTCAGTGAAAATCCTGTGGTTGACTCGAAGGCTACATGGACCTAGCCTGTAGATCAAGAAAGTGAAATTCTATAAAATGACCAGCAGGGAGCGGCTCCTGTGATTGCAAAAAGTAGTCATATGTGATTGAAGACAAAGAGAAGATTTTACCCAAGAACAGAATTTCCAATCTCACATTGGGATCTTATCTCCAGCAGGGCTGCAACTAATGACTGTTCTGATGGTCGATTAGTCACCGACTATTAAAATGACTAGTCGACTAATCGGATTATGTTTCTCATGATTATTATAAATGGCTCTTATTTTACTTTCAGCTTTGAAATCTTGCATGAGGTTGTTACGTAAGTCCGACGTGCCTCCTCTTTATGTGTTCGAGCATTGCGGACGTACTTCCGTGGTACGCAAGGCCTGCTTTACAAATCTGACATGTATATAATTTATTTTATAAGTTTAACATGAAGTTATCCCAGACTTTTGATGTCCTCTGCCGCCGTTTTGCTCCCTAGTCCGCCACCATATTTTTCCCCTGGCGGACTTTATTGCGCAAGCGCAACTCTCAGCAGAGATAAAAAAAGAAGACAATGTTTCACTCTGTAGTTTTTCTTGCCCTCTATGCACATGTGCATTGTGCAACTCCCAGTAGAGATAGGATTAGAAGACGATGTGTCACTCTGTAGTTTTTTTTTTTTTTTTTGTTTGTTTGTTTTTTGTTATTTTTTTGCCAACAATAGTTGACGGCTAAATTCATTGTTGACTATTTTTATTGTCAACTAATCATTGCAGCCCTAATCTCCAGATAACTGGCTGGAATAGCATCAGTCTTTACCAGTGATGGGAATAACGGAGTTAAAATAAACGCCGTTACTAACGCCGTTGCCTTTTTTAGTAACGAGTAATCTAATTAATTACTTTTTCTATCGTTACAACGCCGTTACCATTACCAAAATGCCGTTACTACAAGTTACTGAGTGAAGCTACGAAGTGGTCGTCCCACTTGGTTTAACGCTAGCTTGGCTCACAGACACAGGAGCTCCAAATGTGTGTGTGTTTTCCCCTGTAGTGAAAACAGGGGTAAGCGATTAAGTAATGATGATTGGAGGAAAATTTTATAAGCCAATCAGAGACACCAGGTGGGCGGATGTTTACACACAAACCCAGCACATAGAAGCACACACACAAAAAATCAGAGATGGCGAGTCCGGAGTCTCAGGGAAAGACGGCGTTTTCGAGGTGGAAATGATGAAGAAAATTCTTGAAGTACAGTTGTACCAGTTGTGGTCTTTTGAGGTGCAATAAATATTAAAACCTCTGTTCAGGTACCAGTCTTTGCTGTTCTACTCTATGCACCTGGCCTGTGAAACCTGTTCTGAAAAAAATCAAACTTCTTTGACATTTTTAAACTTTAAAAAAGTAATGAAATAGTTACTTTCCCTGGTAACTAGTTATTTTTATAGTGGAGTAACTCAGTTACTAACTCAGTTACTTTTTGGGAGAAGTAACTAGTAACTGTAACTAATTACTTTTTCAAAGTAACGTGCCCAACACTGGTCTTTACACAAATTTAGTGGAAACACCAGCTGTTTTTGGGAGGGAGATTCAAGAGCCAGGAAAGGTGTCTTCTGCAGGCTCTAACTTGTCTGAGAAGGCACTGCTTCATGCCACTTTGCCCAGTCAGGCACACCTCGTAGCTCTGGAAGCAGCTGCTGCCTATTATCTGAAAAAGCTTGTGATTCTGCATCTCAATGACTTAGTAGTAGCAATGATTACTATATTATTGTTTGCTGTCATATAATGAATGTGGCATTCAGTTTTGGCAAGCTACTTTCTCATGCTTCAGCCATTCAGGGGTAACAGAGTCCTACTGGCCATAGCCCTGAACCTCAGTCATAAAATCTCCACTCAAAAGAAATCCAAAAAGATATTTAAACCTTTTCTCAGCTGCACTATTAAGGATTGTAAGGAAGTCATTACAGAGAAGATTCAGGGTTAACCCTTTAACCACATGCATATCATATTTGATACTAACATTTCTGAGACAGGAATAAGCAGGTAAAGATGGATGGATGGACATTTCTCTCTACTGCATCACTCTATGGTAAAAACTGCACAAAACTCTGTCATACTATCTGATGCTTGTCTTCTGCCCCTGGTGGATACCTTTTGCACTACAGTAATTCTGACACATTTCAAAGTAATAAACAGTACATGCGTACCATTTATTTAGTTTTTTTTTTTACATTTTGTGATAAAATTATCGTAATTTGTTCACATATACCGGGTTCTGATCTCTATCTGACACAAAGTGCATTCCATACTTTCCTTTTCTCCAGTTATGATGTTTTTCAGTGATACCATCAATCACACTCCCATCTACAGTACACTATGTTAACTTTTAGCTCCCTTGTTCCACCCAATCTAAATATCACCTCGACAAGTCTAAAAAATTTCCCCCAGGAAATCTCTAAAGCAGCTATGTGAACAAATTTGTTCCTATAAAACAGATGAATCATATTTCGACAGGTGCCACTGAGCTCAAGTCAAATCTCCTTTAGAGATGTTGCGTTATCTCTGCTGTCATAGTTCTGTGGAGGGTGAAAAATGATGCCATGGCACAAAAATACATTGCTTTGAGTGCTGTGTTGAGCAGTGCTGAGCCCTGTAATGTAGGGTGCTGCATGAGACAGAAAATGATCTGTATTGGCATGCTTTGAGTGGATGGGGCTCTGCGACAGGGGAAAGCCGCTCAACATAAGCTCAGATCAGTCTAGTCCAAGGAAGTCACAGTCAGGGCTCCAGTGGGAGGGGCAGGTATTCACCTGCACTTAATAGACATGCCATCAAGCACAGGAATATACCTTCTGCTCATGGTAACAGACTCCAACTCATACAAGTATGTATACTATGTTGCCAAGAACAGAGTTCGTGCCATGCTAAATTTTTCTTGCTGTAAGTTACTAGAACCAACTATCTCTTCCTTGCTTAATCAACCAGCAAAGTCTTTCTTTCAGTGTGTAAATGTGTACTTAAGTTTTTTCTTTCTCCAAAACTTAAAAAGTTTCCACTTCCTTTTATCCATAACATAATGTCTAATTCTCTAAAGACAGCAATAGAGGAATGCACCTACATCACTTCTCCATCTGTCCTCTAGTTCACAAAACATCCAACATGGCTGTCATGGTCAGACGTCAAAGCAGGATTTTAAATTAAAGTGGTGAGATGGCAATGGATCACATACTATACAAACTTAAACAGTAGGTAATTTTATGTAAAACTTGTAATAAGACAGCTGATTTGCATGGAAACTAAATAACAAACACATCAATTCCCTCCCCTTTGAGTATAAATGTTTGGAAAGTATTTGGGGTCAATGGAAACGTGTAGAAAAACAGAAAAGCCTAGATAAGGATGGCCACTTGGGAAAAGGGTCAGGATAAGCAAGTTGGAAATGGGAGGGAAATGACCGATGTGAGTAGAGGCTCAAGATTATGAGTGTAATTAATTTAAGGTAAGGTCCAACTTACATAAAAAAAATAAATAAAAAAAAAAGGGAAGCAAGAGCGAAGCTTGTTTACCTGGTCGTACTCCAGTGCCCCAGGGTAAAGAGGCCAGCCCAGAAAAAGTTCAGCTATCACACAGCCTAGGGACCACATGTCTATGGCTTCACAGAACTGCAATCCCAGAATAATCTCTGGAGCCCTGTGGAGTAGACAATACATACAACTGTTAGCCTATAATACCACACTGAAAACATTTCAGATTAAAACAGGTAGTAGGAGACATCTAAAACCTGCAGGACAGTAGCTCACGAAGACTGGAGTTGGACATCCCTGGATTAAAATATTCAAATACAATGGAAAACCAACAAACTCAATTTGTCAGAGAAAATAACTTTTGTTTACTAAAACCCAAATCTGTACATGTAAAACGAGATATGCTAGTGTAATATCTGCATAGGTTAATGATACCTGAAGACATCATTAAAGCACTCATTCAACAATTTTGCGACTCATACATATTTTATGGCTCAGTAAAGTAGCGTTGACCTCTTGAGCAAATAATCACTTTGGTTTTTTTTTTTTTTTTTTTTTAGCAAAGTCATGCAATTCCTTATGACGGCCACACAGATGGGATTGTGTGGTACATGTGTAACAGAGCCAAGTCACTTGTAAGCCAGTGTTGTGCGTGTGCTTTAGTGCCAAGCGTCAGCAGGCTGTGCCAGTAGGTTAGCAGGTCAGTCAGGCTGAGATCAGAGCTTTGACAGGCTGTTGTGTCCTCTCTAGCCTGTTAGAAAGGAAGCATAGTCACCACTTCACCTACTTGCTGTCTCAGTGTTACTTCATAATAGCACTGTACTACCACATCACAGGAATGACTTGCTGAGATGCAGGACTGTCAGCACCAGCAAAAACATGATAAACATCCAGAAGTCTGTGTTTAGGATATAGTACAAAGTCTACATAAATTACAAGTATGAAGGTATGAAGAACTTAAATTGCTTACATCTTCTAAAAGCTTTTCTGGCCGGGAATGACTTTCAAGCAGGCTTGCCCAAACGATTCAGTGGCCACGGTTACATGATTTTTTTTTTTTTATTATTTAAAAATTAATAATTCACAAGTATTTACCTTTACGTTTACATGGAAGAAATAATTCCAAATTAAGGTTTACATGAAAAACAAATTAATAGCCTTTATTCAATTTGGCTTAAGATTTGGGGGTTAGGAAGGGTTCTGATAGGACAGGGTTTACTGGAAGTAAACAAACTCCAGTTCCTGTTTCTTTTCTTTTCAGCTACAACATGGAAGACCACATAATAAGAACCATTTTCCCTTTGATTTTTATTATAATTGTGAAGCAGCAGCTCAACACTACAATACTACTTTACTTTCGTCAATTCACAACAGCCTGATTCTATTCCATTTCGATTAAATCCATTTCAATTCCATACCGATTTATTTACAGATATTTATGTAACAACACCCATTTTTCGTCAATATTAAAGACATTCTCAGATAACTATCTTTACAAAACACACAGTTTACATGACCATCAAAATGAGATATCTGGGAGTAATCAGATAATTGTAATAATCTGATCTGATGTGTCTACATGCACTTCTGAAATATGATATTCGAGAAAGCCATTCAAAAGTCCATTACTGGATTTTTTCTAAATCCATACGTGCTTGGTGACATCACTTCCTGTTCTTTTGATAAAATTTTGTGTTTGTTGAACATGGCGGAGCCCACAGCCTTAGCATTAGCTGCTAATGTGACAAGTAATAAGCTGCTAAGTTGTTTACAGTTGAATGTAATATGTAAACTATGTAAGGATACAAACTGTGTCCAATGAATGTTGACCTACTTCTGTCACAATCCATCACAGCTTTGCTTTCTTCATATGGAGAATAAAGTTTATACAGTGCTATTATTTTTCTTAAAGCCTCAGACTCTGTATGACTTCCCTGAAAAGCAAATTAAGATTAAAAGCAATTAAAAGAATCAACCCCTACCTCTCAGCTTATAAAGGAAAACACACAAATTGGACATGAAATAAAAACTTTAAAATACTATATTTAAAGAATAATGTCCTACGATAAAAATGGGTTTGCATGATAAGGTCTGAGTGTTAAGAATGAATAATATACATTTCTGGTATTATGTATCAACAGGGCTAAATGAGTAAAATTTAACATTACTGTTTATAGTCTTGACAGCATCATGGTCAAATGACATCATTCCATATATTTCAACATTAATGTATCATTATCTATGTAGGTGGCACAAGTGCTCAGAATAACTAGGCCCTAAAATTACATTAGTGGGAAACTTGAGCAATGGGAATACATTTCATTTCCTCTTAACATATACACAGGACATACCCCAAGCAACCATTTACCACCATGAAACAATCCAGAGGTTTTAAATAATCTAAAAAGTGACAGAGGATCCCATGCCATGACAATCTGCTCACATGGCACCCCACGTTTACTGTTGCTCAAAGCTTAACGTACCAGCTGAGACGATGCTGTGCTATCATAGTGAACATACCTAAAGAGATCCAGCAGACAACTTCTCTATGACATCTTTGGAGCCATATATGTCTAAAGTATGTGGGACATATGGATAGCAACAGTGAGCCTGAGGCCTGCTAAATTAAGATTAAGACAATTTGTCACATGGTAAACATAAATGCGAACAACAGCTGGCACAATGGCAAACATTACATCAGAAAAGCAACCAAGCAGTTATGTCAATTATTTTACCCCCATAAGTATATGCTATTTATAAAGAAAATTATTTCCCCAGAAGCAGTAAAGAATGAGAGGCCACACTCTAGGTTGGATGAATATAACAACTATCCATGATTGAGGAAGTACAGTGCCAGCTGCTTTTGCTGGGCCAGTATTTTGATAGAAGTATGTCTCATCAATGGTCCAGCCTGGTATTAAGAATTTATTTTTCACTGCATAGCATAATGGGACATACAGCATGAGAAGAATGTTAACTGTGTGAGTTTCACACTTAGTATGTGAGCTTTAGCAGTACTGTAGCAAATGTTATTCCCATGTGGTTTTGTTTTTTAGACACTGAAAGGGGAGGCATGAAATTTGAAAGATGATAAAAGTATGCATCTTTGAAGATGAGTATCTATTAAATTATAATTACTTTCAAAAGGACAACCAGCACACTTATCAAAAGTGCATGCAGTTAATGGGATGATAATGATTTGTGGGAAAATTTAATGGACTTTATATTTCATGAGAGAAACCGATTTAATATGAATTGGAGAGGGACATGTTTGGAGTTAGCACATAACAGTCACACTGTACTTTTCAACTGGAGCTGGGCAACTATGGACTATTTTGGCTTGAAAAATAATATATATTTGCTTTCTACTGTAACTGCTGATTAACCAGGGAAAATTTTCGTCAGGGAATTTCTAGTTAACAGTGAGCTGCTTTGTTGGGCACGCTGAGCTGTTTTGGTGACACTCTTTCACAGAACTAAGACATTTTTTGTCGAAGGATTGCTATGTGTAAGGGTAGTTGCTTTTTGGAAAAATAAAGCCTTGTAAGTTGGCAACAATGATGCATTGTAAATAGAGTTGGGACAGATCCATTCCAATATTGGTATCCGGCTTCGATATCGACGTGATTCACGGATTGGAAAACAGTCTGAATTCCCTTACCCACCTCACCAATCCACAGTAGGAGCTTTTGTGGTCCAATGTTTACTAAATATAAGTATTATGCAGGCTTAAGCCAGACAAAATATGTTGCTGCAGAATCAGTTCATGAAATATTTCCTTTAAAACTTGTGTATATATACGCCTGCACTGACAAGTGTGATGGAGAATGATCTGGATATAATTTAGTCCGCAAAGATAAAAAAGCAAGACGCCAACTTCAAATGTGTGTACAGCCAAGGTTTCTGGGGGTAAAATGTTGTTCGGCTAAGAAGAAAAAATAGTCCAGTAGACACTCCAGGTAAACTCACAGATGACAGGGTGAAAACTGGAGGGATTAGCCCACAGAAAAGTCGCTCCAGTTCATCATTCTGGCCAGTCAGTCACTACCGTAGGTGCAGATTGGCTGCCACGTTAGCTTACTATCACCAGGTATGAGTGAGGAGTAGTAGACATGGAGTAGTAGTAGTAGTAATATTATCTTTTAAGGATAATTCTGGAAATGGCCGCTAGCTATAATGATATGACTTACATGAAGATAGATATATAGAATATATGAGAATTTCCAGCTTGGGTTGTTTTCCAGATACACTGCAGCTCGTTGAGCAGACAAGCTTATTTTACAGGGCAGCCTTAGCCAAACTTTCACTAATGCACATTAACCTGTGGAGCATTTTAAACATTCACATTTTAAACTAGCACAGTCTAATTTGTAAGATCTTCAAATTGAACTAAAAGTTCTTGCAAATCGGCTCCATGAAGACGTTTCCACCAGACAGAACAGCAGCTTCTATGATCAGAAGACCTTTTCAGCAGAAATGAGTCCTCTGAATCGATACTGCAGACCACAATGTGTCTGCAACGCTGTCAGACTATCTAGTGTTCCTACATTCTTCACATATATCCTGCTTCCCTTTCAACACATTTTCCTTTATAAATAACTCTGAAAAACATTTAAACTGGATTAATTTGGTTTATCAGTTGTTTAGTTTCATCATGTGATGTGTGGTTTACTACAACCTAATGAAACCTTACACAATAATAACAACAATGATCATAATGCCAATAATGTTCACATAAACAGATTTGGAATCAGAAAATATAGATATCCAAATTTAAGGTGCATCTTTTGTTATAAACAAGTGCAGCTCAATGTATTGCTGACAGACACAGTGGGAAGGTGAGATTCTGATAGCAGGAAAAATGCAGGCAGGCAGCTTACAGGAGATAAGGAGTGCATTAGATTATACTGGTATTAATGGTACTATCAAATTTCATCTGATTATAAATACCAGTATATATGGAAAAAGTCTATATCACCACTTTAACTTCCTTTAAAAGCCTTCTGTGTCAACTTAACACTTAAGTGCAAATTACTACATTATTTTTTTTTCACCTGTAGTCTATGAAACTGACAGGACTCCCATGTGAGCACAGCACACATAGCTCAAAAATATCAGTAGTTGCCATTTGTTGCCCTTAGTTGGCCAGTTGAAAATTGTACCACATCACTTGCCCTAACACATACTACCATAACCCTAAAATAATCAAAACACGAGGCTAGTATATAGCAATATACTATGAGGCTGTGCACCGCTGGCTGGATTAGGAAGGTCTAGTTGAGGTCATCTTGAAACCAAAAACTTATATTTCCCAGTATCGAAAGTCAAAAGTCCAACAAAAACTCCCATTCAGTGAGTTCAAAGACTCACGGGATTAAAGCATCTGTGCACGTTCCAATAAACCTTTGTAAACAAGCATACATTTCTAAAAGTCAAAACAGGTGCCAAGCAAATGATGAAAGATATGCCATAATAATTCAATATAATGGCTTTTAAAAAAGTTATTTGTTTCCAGTGTAATATCAAAAAATGGGATCAACTAGGGAATGCAGCATTTCATCTAACAGCATGCGATACAGCCAGAAGTTTGTTCTGATCAATAAAAAACTACAATAAACTGCTGGTCTTGATAGGACAAAAACCTTTGACAGATCTAGAAGTAAAGTGATGTTCATGAGTCTCTAAATGTAGAGATCTTACTGGTGTGCTTACTACTGATTCCAGTCAAGGTTTAAGCGACAAACCAAACTCACACATTGTCTTTTCTTCATACTATTTTCTAGTGAATCCACAACTGCATGACATGTGCAGTCACATACTGAAATACAGAGAACAAAACAGAAAGCAGTAGGACCCTCTCCTTTCATTTGAAGGGATAAGTGGATGTTGCTATGGTTGCACATCTCCGTCCTAATCAACGCAAGTAAAGCCTCACCACCCTCCAATGAAACTGAATCTGTTTTCCATCCTAAGGATATGACGTACAAGCTGAGGGGCCACTGAATGCTGGAGAAACTAAAGCCTCGTGACTGTTCATCGTCACGTGCAACAACCACAGAAGAAAATGACAGGTACAGCAAAAAGCCAGGTGATGGACTAGTATCCTGTCTTTTGTTAAGTGCATAACACTGACGTAATGTAACAAAGTGGGCACAGTATAAAAATGACGACAGTCAACTTTAGCACAGGCAAAACTGAAACTATCATATGCCTCAACCACATGCCTCATAGCTTCACCTAAACCTGCAGTGATTCATCCAGAAACCAACTCAGGCTCTATCACAACTCAAACAACAACAGATGACTGCATCATCATTACACTTTCACAGTCTATTTATTGCTGTCAGTCTGATTCTGATGCTTCAGAGGGCAGCAAACATACAAAAGCTGAATGTGTTTTTTCCTCAGTCACAAGACAGAAGAATGCATATGAGGTCTGCTGACAGCACGGGTTGAAAATTAATGACAACGAATGAGACATGAGTTGTCTCTTATATCACTGTCTCCTCACAACCTCAAAGCTTTGCACATAGACTTGTGTGTGTTATATGAAGAACACTTTCAGTCTGAGGGAAAGAACGCAAAAAAACAGATAAACCTTCAAAGAACTTTCTGAATCTTCCAGCAGTATTGTCAGGTCTCTCTGTAACCATGCTTTAGTTTACAGCTCACTTCTCTGTTTCAGTGTTGCACCAAAAAAAAGAAGAAAGATTAGAGAAAGAAAGTCATCTTATTTAAATACATTTATTAGTGCATTTTATGTAAGAAGACATTACCAATATAAGTGGCTAAAATGAGTTTGTTCCACAGGGTGGCTGGGCTCTCCCTTACAGATGGGATGAGAAGCTCGGTCATCCGGGAGGGGCTCAGAGTAAAGTAGATTAGAGCCAAATGAGGTGGCACAGGCATCTGGTTAGAATGCCTCCTGGATCCCTCCCCGGTGAGGTGTTCTGGGCACATCCCCCTTTAGAGGAGACCTCAGTGAAGACCCCGGACACGCTGGAGGGATTACATCTCTTGACTGACCTGAGAGCCCCTCGGGATCCCCCCTAAAGAGCTGGTGAATGTGGATGGGGAGAGGGAAGTCTGGGCTTCCCTGCTTAGGCAGCTGCCCCTGCGACCCGACCCCAGATAAGCGGTAGAAAATAAATGGATGGAGATTGTTTTAGGCTGACCTCCTGCAGTGTTAAATATTTTGTTTTGACAAAGTCACTTCAGAACAAGATCCAAAGTAAAGAAGAATGCAGCTGCTAGTTTTGATGGAAAAGAGTCCACCATGATCAACAATTTGGGGGGGGGGGATGTCAGGGTGCCCACAAATGTTATGGAAGGAATATTACTTTGCTGTCTGGTCAACTCTATTCTTCACATGAAAAAGATGCTTCCCTTTTATCATCTTCGTCTATTTTCATTGTTCACAGTTAGTTTCTTTATTTACGAAGCCTGTAAAGTGCAAAGCAATATTATATTATATTATATTATATTATATTATATTATATATATAACTAATGCAAACAGGACGTTGTATGCACAAACTAAATTGTTGACTCAGAAGTTAAGAAGACCTAATCAAATATTGTAAATGAGTTCTTCTATCCTGATATCTTGCCAGGTCACAGACAAATACTGAAACATGTTTGGTTGACCCAGCCTGTATTTCTCTGTTTTTATTATAGGAGCTTTAGAGCAACAGGCTGTTAAATGGATTGGATTTGTTCTAGATAAAAGCCAGGCTGAAAAGGATATACTTCCAGACATTCCCCTGTCCTTAGTAAAATAATTAGCTTCGGTTTGTGTACCACATGAAGCAAAGACCTTTCCCGCTCCTTTGTCAGGTAAACTGTTTATGCACCTTTTCCAAGTTTTACTAACTTTACAATTTATGTAAAGAAAAGGGAAAGAAAGAAAAAAAGACAAAAAGAAAAAAAACACAAACAAGAAACAAAACTACTTCCACCATATTGTTTGCAATGAGGACCCTGGCAGAGAAGAGAAATTAACTTTGTCTTTATTCATGGCTAATATATCAAAGTCCAGAAATAGCCCTGTGATCCACCCTGTTCTGTCCTCACAGGGAGGTATGTAGTGTAAAGTGCTCACAGAAAAGCAAACAAGAGTGGCTACACACTAAGAGTTAGGCTTTGACATGTTATGCTTACACCTGTCTTTAAATTAAAATGGGAAATAGAAAAACCCAGTTGGCCGACTATGAAGTTGGCATAAGCTTAGCCACAAAGAAAAACCTGCAAAATGGTTACTCCATGATGAGAGAGCAGAGTCTTACTGCATGTCTCTTCTAAGAACTGTAATTCCACACACTCTCAGGGCATCCTGCATTATTAAGTGGAACACAGAAGCAGTGTGGCATAGAGAGGCGGCAGCACATGCAGTCTGAACTGCCTGGACCTTAGATTAAGGCCACAAAGACTTAGACACGTTTTACAGATGTAAACCACTCAATGTGCTGACATAAGAGCCAGTATTTAAGAAGCTTGTTTTTTTTTTCCACAAGACATTCTAAAACTGATTGCATATATAGTAGCTCAGCTTATTATTATATAAAGAAAACCTGTAGCTCAGGGTATCTCAAATATTCAAGAGCAATTTTGTAAAAATGTCTAACTTTGTCTAATCTAACTGATTAGTAGAATTTAGTAATGTTAAGAATAAATTAATTCAGTTAATGTTTTAAGCACAAAAGTACAAAACGTTGTGACACCAGAATTCACAGTAAATTGTCCAACCTATCAGCAATTTCCATCCTTGAGAACAAAACATCTTAGTATGTAGTTGCCAGCAGCATGGCCTCGGGGACAACTGATATCATTTCAAGGTAAAATCCTACAAATACTCATCTCACCCTTTATAATTATTTGAAGGAAAACATAGAACTCAGATTTTCTGGAATGCAAAGATTATCCTACATTTGAAAAAACTGTGTGCAGTTTTCTTTTTCTATATTTGTTTGAACTGTTGAGCTACCCGAGGCTCCGTTCACACTGCAGGCAAAAGAGACTCAAATCCGACTGTTGTGACAAAGAGTTGGACTAAAGTGATCAGCAGTATTATTACAAACATGCTGGTACACAATCAAGAGAGTTCAATCTTATATTCAACATTTAGTACCTAGACAGACCAGTCAATCCAAGCTGAAATATTTTAAAACAATCAGTACCTACTAACCAAAAGAAGTACACTGTTCATCAAGAGGAAATGCATTTGTATCCATCAATTCTCCCTATGCAAAACATGTTTTTAAGGCTGTCTGGAGGATTATTTGCTCATAGACCTACTTTTCAGGGTAGAGTAAATCCAGTCGTATTAGTCCAAACATTACATGTGTCGATACAGCTTAAGCTTTCATGGAGCACGGAAATCTAGATGAAATTAATTTCCATCTATTTTAAATTAGCCCGTATTAGTCTTATGTGGTAGTCTGTTCTTCTAAATAATTCCAGAGACAGGTATTTGTCCTTGGGGTGCCATGTGATCAACAGTAAGATTATCATAATCTAAATGGCAGAAAACAGCATTCGCTGATTTCAAAACACATTAGTGTATTAGCACAGAAATACCATTAAATATTTGCAAACTCATTAAAATTGAACTACTGTAAACTGTAATGAAATTATGTGTAATGCCATTTTACAGTGAAGCTGTGAGATTTGCAGCTTAGCTGACTGCGCAGACCTGGTTGGCAAATTACAAGTGGCCACCAGCCAAATGCTTGTAGGCTGCAGAAATCTCTAAAGGCCTGGTGTATCTGTAAATGTTGATGACAGATTTATTTAAATATTTATTTAAGTATTAAAATATTAAATACCAACATATCAAAATATAGTTTTCACACATACAGCAAACTGACAGATAGTACCACTCAAAAGTCTGGACACACTTTCCCATTAAATGTAATTGGTAAATGTGTCCAAACTTTTTACTTGTACTGTACATAAATCAAAACAGCTGATGTTGTTGAGTTGATTGACCTTGAGCGAGTAAGTCAGGGCTTCTCTGGCATATCAAGCTGTCCTTATTTCATTTTGGCTGCTTATGTGTTTCACCATCTATAGAAGTCAAAGCACACTGGCCAGTGTCCCATGAGCTATTTTAAGCAAACCTCCACACTCAGCCTCAGCAACGCTGTTCCTTCACAGTATGCCTTGCATATTCCTGTCTCTTAGAAGGGGCACAAACTACAGAGACCAAATCTAAATAAAAAGTATTTTTGTATTGTAGACTGTAACCAAATTTAACTGCCATTTGTATTTATCATGCAGTGTAAACAAGTCCGAACATGGTATGCGAGTTGCTCAAAATCAATATTGAAAGAAATGTGTGTGATGTAGCCCTTTTAATTGTGGCAAGATTTACTAAGCAGTGCAAATGAACGTGAGAAAAAGACTGATGGGAGTGGTCTGTTTGAGATGATCTACTAACGTGTCATTGAGCTATAAACATAGACCCACGCATCAATCTATCAGGACCAGTGTCTATATGAAGAATTGTGGCTAATCCATGCAGGAACTTTACAAACAAAAGACACCAATTGTTAATTATAAGTATGACAAACAAGTTAAGAAGTCCTTGTTTCCAAGATTAGGATTGTTGATTAACACAAAACACTGACCTTCTACTCTTTAACAGGCTTCAATTTTCTGCTTAATGACTTTTGAATTTTGTTATTGGTTTTATACCACTAAGAATAGCAAATGAGAGATGTGGTGGCTATTAAATCCTGACAGTAAAATAGGTTATGGAAAATATTATGAACTCACTCACTACCTGGCTATCAGTGAGTAAGAAACTGAGGAATTTTCCCTTTCTGTAATTTCTATAAATGGCTGTTGTTCTGAAAATTGGTCATGTTTTAAAACCCATTTCCAATTTGCTTATAAGGAAGGAGTGACTAAAACCACAGTACTTTCAAAAGGTTGCAATTTTGGGGTTTTTGCACTCACTTGGACAGTTTGCCGTACCAAACAAAAAAGCAGATGCACATAAGGTCATAAGTTCTGATGGAAAGAACATACAGTAACCGCACAGGAAGGATTAATACTATTATCATTTTGACAAAACAGTCATTGACAGCAAAGAATTCCACATAAAATACCAAAACATCTTAGATTATGTCTAAACCTTAAAGACTACATCTGTAATGTAGTTCTTTCTCGTACTCTACTTCAACTCATGTTAAAGCTGAGACTTTAATTTGAGTTTAACAATTGTAGTAAAATCTTCTGTTTATCACTTAGGTCTGAAACCATCTTCCATCTGTAAATAGTCAAATATCAAAAGGAGAGTTAAGAATAGATTTTTCTGAGACAGTACTTCTGGCACAGAATGAATGAATTCTGGTGCAACCGATGTGTACCCAGAAAGGCTGTTAGTTGCCAGCATTCTCAAGTCAGGAACAGTATTGATGTATGTTGTATCAAAATACAACACCATGCAGGACTTGTGAGAAACTGCCGGTCACCAAAACTGGAAGCTGACCGAGCTGACAAACTGTAACAGCTGCAGTGCTCACTTCCTAGCCCATGAAAGTACAGCAAAGTATGACAGTTCTATTTTCAGCAACTTCCTTAAATAAAGGTGAATTTACAACAACATAATAGAAATACGATGAAAAAAAAATACAATA
The DNA here is from genome assembly GCF_017639745.1 of Melanotaenia boesemani. NCBI lineage: Eukaryota > Metazoa > Chordata > Actinopteri > Atheriniformes > Melanotaeniidae > Melanotaenia > Melanotaenia boesemani. The sequence continues at coordinate 24,241,660 of NC_055682.1, forward strand.
ACTGAGTGACACTAACAAATAATTTTCCATTGTTCACATAAATCTGTGGTGGAAGAAGAGGGTCAAAGTGAGTACTGTCTGCTTAAAGTGATGAGGAAATCTACAGCGGATGAAAATGTAGACAGACATCAATGCAAATGTTTACATCCATTTTCGTTGATAGCGTGAATCCCCTGCTGCTTTACTGGTACAGTGTACAATCAATGAAAATTATTCAAATTCCATGTAAATCCCGTTCACTATGACAGCTAACGCTGAATATAGTTCCAGTCCACACCGGCAAACCAAGTTTGAGTAACCAACAGTTTATAAGCACAACATTTATTGCCTTAATTTGTGCATTTACCTAGATTCCCAATTGTTCAGATTTACAATCAGTCAGAAACGTTCAGTGTAGAGAAAGTATAATGAACTGATAGTAAGTAATAATACTTCACTCATTTAATATCTCAACATGGTCATCACACATCCCATTGTGACATTTACCAACTAGGTAACGACACAAAAACGCTTTTGCAGATTCAGTTTACCAACAAAATCAAGCTGATGCAGAGATGGCACACCAGCTAATAACAGTTGTCTAATAAAGAATATTAGCATGGTAAACCTTTGCCATGGCAAACTATGCCCTCTATTTACCATGCCAATGGCATTGTTCCCTCATAATAAATGCTGCCTGGTAGCCACCAGGATGATAGCTAAATTCTCAATTACCTTCTTCCTGAAGGTAAAAATTACAACTATGTCAGCTGTATTTATTGTAGAGGTTCAAAGACTGTTAGCAGCACATTGACTGTTCTCAAACAAATGTTATTCCTATATTGTATCATGCTACAATATAGGAAATTAGAGTAGCCTTACAAATGAAGTTAAACTACATTTACATACCTATTTACAATGATACACAAGCACACATGCCTTCAAGAGGTTTCCGCTACATGTAAATGATCGTGGCGCACCGTCACAGCAAAATAAAATCGACCATGCCTTCAGAGTTATTTTAATTTTTTTTTTTCAGATGTTACAAATGTAAATTATATTGTCTGAATGGATTCATAAAACATAAATTCTATACTTGTGTAAGAGTAATAAGATAATATTAAGAGTACAAAATTGTACTTATGTGACACTGGTTTGGAAATCATTTAATTTTGAAAAACAAAAACTGGAGTCTCAGCTTCCTGTCCAGTTTTACTGCGGCTCGCTGAAGAGTGGCAGCAAAGAGGTGACAGAGCGGAGTCAAGCTTGTTACACACTCCACGAGAAGTAGCAACTTCTTTCTTTGTCTCAAAGCCGCAAGAACAAGACAAAAGTTCGTTTTGGTCTGATCAATTCATATTCTGCGAGAAGCTTCTTGCTCTCAGAGGTTCATTAAACTATCCGTTCAACCTCCCATTAGTTACAGTTACGTTTAATAAAACTTAATGATGTCAGGTAGTTTTCTGTATTTACTCATTCTTGGTTGCATTTTCAGCTGAGTACGCTAACAATTTTTAAAAGAAAAGAAAGGAACCCGAGGGAGAGTCAGGTTATGTAAGATAATGGTGAAATTCAAGGCGGGTTTAAAAAACAATCCTGGGGGAAACTCTGCTTCATATACAACACCAATTCAATTATGGAAACAAAACCACCTATTATCACAAAATGGCTTCTTATTATCTCTATGTTTAAATGCAAACTACTAAATGATGCAAATCACATAGTGAACTGTACTGTTCCTAGTAATTACATAACAGCTGATATCAGTTCAGGCCTGTTTTTCTAATTAATAATAATTATATGTTTGATTCCTATCACTGATATCCTATCACATGTCCAAGAGCATCAAAAACATCGTTCAAAAAACAAAAAGGTATCGTCTCTATTACCATGCCAGGCATAACATCTAGAAATTTCTGTCCCAGCCTTACTTGATTGAATCCAACTGTACAAACAATATTAGTATCAGCTTTCAAGTATTTACTTTTTAATTTTTCTAAAATCACAACATAATCTTCATAAATCTTTTAAACTCTTAAGGCCACTGCAGCTCAAAACTGCAAAAAAATACAATAAATGATAACAATGTAAACCTGTCCTATTATTAACTGCTTTAAGTCTATTTGCAAGCAGCAGGGACATTAGAGGCCACATTGTTGTCTGCTAATGAACACTGCAAGGTCACATTTTTATCCAACCAGGCCAGGTGGTTCCTAAATATGCAGGATGTTGTGCAATACAGGCGGCATTTCCTTGTTTTGCAAGAGGAAGGACGTTTTTAAATGAAACATGGCAGTCTGGACTCCAAAAGAGCCTGAAATTAGTTTCAAATGCACAGAGCTCTAAACCTGGTTAGTTAGAAAGTGTCAGAAAATTCTTGTACTCACCTATAGTACCGAGATTGGAGGTACGTCGAACACACTGCTTTGGACACATGACTGGCTGAGCCAAAGTCTATAACCTTCACCCTATAGGGCTGCCTCACTGGGTCCACCAGCATTATGTTCTCTGGCTTCAGGTCCGCGTGAATCAGACCCATGCTCTTCAATTTTTTCAGAGCTGTAGCTACCTGCTGTAGTACAGGTCTGATCACTTTCAGGGGGAGCGGGCTGAACTTATTCTGCTTCAAGAAATCGTACAGGTTCTGCTCAAGCATCTCAAATACCAGGCAGGTGTGGCTGCGGTGCTGGAAGCATTCAAAAGCTCGCACCAGGTTGTGCTCATCTGCATTCTCCCCACTCAGACGAGCAAGAATGCCGACTTCGATTTGCCCCTGCCGTGCGTATGAAGGGTGGTTCTTCAGGATCTTCACAGCCACTACCTCACCTGTCCCCCTCTTCCAGCACTTTACTACTTGGCCGAATGTGCCACGTCCCAAGAAATCCAGCACTTCATAAGTATTTTTCATGGAACACAGGACCTCGTGTTGCACTACCTGATAGTCTCCATCCCCTCCTCCTGCCCCTCCAGCTGCACCTACACCCCCATGCCCTACACCCTGTTTGGAGGGGCCCCCTCCAGCCCCAACAACAGCTGGCGCTGTCACGGCTGCATTCCCCACATTCGTCGTTTGCAACATAGCAGGCAACATTGACAGTTCCTCCACAATCTGCATGGTGCTCCCTCGGTTATCCAGCTCCTCACTTTTACGTTTCAGCCCACATCGCTGAGAGCTGTCAGGTGAGTTCAGACCTCCCCAGTTCTCTTTTCTGTCACCCTCCTCCTCTCCTCCTCCCTCAACTCCTCCACTACAGCCCTCTCCCCTTCCCCCTCCTCCTGCCCCTGTTGCTCCACTGCTGCTTCCACTTGCTATGTCTGTCTGATGTTGCTGTTCCTTGCCCTGTGAGTGGACAGCCCCCGCCTCTTGATGCTGCTGAGCCACAAACGGGCGTGCTCCTCCTCCTCTTTTACTGGGCTGTTGTCTTTGTACGCCACGCACAACCACTGTCTGCACCGGGTACTCCTGTCCTCCACGTACGTTTAGGCCCACTGCCAAGTCTCGGTTCACAAACGAGTGGGCTTGCTTAGTTGGGTGCACGATGCCAAGGGTTCTGCTGTTCAGATAAGTCCGCAGGTGTGTCCTCTCATGGTACACACAGCTGCTGGGCTCAACTTTGAGTTTCTTCACACTGCTAAAGGCACTTGTCTGGGTTTGATAAATGTGTGGTGGGTAGACCAAGACTTGTGAGGCCATACCTGCGGAGAGTGAATAAAGCAACAGGATATTAGATCCACAGAAATCCACTTTGGCTCTCTGCCATGTTAGATAGAATGCTGTCATTTCTATAAATCAGAAATACAAAATTAGAATACACTCAAAGTTGACACTGGTACTGTAAAACATACGGTGCCATACAAAAACTACGTTGATCTTACATCAGTCAAAAAACAATTAACAGTCTAATTCTCCCACAGTCTTTTTTTTTTGTCTGTTTAAGTTCAAAAAGTAAGTTTAAGTTACCAGAAGTCCACAAGACAAGACATCACCAATTCCAATTTTTGGATGTTTTAATAGCTTTGATGATTGCATTACAGTGAAGTTGTGGGTGGCTACTTTTCCTACTGATTAAAAGGGGAAATGCATGCCTTGCCAACTTAAAAAGTAAGCAAACAGGCAAAACTGAGCAAAACTAAATAATTAATAATATTAAGCCTCATCACATCTGCATTAAATGGCTACTACGAAGTGGCTGAAAAATCTTTTGGACTGTTAACCTTTCTGGTACAACAATAAATTATTAACAACTGGTTTCATCAAAAACTATTTCTACTACCAACTACTGAAGCAGCAAGAGTTATTTATGTCATAAACTAATCACACACATCCCTTTTCCACAACTAGTATGGAATGGATGAGGGATGCAGAACGTAGTGTAGAACAGTGTATCACCATTCCACCCTACCCATGGTGATCCCACCAGCACATCCATACAGCAGATGAGTAACTTCTCAAAGGTTTGCCTGACCTACTCCTGCTATTTCCATGCATCCCACTGCAGGTATCTAGGCAACCAATGGATGAGCAATAGACAAACTGAGTAAAACAAAGTCTCAAAGCATTATCAGGCCCACATGTCAAAGACATGGTTTATTCTTCTCTCCTCCCCTGTAATTTATGTATATGTGTATGTTTGAGGGAGGAAAAAACACTTCATGTGTATGAAAACAACCTGATCTTCCTCAATATTCTAAAACCAAGTTATGATCAACAAAACAGGACAGTTAAGTGGAATAACAAATTTCATGATTATGATCTTCTTTGAAAAGGGTTTTTTTTTGTGTGTTTTTTCAGACCATGTCTGTGTGCTATACTGGAGCTTATGACCTACTTTCATTTTGGAGCATTTTTACAGATACTTAAGTTGCCTCAAGAGTCTTCTGTACTTTAATCAACACTAAATTTACAGAACCATGTTTACCATGTTTTTTAACCTCAGTTCTTGAGTCTTATGCATGGCAAGTTCCACTCACTAAAAAAAGATATCATTTTAAAAAATGTCTGCAACAGACAGGCTAGGTTTGGGCTTTTAGTCACTCTAAAGAATAACCTAAAATACATGCCCCTGATGAAGAGCACAGTTGTGTTGATGATAACACTAACACCACGAACTATCCCTTTGACTCTATTCGGAGCAGTGAGATAAGGTCAGGCTTTTGTTTTGACAACTCATTGCACAATCACAGTCCATATTACTATCTTTGCTGTTAAAAAACACTTCACCAAATCAACTAAAACAGGACTCAAAAAGGAAACGATAAACATCAACCAAAACAAATAACTGTCCCGGCCACAAAGTTTGAAAGCCACCCAGTGTCACAAATATTCTCAGTTTCTATGTTGTACAGCTCCAAGATACTTATCATGGTGTTCACAAGCAAGTTCTGGTGACTATGTTGCATTTTTCTCTATTGTGACATGTGCTTTATAGCCTAACCACTTGTTTTTAAGTACACGTGGTTGCAGAGCATACCAGCTCCCAATTGTTCGAGTTGAAATGGGCATTGTGTCTTTTGCTATGACATGTGAAACTGACTGAGTAATCTCTTCGTTTCGTTTTGAATGCTTTTCATATGGTGACCACAAATTATGAGATTATGCTTTTCTAGTAGACATTTGCATGGCATGAACTGCTGGACTGAGTCTTATCGACCTACATTTTCATGCTTTCTGCATAATTGCTGGGGTGATGCCTTTTCAGGTGATTAAACAAGTTAGTCACACCTCCTGTTGGTGTTTACAACAGACGACAAAAATTGTAAAATGTATTAATCTGTCCTTGATCACTGTTCTGAATCCAAGCCTTTTTGTCAACTACTTAAACTGTTTGGAAAGATACTGAGTTCAGTTTCAGTCTCAACCCCACTTTCATGCCTCTCTTCAGCTTCACTTATTCTCTCTTACGTTTCAGCTCATTTTCTCTTCCTCAGTCCGTGGGCTGATAATTTTATTTTTAGCTTTTCCCCCTTTTGGGTTGTCTTGGTAGTTATTAACCAGCTTAGAGATGCATAACCGCCAGATAGCGGACTGCATTGTGCTGTGGGAGATACCCCTAGATAGATCAACTAAAAATGTCTCATGCTTACTACTGAGACTAATTTTGATTTAAACACGGTCAAATGTTAAGATTTGTTTTGTCATCCTGCCCTAGTTCCTACTCTATTTTTAACATAAGCAGCAACAACGTACACCGAGTAAATGACGCAGTTAAACACAGAACTATTGAGAACAGTCAATTTTCAAAATAAAATATCATTAAAAAAATACAATTGTATTTTACGTAACTTTATCAATATCATCAACTAGTAAGACATTTTTAAACCATGGATAACAAGAAGTTTAGCAATTGTCATTTAAAGGTGTTGCCACCACAGATACAATCTTCATGAAAAAGGACAACATGATAAAGTGTGACAATTCAACACAGGACTTTTGGGACTAAAACATGAAGAAAAAGTTGTTAGCAAGGTGAGATATTATTTGACTAAATGTGACGTACAACTGGGTAAATATTATCCTTCACTCCTGTTGCGAAATGAAGTTACATGAAGTATGGAACAAAACTGTGTTGTGACTACAAAACACCTTACAAAACACACTGTAGAATTGACAACCATTCACTCCCACGACACTGCTCCCTTATGTTATTACCTTCACCAGGGCCGAGGTTATGTTTTTGGCTGAGTTGGTTTGTATGTCTGTTAGAAACATAATATTAAAAAAAGTTATGGACTGATTTTGATTAAAAAAAAAAAAAAAAAAAAAAAATTCATGACACCTCAGAAATGGAAAAAGGAACAAGTAATTAGATTTTGGTTGCGATCCACATCACTGCCTGGATCCAGAATTTTTTTAAAGGATTCTTTTCTAGCGTGGGGCAGAGGCAACTTCACATCCGGGTCTTTTAGCCAGTGAAAACAAAAGGTTGCTAAAGAGTTATACCACTGGGTTTTCAGTGTCGATCCTCAAAGGTTTTTCATGGTGACAGTACATGTTGGAATCTTTATGCAATAATTTGTTCAGATCATTTTCTAACTGGTGGGTAAAACATTTATTATGATATTACTGTTTTAAAACTTATGGTTGTTTTTTTATTAGATGCCAAAAATAACATGAAATGGCTGGTTACAGCAAAAATAAACTGGTCTGTTGGTGGTTTTTGTGAAGTTCTCAGTGTTTCTTGTTAGCAGCTGCTTCACAACGTGACGGCAGATAGACATAAGAGCATTCGCTCAGTCCTACAGCCACAAATGTGCTTCTTTTTTTAGCCTTGACACTGAGGTTATCAATATAACTGTATGATTATACATCATACAGCATAATTTTCTAACAAAAACCGATGAAGACTTAAAGCTATGGGAACAAGTTGCACACTTCAACACGGATGTTGGTATGATGCAGGGTTTATTTTCACTGGCTAGCAGTTCATGGTAACGTGACCACCGGTATGTGATGTAGGTTACCGCCTGCCCATGGGGAGATATGGATCATTTTTCCATTAGAGCTTCTAACTTAAAAACTAATGCCCACAATCACTGGCAAATAAAAATACATTATAATGGCTTGGGAGAGGTCTGCACACTGAGTGCTTCTCAGAAAAAAAAACTTGTTTCTAAAGAAGAATCTCAAAATTTAGATTTCTGAATCATGCAAGAAAGTGGATTACATCACAATTAATTACAGAAGGGGTAACTTATGAGGGGGGGGGGGGTTACTAGAGGTCTAAACAGTTTGTTTTCTTAATACCTTATAAATAAACAAAATATATTAAATATATAAATAATCCAACTTAAAAATAAACACTACCCATGTTAAACAGGTGGTACAAATTAGAGGGGGCACGAAACAGTTTTGGGAGAGGGGAAAACTAATCCTGCGTACATCTATTTGTTTAGCTTTTCTTTTCTTTTTTCCTTGCGTCAGATATAAATTTACTTTATTCATTCATTAATTTTTTATATCGCTTATTTTAAATCATAATCACAGGGGAGCTGGAGCCTATCCCAGCATTAAACAGGTGAGAGACAGGACTGAACAGGTAACCAGTCTATCGAAGGGCCTCCGATACGTATAATACATACCTAAAATGAGTATTTTATGTGCGTATTTTATGTGAGTATTTTACGTACGTAAAATGAAATGAGAAACAAAATTTAAATTATTTAAGTTAGAACAGATTTCAATGCTGTTCCCATTCCATTTGGACAATGCCAGGCTTAATGTCCTTCAGTAGATCACACCCCACAACTTCACTAAACACTGTGGTGCTGTCCCTGTGTCTCGTGAACTTGATATTTCATACTTATTAGATAAAAGGCACTCTATTTTCTAAGGCATGTGATCTTATGTTATTTTAGTGGTGAACTTCTGACTGTCCTTTGGCCATTTTCTCCTTATAAGATAAACTACTGTTCATAAAATATGTGCATTAGAAAAAAAGATAGCCCTTTTCAGATTTTACTATACTACATTTTTATTGTTGGCAAAGCAAAAATTAAATAGTTTTGGGTGGAGTTTCATATATCATATATTGAATTTGGTTTATTCTCATGCTCCCAAGATGAACATGTGAAAATCACATTTGTCTGGAGTAATATTCCTACTTTTAATGCCGACATAAGGTATCCTTATTTTGCTTTTGGAAGCACTGGAATAATGCCTATGTAAACTAAAAATATACCAGATTTCTGAAATGTGATGTCTGTCTTTAGCTTTTGTTCTATTTCCCATTATGGACTTGTGTGTTTGAAACAACTAAACATTAGTAAAAGATATCATTTTTAAAAAATACCTACTTATTCAAAGCGGAAGTGAATTTATGATTGACCAGTTATTAAATGAAGGGTTTGGTAGATTCAATACTTTCAGCCTTTTTCTTTTTCATCCCCTTCAACCAAAAAAAAATGATAACACCCACAAGTGTCCCAGTGGGCCATGTCGCATGCCGTTTATTTGCAGGACATATACGCAAATAAAGAAATAGGTAAATTTATTATCTGTCACAACAAAATATTACTATTTACCGCTTAAAAAAAGCATGAATGTATTTTGCACCAGTTATTTTTCAAACATGTAATAGGAACTGTCATCAAGTTGCAAACATGGAAATTCTACCTCCACAAACAAGCACTTAAAAATAGTAAAAAGGTCAATCTACTGGTTAGGGCTGAATCGATTTGATTCACAACCGCCTATTTTGATTATATGTCGATTAAATCTAATTTCATTTGATATCGATTCATTTAGAGCTAATTGTGTAACATCTATTTTTCTTGAATATTAAAGGCATTCTCAGATAACTATTTTTATAAAACAATGAGTCTATTTACATGACAATCAAAGTCAGTTAAAAAAAGAAAAAAAGTTGAACTTTTTAAATGTCCTGATGAAACCGCTGCATTCAGTTGAGTCACTCTAAATACTCATGAATTTAGATCTGAGATAACATGTTGATGTTAAAAAAAAAAAAACTACAAAGAATATTGGACCCATTTTAAGATGTAATACGACTCAGAAATTAAGATTCAACTTGTACAACTGTCCATGTTTCCATGGCGACCGTGATGCTATCGCGGTAACATCGGAGCAGAATAAAAATACTTGAGCTGCTCCTCATTGAAACAAGAGTGTTTCCATCTTCACATGACTGAATCTTAAAAATCTTAAAAACTCAAATATTTTTGTCTGATTTGCAGCTGTCTGACGTGTTTTCCAACACACGCACTCTGTCCGCTGATGGAAGTGGGATCATCTGTGTGTGCACGCACTTGTTACAATTGTTACAATTACTATAACAAAAAACTTGCTTATTTGTTTTTCTGGGGAGAAGGAACTCCAAGAAAATTCACACAATATTAATAGCTGTGGGTTAACAATTTTACCTAAAATTATAGCATAACCATAAAACCACCCAGTTGATTGTGGCAAACCCCAAAGTAGAACAATTAAACTAAGTTTGATTAATTTGTAATTTTATCTGATTAACTTATCATTAGTATAAACTAAAGGTTCTTACACCTGTAGTTATCTTGTGTCTATGCTAGCCAATCTTGACAGGTAACTTAAATATTTATCATATAAATAAATAAAAGAGAGGTGTAATTGTGCAATATAAATGAACTAAACACAGAAAACTAATCAGTGTAAATTTTTTTCCAGGTCAGTAAACCCTCATAATATTGGCCAGCTATTAACCAGAGGAAAAATTTTGGTTTTAAATAAAGAGGTTTTCAAGATCCTGTGAAGACTTAAGTTTCTAGTTCTGTGGCCTATTAGGTACATTAAAATAGCCTGCATCGTTATTATAAATCACATGTAAATTAACAACTTTGAATGTAGTATGTGTGACTGTGAATTCAAAAGTATGTTTTTTTTCAACAATAACACCGATAGATTAAAATGTAATGACAACTGTCTCGTTTCAGTTTCAATTGTGTGTTCCAAAACACAAATTAGCTAATTAAATTAAACACAAAGTAGCAGTAATAAGGGACAAAGCAAGCAATGTTCAGATTGCACACTTGCTATGCAGACATTTAAAAAATATACCAATACATAAATTCAAATAAAAAAACTAATCATTTAAAAAAGTGTTTAGCTTATGATGTGCATGTGGTCCATTACATGTAGCATCCCCACGTTTAACCAAGCCACTTATGTAGTCAGGTGATTGAAGAAACCAATTAAGTCACTCGGTTCGCGTTGATCATTAGAGTATATAAACATAAAAATAACAGGTGACCATGAGTATTAAAAGCCAAAGAAACTTAGTAAATATTAAAACAGACAACAATCGGTCGCCGTGACAACGCTTGGGTGTTCGTTGCACTTACGTTAATTATTACCATAAACAAGATAAACACATCTGTTTGACGGATAGCAAAAAATCACCAGTAATAAACTGACTGAGTCCCGACTGAGACTGCCGCGTACGAAGACGATGTTGAAACAGATAAAAAAAAAAAAGCCAAACCCTAGCTAGCTAAGTTTATAGCTAAGTTGTGACTTAGTAATACGTCACATTTAAACTATCATTTCAAAGGTTAATCTCAGCAGATACCACAACAGGCAGCTTTCAGTTATCAACTTACCTTCACATAGAGTCACTATAAGTATAATCCAGGGCTTCTCTGAACATGTTATGGACTTATAAATCCATACCATGCACAGTTCGCCTGCATTGCTGCCATCTTGTCCTAGACGACAGGAAGGGAGAGCTCGCTCTCGGTAACGCCACCATCTCCCACATTTCAAACATTAAATAACTCTTGCATATGAGCCTCCAGAAACAGCACACCAAAACTGGCTTGTATATAAGCAGTTCAGATTCGCGTCCCTCCTCTTTGGGCGTCGTTGCCCATCTCTGAAAGGGTGGCCGTTACCCCTGTCTAGACGTGCGGCTCCACGGCCCTGCCAGCCTCTAACATGTCCCTTTTTCTCTAGCAACTGGAAGCAAATGTTTGTGAACTGACGGCATCGCTCAGACTACAATAATCAATCACAGAGCAGGTACGTCGATCAAAAAATGGAGATTTAAAAGTCAATTTCTTTGAAATGTAGCACAATATTTATATATATACACACGTGTGTGTGTGTGTGTGTGTGTGTGTGTGTGTGTGTGTGTGTGTGTGTGTGTGTGTGTGTGTGTGTGTGTGTGTGTGTGTGGGTAATAACTTGTATTTAAGAACTTTTTTGTGTGTGTGTGTGAAATCACCTGCCAGCTTCATTGAAAGTTGTATTGCAAAAATAAAAATCATTATTTCAGACTGCTAGGGCTGAAAACTGCAGGGGTAGGCAATTCTGGTCCCCAAGGGCAGCAGTCCTACAGGTTTTAGATGTTTCCCTGCTCAAACACAACTGATTCAAATTAAATGGATCGAACAGCTTATCAAGTTCTACGCAGTGACTCAGTAATTTGAATCAGGTGAGTTAAAGCTGGGAAACATCTAAAATTTGCAGGACTGTGGAACTTGAGTACTGGTGTTGCCTACCCCACTCTTGAACTGATTTGCTGTTCAGCATACTGTTTAAGGTAGAAACATCTTAGGGAAGTAAGTGGTGGTGTACAAGCTGATTTTCAGACGGCCAGAAGGCACCCAGCTGACAATGAAAGCTGTTCATAAGCCCCTGTTGTCTGAGTGACCAACTGTAATCCACCAAAAAGGCATTTGTTTTTGTCAGTCCTTATCTGTCCCCACCCTAGACAGCAAACCACCAGGCCTGGTCAGCTAGAAAATAGGTGTAAACGTCTTTTGTCTGATTTATCATGAGTAAACACAGCTGGGCAGGTAATATGGGAAACATGAATACAGGGTCCATTGTTGGAACCGTTAGTCTCTCGTGGCAGAAAGAGTATATGAGAGGAAGTATACAGTCTTCCATAAATCACCATTACTGACGAGGACTTTAACAGTCACAAACACTGTAACAAAGTTCATCTGTACTTGATCAAATTATGACATGATAGTTCTGAAACCTAATACAGAATTTCCCCGGGGGTTTAATCCACTATCAGTCACAAAACAAATGGTTTTTTAATAAGTGATGTAAAGTAACTATTTATAAATATCAAATTTATTTATTTATTATTTTTTGAGTGAAAAATTAGGCTTGTTTACTGGTGGTTCATAACTGCTCTGTGGTCTTTTGCTCTGGTCTGTTTGGGCGGCTGGACAGATGCATAGCTACAAGCGCGAGCTCTCGGTAGCTATCATTTGCCTCCCCCTATTGCCCAGCGAGGCGACCGACACTGTGAACTGCAAAACGAGTCATTGTTGTGTTACTGCAAAATGTAAATTCTTACATTACCTGAATACACGTGCTTGGTATGTTTTAGCGTCTATAGTCAAACATAATTTAACAAATGTAATGTTTTTATTTTATTTTATTTTAGTTAATTGTATTTATTTATGTTTTTAGACTAAGTATGATAAATGTAAAGACATATAATGACATCAGTTTGATCATTTCTGTGTCTAATTATGGTAAACATGCTTTTTTGGCTGTCTTACGTCTCGTCTTGGTCATGTGGGTAATTTTGTGTCTATTTATTTATTTATTTATGTTTGGCGCCTCAAGTTATTGCACCTCTATGAAACTATTAGCTCTTTGTAGATATTGTTTATATCATGTAATTTGCTGGGACATAAATTGTATTTTAGGATATAATCCAGCCCACTTGTTGGCCAATTATCTATGCAACGGTTTATTTTCAAATGAGCTATTTATTCTGAAGGACTCGAGCCGGCCGGAAGTCTTTTTGTTGTTCCTGCAGTAGGAGCGGAACACCGCTTTATCGCCATTTTAGACATCGGCGAGGCGAGCCACTGAGCTATTAGTTTCTCGAGAGCAACGTGATCGATGCCTGCAAGCTATGCCGATTATGTAGTGTTTTATATTTAATAAAAATTGCTATCACGTTATTTGACTGTTAATCTAACTGATATACCACCATTAACGTAGATACTGTTCCTGCCATGTCGACGGAGGGAGCAGCCGACCAGGTAGCTACATGCCGTTGTACTCGGCGTGCAGGCTAGCTTGATTTTTCTTTGTTTTATCATCCAGGCTTTTATACAGTCAACCTTGCTTTACTATTAACATCGCGTTTTTACATTTTATTTCAACAGTATCGAGTAGTTTTGCTAAACTATGCATACGGAACCATGTATGATTTGTTTTTTGAAGCTTGTGTACGCCATATTGAATCAACTGTAGCTACGTCGCAACGTAAAGCTAGCTCTTACTAACACTTTGAGTTAACTGTAAAGCACGCGCATTTTGTGATATTAACGCGTAGTTGCTGCGACTTAGCACTGTTCGCTAGTTTTTGTACTGGTGGCTACTTTGTGGCGCTCACTAGAACAACACGGTGAGCTAGTGGGGAAAAAGTGTTGTTTGCATTTAGCTTTATCACTTACATTCAAGTCTTCCTTAAGTGACAGGACAGATGCCTGTTAATCGGGTTCAGTAAATGAATACTATGGCCATCTATGTGAGTGCTCAGGGTAATGCTGGCCCTGTCATTCCCTTCCAGATGCCTGACTGTGATGCCTGTATTTTTTTTGTTGTCTTGCAGGCGGCAGAGTATATTCCTGAGAAGGTGAAGAAGGCAGAGAAGAAGTTGGAAGAAAACCCATATGACCTTGACGCATGGAGCATTCTGATTCGAGAAGCACAGGTTTAGTGACACAGAGTTGTATTCATGGGGCAAACTGGGAATGAGGGTGGGGTTTATGGGTTATAAATTGGGAAAATACAAAATTCTACAGGTTTTTATTTACAACCTGATTTACATGACTACCTCTACATATGTTATTTAGTATGAAATGTACGTGCATTCTCCTCTTTTAGAACCAACCCATAGATAAAGCAAGGAAGACGTATGAGCGACTTGTCTCACAGTTCCCAAGTTCTGGCAGATTCTGGAAACTGTTCATTGAAGCTGAGGTTAATACTTTTTCCTTTCTTTAGTGTGCATGGCTGGGACTTATTCTAACGTGATCAACAATGTGATTTTCACACAACCAAAATGTGTCTTACTTAAATGAAGTTTAAAGTCACAATTCTTGCTTTGAATTATTGAGCCTTCCTATTTTGGTTTGCGGTTTCAGCCCTAATCTGCAAAGGTTTTTTTTTATGTTTTTTTTTAATAATTGTAAATGTATACATGTCTGAGAATAATTTACACAGTGAAGGACCTGGATTGAACATCCATTAAGAATTATGCAAACACCTTTGTGAGGCTCTAGCAAGAGAAGAAGCTTTGTAAAGAATTGTGCCTTTAAACACAAAGGGGAAATCAGCTCGAACCTTTTTTTTCACATAATTCCTTATGTTCCCAGGATTTAAAAAAAAAAAATATATATATATCTGCGCCGTATTTAAATGGGGTAAAGTGAATTTGTTGCATGTTTGGTCTGCAACAGTATTAAAACTATTTTAATAGTATTGGAGTGCATTAGCCTTTTATTCACTTGTCGTGTCAATTTATTGCCTCCTGTGTCATTTCTTTGGGGTAAAGTTTTATTTTTTAAGAAAAATCTTGTGTGGCCCATTCTTCCCTTGAGATGTTTCTCCCCCACTCCTGCCTGAGTACATAACTCATTTGCCTTGCTGCCATCAACAGGCTTTGCTGTAGTGCAACAAGCTTTATACTGGATTAAATTTCCCTTGCACCTGATCATTTATGTACCCTGAGC
This sequence comes from Melanotaenia boesemani, assembly GCF_017639745.1. Taxonomy (NCBI): domain Eukaryota; kingdom Metazoa; phylum Chordata; class Actinopteri; order Atheriniformes; family Melanotaeniidae; genus Melanotaenia; species Melanotaenia boesemani. Next base: position 24,256,837 of record NC_055682.1, read on the forward strand.
ATATTTTGTAATGTCCTATACCCCTGCCAACTGGTGTAATGGTTTCCATAGTTAAAAGTATCAAATATCAAAGCATTTAAATTTAGCTTTTGGCTAAAAGCGCCCCACATACTTCAGAAGCATTACTATTATGCTGTAAATTGACTGTAGTTATCTAGTGGTTGTCATGCTTTGTTGTGGGGCTTCTTTTCCCTCTCAATTGACACTTCCCCTGCCACCCACCCACTTCTCTCCCATATCTTGCCATGTTGGCTTCACCTATTGAAATAGGAGAAAGAACTCATCATTAGGCCTTTATTGAGCAGTCTTTAGTAATTTACTGTAATTGCTTAGCATTGATAAAATATTCTTTTAAAATGATTATTATTCACTACCATCACTCCTTCTATCAAATAGACAGCAGCCTACATTAAAAGAAATAGCATTTTCTATAATGTGTAGTTCTGCTATTTGCACAATGTTAGTTTGTAGCTGTCAATGAAGAAGTGAAGTTCCAAGAGAGCAAAGGGATCTGCATTACACTTTGAAAAGCAATAAAACAAAGTCAGAAGCTATTCTGACAGCAGTGGAAAGAATTTTGTATACTTTAAGCTGTGACTTTGTAATGATAGAGTGCACATGGTTGTCTCATTCTTGACAAGATGGAACTCAAACAGATGGCAAAAAAGTATGTTTTATGTGGTAAGTGATTAGGAAAGATTGAAATGCTGTATTAATAGTGATAATAAAGGGGAGTGGGTAGAAAAGATGAAGAGTCCAAAGGGGAAATAATTTTTTAAATACGCACTTACAATAAATAAAGGCCATTGTGGTTTTGAACTTTAACTGCAAAAAGTGAAGTCCTTTGAAGTATTTTAAAACCCCTTTTTTGTGTCACACTATCGTATATACATTTTTATTTGTATTCATAAATCTTTCTAAACCTCAGGACACATAGCTTGGCATATAAATCACACTGTAGTTCAGACAGGCATGTAGGTTGTTAAATTCCCATTTGAAGTGTTTAAAAAGGGATATTTATTGCATGTCTATGTAGCATAACTTGTAATTTATAGTATAAGAAATAACTCCCTCTGGTAAGTATGTCTATGAGCTCTTATTTGTCCCCTTCTGAGAACCATATGGACCATGAAGTTAAATATTTGACAGACGGCCCCAAACTGTAACAGAGCATAAACTTCAGTGAGGTTCTGTTTAGCTCCAACTTGCCTTGTGTAAGAGTTCTGTTTTCTAAGCTTTTATAAAGACCTTGTTTGCAGAATTTGCTCACCAGGCAAACAAGTCCTCCTTTTTATTTTTTTATTACTCAAACACTTAGTACTAAAAGGTACTTGTATGTCATTTTGTAGTAACAATCCATCCTCAGAAAGTCTTGAATCAGACTTTACAAGAATCAAGCTGTCAGGGTTACTTCATGCACTGCATGAATCTAAAGGTTGAGTGAGATACATGTGCCCTGTGGTGAATGTTAGCACATGTTGGCTGTCACAGATTGGTGCTGATGTATTAATAGTTGCCTTTTGCATGAAAGCATAACAGTTTTCTGCCGAGCACGAGAAGAGCATATTAAAGAAATTTCCCCAATCTCTGAACTTTTCAGATGCCTTATTTATTTATTTTGGGGTGTGCAAGAAATCATTAATGATCTATGTCACACAATGTCATAAGGAGGGGGAACCAGCAGGGGGTAAAAAACAACTTTCTTTCCTCCACAGACAGCGTTACCCTGTTAGTTTATAATACATCGCTCATCTAGAAACTGAGAATTGAATACTTAATGAAATATGCCTGATGAAGTAAATAATTAGATTTTAGAAAAGAGAAATTTGGCTCACAGTAAATGTTCTACAAACATTTTTTTCTTCACACAAATAAATTGATTTAATTTCCTAATAGAAATGATGCTTTTTTTTACCTTGTTTGGTACTAAATGTTTTACTACTCAAGCTCTCAGAAAAAAAAGAAACATTATGGTGGGCGAAAGGATCGTATAGGTTTTTGTTTTTAGTTTGTTTTTGTTTTTTTCCCTCTTCTTTAGTAGATTTCTTACAGCTTTACTCATCCGGTAGGGTGAATGGAGGGAATCGGCATGTTAGAACAGGTGAATTGAAAATATAACGGCCTGCAGACTCACCCATATTAAATCATTGCTGTGTGTTTATCATTTAGCTTATAAAGAGCAAAAACTGCTTTAGACGTAACAAGTGTTCTCATGTCTTGGAGGCCACTAGTGGTTCTGTTATACAGTTCATGTTTTCAGCAAGTAAATTTTGTCATCTTTTTAATGAGTAGAAAGACACAAGTAGTGTGTTGTCCAGTTTAAATAGTCTTTTAAAAGCTCTATTTAGGACTACATATTGTATTTCACCTTCATGGCGACGTATTTCCAAGGGAAATGACTCATTTCTTGTTTCGAAGTGTTAAATTGATTTATTATAAGTTAATGAACTAATGTCTCTGTAATCAGGATTAGCTTTTAAGAGCTTGTGGTGTAAATTAATTGTTTTGTAGCAACTTACCTTACAGATTAAATGGCACCAAGCATTTTAAATGATTGGATAGTTTTGAGCAGAGTAAAGCTAAAGTAAGAGAAGGTATAGAGAAATCCATCTGGACACGGGTTTAATTTGAGTTACCTGTGCTTATAGCTTCATTCTGATCACTTTTGAGACTACAATACAGTGTCATTGTATACGCTTGGTCTGCTAAGTTCGGTTTGCTGCAGTTTAAACTGAACCCACATTTACCTCCCGAGAGGAAAGTAAAACATGCACTCAGTGTTTTACAGTTATGAACAGTCGGTGAGATAGGATTGCTCTGGCACTCCAGATAGAAAATGCTATTACCACAGACAGATCAGCCTCATATTTATTTCAGGTAGATATGGGACTAATTCAGCAGTAGGCCAAAACATATTAAGTGCTGCAGTAGTGTTTTCCAGTTGAGTGCAGCTTCATTTGTCTACCCCCGATTCATGGCAAAGTCATCTCGGGACACTTTTAAAGATACAGTCCAGCTCAATCCATTGTAGTGATGTTATAATCCAGTTAAAACAAAATCATTACATGTTCCACTTTAGTCCAATTTGTCATAACATATAAATAGGTCAATAAAAAAAGTCTAAATAAGAGTACCATGCGTACCTGGAACTGTGTAAGAAAAGTTGTTTTTGTTTTTTTTTTTCCCCAATTGGTATTTTAGTGAAAATGTTCTGTTTTCATTATTTATTTTTTAAAATTGATAGTCTAACCTGCATTTTCTTTTCTTTTTAAAGCATGTGATGACACATAAAGAAAATAAACCCCTTTTTCACAGTAATTTGTCATTCTTGTGTGAATTTCACTATGTTGATCTTCAAAGTCATGTGTGAGTGTGTTTGAATGATCAAATTGGCATGAATGCATGTTTCCTTTAAGCCTCGAGTATAGAATGTGCTGGTATTAATATTGTATTTACACTCTTATTTGCAGATCAAGGCTAAAAACTATGACAAGGTAGAAAAGGTAAGTATTCAAGATGCTTTTTAAAGTCTAAAATGTGAGAGTTAAAGTATGTTTGAGAGTGTGTTTTCTGTTAAATGCTCTATGATTACTGTGAATGTATGTCCCCACAACAAAGTTTGTTTCTCTGGATGCTTACTTGCCGTGTTATTTGTGACTTTATTTCTACAACAGTTTGCAGTACTATGGATTTAATGTGTTTGGAAAAAAATAATGTATATTTTATTATTTTTTTGGTACCTTGATTAAATTAATATACCATTTATTTATTGATTGAATTATTCCAAATGGAATATAGTTGAGTGCTGGCACTGTCATTTCTGCACTGGTTTGCTGATTCTGTTTCTTAAAATAAAATATGCAAATGGGTCTTTAAATGTCTACTTATTTCAAATTTTACTTAAAATATAATACAAGACATGAAAAATTTTTTAACTCCAGTTTGAAAATGACTGATACAGAGGTCACAGAAGACTTTGAAATGATGTTGATTCATTTAAAGTACATCACACAATTCTGATATATGAAACCTGCATTTATTATTTCTTTATTTGACAAGAAAAGAAAATACTTCTGGGTTTTTCATAGTGCAGTTGGTTATCCTAACACATCGGGCACTTGAACATTTATCTGCGTACTAGTAACTAGTACACATGCGTTTAAAAGCTCTGTTGTAGCATATAGAACTTAGTAGACATTTGGTCCAAGAGTTATTTTTTCTGACAATCTCTTGGCTTTGTAGTTGTTCCAGAGATGCCTAATGAAAGTGTTGCACATCGACCTGTGGAAATGCTACCTCTCATATGTTCGAGAGACCAAAGGGAAACTCCCCAGCTACAAGTAAGAAGACCTGCTGCATATTCGGGTTAAGCGTGGCGATAGCTATTTTGTTGTAAGCTGCACATTCTACAACATGCAACATTCTTTACCCTCAGAGAGAAGATGGCCCAGGCGTATGACTTTGCACTTGATAAGATTGGGATGGAGATTATGTCCTATCAGGTATACAGATCTTTGATTTGTATTTTTTATATGAACTTCTCTTATATACTGTCACCTAACCTGATGCTGATTCTTCTGTCAGATTTGGGTGGATTACATCAATTTCCTGAAAGGAGTGTAAGTCTTCCTTTTTTTGTTTGCTTGATATTTTGCTGGATCAGCAACTTTTGAATCCTGTCATTTTTGCTTTGTGTTTAATTAGTGAGGCTGTGGGCTCATACGCAGAGAACCAGCGAATCACTGCTGTGCGAAGGGTGTACCAGAGAGGCTGTGTGAACCCTATGATCAACATTGAACAGCTGTGGAGAGATTATAGCAAATATGAGGAGGCAAGTGACCCATGCCCAGTATTAATGTGCATTTCTTTCTATACAATAATACTTAATCCTTTGGGATGTCTTTGTTTATATTTCTTCATAACTGTTCCCCTGATATATCAGCTGTCACATAAAAGGTAGATTAAGACAGGCCAATAATATTTTATTTATAATGTTGGACTTGGTCGTCATTGAGAACGCAGTACAATATTATGTGTGCAAAAGTATGGATATCCAGGATTGCCACTTAATTCGAATATTAAATTAAATTTTTAGCCAGTGTGGTGACAATCATGAGCCACCTTGTTTTTATTAGAACAGCCGTGTAAAGAAATGAATTATGCCACAGCCAAAGGACATTGTAAGACTGATCAGAGATTGTGTACAAATGAAGGAAACAGAGAAAAACTGCAAGAAAAATGCTCCTGTAAAAAAGCTGTCCAAAGCTCCCAAAGAGAACATAACTGCCAATCAAAGGATCCTTGCAAAAAATTGAATTGCCTAAAGTCTGCCTAAAAATATTTAAAGGTTTAATTAGACATAAGAACCAAGAAAGCCACTGCTTCCCATCATAGGAACCTTTTCCCATTACTAAAGCACAGTGGTGATAGTATTATGGTTTGGCTTGTGTCACTGCATCTGGGCTGCAATGGCTTTCTATCATCAGTGGAACTATGATTGATTAAAAAAAATATATATATATTTGTTTGTTTTTTTAACTATACTAGCATATTCTGAAAGAATACATCAGAATGTCCCAGAGAAAGGGTCTTTAATTAGCATACATGGATAAAGGTGTAGCATGTAATAAAATCAAAGTCAATGATAGAACCTTTTAATATATCATCATTAAATCACATATTTCTATTGGTATGTAACTGCTAAAAATAACTTGTGTTTTTAATTTCTTTGAATGAGCCATTTATACCTGCTTGCCTTGGGTTCACATTTATGGAGGATCAGGAGGGTCTTTGAAATAGCAGCACAGTATTTTGATGATGAGTAATTAATTGTGAAATAAAAATAAAAAAATTTAAATATAAATTCAAGAATTATTTCATGCAAAAAGAAATTAAATTTTAAACACAATTCAAATTGAATTATTAAAGATGAATTGCATATTTTTTATGACTGTTGTGAAGCACATTGAGTACCTTTTTGGTTACTGTAAAGGGCTTTACGAGTAAAATTTGATGTATTGATTGATATTGAAAGATAATTCATTATTAAATACTGTGATTTGTATATGTATTTTCAAATTCTATGTCAAAAAGGAGAAATAAATAACACAATTCATAAATGTGGTTATAAATACCGTTCCATTTCACACAGTTAAAAAGATAATTCCCTTTTCCACACACCCCACCTCCTTCCTTTTTATAAATCGTTTTTGCAACTGAGTTTCCTAAATTATTTACTGTCTCCATTTAGCTTTTGCATTACACTTTAGGGCAGTGAAAACCAAGTTAAACCAATCACAGCTGCTCCTCAAACATAACTGGCTCTCTCATTGGTTAGACAGCCACACTTGGATATTTGTCTTGCATTTCAAAGACCCTCCTGGTCCTTCATAGGCAGACATGGCAGCTGCCATATTTGTGACACCCTTTTTACCACGGTGTCTCTGAATGGACAAACAACTCTGTGTGACATGACAACACCCTGACTTTTAAAAGTGCAGTGCTGGCACCTCTCAATCCACTCACAGATGATAACATGTTTATGTCTGGAAGCATTTTGGCCACTGATGGCCACCATCCATTCACAGCTGTGCTTGGCATTTGAAGTAAATTCTATGGTCATCTTTACTACCAGATGTCAGCAGTACTTACACACTGACTTTAAGTGTAAAAGTTATTCAACCAAAGATTTATTAAAGAGGATCCAAGTTAGATTTTTAGAATTGACGAGTCAAAGCTCTGACCTGAATCCCATAAAACCTAAGCTAAGATGATTCAGATTTAAAAATACTCTATTGATGTAAATATGGAAACAGTGGAAACACTAAAATGCTGTTAATTCTGTAGTGAAGGGCAATACCAGATACAGAAAGTTAAGATTAACACATTGTTGCTCTTCACAGATATGTGATACTCAATCATTTCCTCCATTTATAAAATGCAAAGTATAATTTTTTATTTAACTTGTATAACCGTTTCAGGTAGTTTTGGAGGAAGTTTAGCAGAGATTTAAACATTTGTAGAGTTCTCAGGCTTTTAGTACTGCTCTTTCTGTGCACACTTTAACTTTAAAACATGAAAGCTTTGGAGAATTTTCAAGTACTGGACTGACCTATTTAATTCATGAACAGGGAATCAATATCCACTTGGCTAAAAAGATGATTGAAGATCGAAGTAGAGACTACATGAACGCCAGAAGAGTGGCTAAGGTGAGATATTGAACAAATATGCACAGAAGTATTTTCAATGTTTGTGCTAAAAATGTTCTTGTAAACTAACATATTGTTGTATTTCTGTTCCATGATGCAGGAATATGAGACAGTGATGAAGGGACTAGACAGGAATGCTCCCTCAGTACCACCCCAGAACTCTCCTCAGGAGGCACAGCAAGTGGAAATGTGGAAGAAATACATCCAGTGGGAAAAAAGTAACCCGTTGCGTACAGAAGATCAGACGCTCATCACAAAGAGAGGCAAGTTTTAGTCTTTTTCTCATATTTGTCATTGGTTTGTGTGAAGATCCGTGTCCTGTACAAATATAACCACTAGAGGGCGTAAATTGACATTTTTCAACTCTTAACTGATTTAATGTTGTGACTTTATATTGTATAAAGCCACAATTATGCTGTCAGTTGACGTCAGTGTTCTGTGTTGCAGTGATGTTTGCCTACGAGCAGTGCCTGCTGGTGCTGGGACACCATCCAGATATATGGTATGAGGCAGCACAGTACCTGGAGCAGTCCAGCAAACTACTGGCAGAGAAAGGGGTATGAGATATGTCATTTAAGTCTTTTATTAGATTTTTTTTTTTTTAACAATTAAATTTAGATAGAAAGTGAAACAGGTGTTCACATATAACAGGCACACATAGAGAAGGAGAAAAAACAATCATTTGAAAAGTAAAACAAGGTACATATGAGGAAACTTTAAGAAAATGAAAGAAAAGAGCCAATGATAACAATAGACTAAAAGTAATCCCTCCTTTGTTACCACCAGTAGGCCAAACCATTTGAACCAGTCCGATTGGTTACAGGTGCAATGTCTCTAAGAAATGCTCCTCTGAAACTTTTCCACGTAGTGCTTTTAGGCCTTAAACAGGACATGATGTCTGCTACACAATGTTAATAAGTGAGGAGAGCAGTATCCCTCCACTTAAGGAGCACAGCTTGTCTGGCTAGAAGAGTGGCAACGGACAGAGCCTGGCATTTTCTTGGGGTCAGCTGTATATGCTCTCCAAAAAAGTCTGGATCTAATTTAACCTTAAAGATCTGAGAGAGGGAGTCAAACACTTCCGTCCAATTTCTGTTAAGGCTAGGACAAGACCAGTATGTGAATGAATGAGGCTTCAGCAGTTCTGAATTTGTCACAATAAGTACTAACCCCAGAATATAAACTTAGAGAGTTTGTTTTTTAGCAAATGAGCTCAATGGACCACCTTGAACTGAGTAAGGTAGTGATGGGAGCACAGGAAAGCTGCAGAGTAAATACCGACTCGCAAATATCTAAAGAAATCCAACTTAGAAAGGCAAGATTTCATACTTAACTGATCAAATGAAGCCAGATTATTATCAATCAACAGGTTACCGGAGCATCTGATACTTTTGTTGTGCCAATTCAGAAAAGCAGTATCTTGAATAGATGGTATAAATAATGATTTGGTATGCAATGAGTTTGAAGAGAGAAAAACTGTGCATCCAAATTTTTAAGGAGCGTCTAACTCCAGGGTTCCAGCTGAAAAGCAGGCGGTCATCTGCACTGAGTGAAACCTTGTGTTGAGTGTTGTCTCTCCAGATGCCCAACATGTCATTACAATCACAGAGGACCATGGCAAGGGGTTCAATAGCCAAATCCAAAAGTAAAGAGCTCAAACGACACTTGGCTGGTTTTTCTGTGCAATCTGAACAGTTTCGATAGCTGTGAGCTTGTACAAATAGAAACAGATGCTTTTGGATGTAACAGTTTGATCCATGAGATCAAACTTGGCCCAAAGCCAAACTTCTCCATGGCTGCAAATGAGTAGCCAGTTTTCACATGCTCTAATGTTTTTCAGCATCAAGCGAGATAATACATTCAGGAACATCATTGGAAGCAAAATAAATTGTCAGAGTGCTGTTTACTGAAGTGAGGATGCCTTTCTTTTTTAAAGCCAGTCTGATCTCAAGATACAGTTGTTGGAAGGATGGTCTCCAGCCTGCGGATTAGCCAGGATTTTAGATCTTTGTTTTAGAGGGAAAAGGTCTATAAGAGGCACAATTTTTCTTTAGCAATACGTGTAATACAAGCATTGTTAAATGACTGTGGAAGGCATCCCTGTGTAAAAGATTCAGATATAACTGAGCACAACATTGAGTAGAGGATTGTGGAGAATTTCTGGGCTGGGAAACCATCCAGACCTTGACAGTCACCTGACTGCAATGAAGAGAGAATTGTATGTTTACCTAAGATAAGATATGAAACTGTGCCTAAAATCAGCCGAGAGCTTTGGAGAGTAGAGGTTGCGTAAAAAGGCAGCAGTTTAATTTTGTATGGTTTGAGCTTCAGAGGTATATAGTTAAGAACAGGACTGATTTGTAGGTGATCTGAGGGGATAGAGCTGTATGAGAGTCTGATGTGTGGAGTGCATTGCTTGGCCTTAAAGCGTCAAAGCTGGTTGGCGAGTATTTGATCAGGTTTGTTGCCATGAACATAGGCTGGCTTACCTGAGTATCGTGTAGTTTACCACAGACAATTTGGCAAAATAACTTCAGCAGAGTGGAAATGCTGCCCCTTCCAGTCTAAAAGAAGATGGCCATTATCTGAGCTACAGATGTGTGTTTCTTGTAGAAATACTATTTATGAGTTTAAGGTATGAAACAGCCTTTCTTCTCTTGATAGGGTGGTTTAAGCTGTGTTGTAACTATCTGTGCATGGCATTTGGTAGCAAAGGATGAACCTTACCTGTAAGCAACATGGCATGACTATGCCAGGTGGATGATCTTCACTGGCATCTGGGCAGCAACAGAGTCATTTAAGTCTTGAATTTAAAGTAAAATTGTGAAAATGTTTGCACTTTTTAGGTGTCAAAACTTTAGGTCAAATGGTTCCATAATTTTTTTTAATGTTCCCTCAGGACATGAATAATTCAAAGCTGTTCAGTGACGAGGCAGCGAACATCTACGAACGTGCCATTGGGACTCTTCTAAAAAAGAACATGCTTCTCTACTTTGCGTTTGCTGACTATGAAGAAGTGAGTGTTACACATTCAGCACAAACTGAACAAAACAAATGAGAGACATGAGGAACTTTTCAGCACTTTTCTTTTGCTGCCTTCACAGAGTCGCATGAAGTACGAGAAAGTCCACAGCATTTATAATAAGCTGCTTGCCATAGACGACATTGATCCCACGCTGGTCTACATCCAGTATATGAAGTTTGCCCGAAGGGCAGAGGGCATAAAATCAGGTCGCACCATCTTCAAAAAGGCACGAGAAGATCCACGCACACGTCACCATGTGTACGTGTCTGCAGCGCTGATGGAGTACTACTGCAGCAAAGTAAGAGAAACAATGTGCACTTTGGGTTCACCTCATCACACGTCATCATCTCCACATAAATCATTACATCTTCTTTGTTTACATGTTTTGTTTTGTTTTTTTTCTTAACAGGATAAATCAGTGGCCTTCAAGATTTTTGAGCTTGGTTTGAAGAAATATGGTGACATTCCAGAGTACATACTTGCATATATTGATTACCTCTCACACCTTAATGGTATGTGCCAATAGTATTGTTTAAAATATAAAAGCAAAATATCCTGTTGATTACTTTTGACCACATGGATTTATAGGTGCCTCCTTTTAAGAAGTATCATATTAAATGTTATCTTGTTTTTCTTTTGTACATCTTCCCTTGTCCTTTCGCACATCAGAGGATAACAACACCAGGGTTTTGTTTGAACGCGTCCTCACCTCAGGAAGCTTATCCCCAGAAAAGTCAGGGTAATGTCAAGCACCTGTTAAACTGAATTTAGCTGTTTCTGAAGACGCTTGTAAACTTAAATGAGTTTTTTTGGTCTGCAGTGAGATCTGGGCTCGGTTCCTTGCCTTTGAGAGCAACATAGGAGACCTGGCCAGTATTCTGAAAGTAGAGCGCCGGCGTTTCACTGCGTTCAAAGACGAATATGAGGGCAAAGAAACAGCCTTGCTCGTAGATAGATACAAGTTCATGGACCTGTATCCCTGCTCTACCAGTGAACTCAAAGCCCTGGGATACAAGGTGTGTATTTCCTCCTTTGTAGGCAGAAACATATTATGTTTTTCTTTTTTTCTTTTTTTTTTCCTGCCATGTTAAGCTAATAAGGCTGCTCTGGGCATTTTTTTAAATCTATATCTCCTGGATTTTTGTAGGATGTGTCTCGTGCCAAGCTGGCAGCACTGCTTCCAGAGACTGTGGTAGCCCCCTCTGTGCCTGCACTGAAGGATGAAGTTGACCGTAAACCTGAGTACCCCAAACCAGACACCAATCAGATGATCCCCTTCCAGCCACGTCACCTTGCCCGTATGTAGTCCTTAGTCCCATATGCAAAACAAATCTGTGAACCCACTTTTGCAAGCTCAATATTAGTATGTTAGAATATTTTTGCAAGTATGCTGCTTCTCTTTTTCCACTCCTGTTTCTCCTGATAGACCGAATGGATTAAAAGATTAATCCTTAATGTAAGTTCTTGTGTTTTTCTTGTACAGCTCCAGGTTTACACCCTGTCCCTGGTGGAGTGTTCCCAGTCCCCCCCGCTGCTGTTGTCCTAATGAAGCTGCTCCCTCCACCTACGTCCTTCGCTGTGAGTAACAGCAGCTTAATGCTATCAAGCTCATATTTACTGGAAATAATTTAAAGACATAAGCAGCAATGGGGTTTTGTTCTTTTTAGCAAGGATTCAAAAATCTATTTGTTTTTGTTGCAGGGTCCTTTTGTCCAAGTAGATGAGCTCATGGAAACTTTCAGGAGATGCATACTTCCTGAAAGTAAGTTACATTTGGTGACTCTTTAGATGTCAAATGTTTTTGTCTTTGTTATAGCACTGCAATGAAAATGCAACAGTGACCAAATGATTAATCCTCAGTTGGTCACTGTTCATTCAAATTTAAACAACTGTGCTCATAAAATTGGTAACTGTTTCATCTATTTGGGCGTGTTTTGTGCTCCTTGTAGCCGTTGATGCTGCTGTAGAGCTGATCACTGGCAGACAGCCGGATGCAGGCGGGGAGGGCAACGGATCCATGGAGAACCACACCATTGCCAAGTCGCTCAAGAGGCCTAATGCAGACTCAGACGAGGAGGATGACAAGGGAGCTGTGGCTCCGCCCATACACGACATCTACCGTGCGCGCCAACAGAAGAGGATTCGATAAGCTAAAACATACAGAGAACCCTTCAGAATGTAATCTTAACAGGTGGTCATATAGGATAAGTGTACACGTCCACGTCACAGATTATATTTCACAAGCAGACAAACATGCATACAGTATGCACACCTGAGTGTTTCTGTGGCTTTGGTTTTTGTCAGCAGTTTTTGTTTTTAAAGACTGACCATTATACTGTACAAAATTTTTAATTCAACCGTGGACTTTGACACACATCTCAGCTTTTGTTTGGCCTTGTTATGTCCAAAGGATGGAAATGTACAAAACCTTTTTTTTTTTTCTTTTTTTAGATAACTGAAGGAAACAATGTTCCTTTCAATAAAAAGTGAAAAAGAACTTAAACCAACTGTGTTTTTTAATTTGAATTTAAAATTGTACTAATTTATTTATTTGCTTTGGACTTAAAAACTGGACATTTTATCACCACTTCTCTCCAAGTTTATATGCGTAGGTTTTAAAGTTACCAGAAGGGGGCATCATTTGCCTTGGTTTATCAGAGACTCCTCCTGCTGATAAAATCTTATTCCCGCTGGGCTGGAGCAGCATTTTACATCCTGTATTTTATCTTAATACAATATTTGCCCACGCTTGTATTTTGGTTCAAATGTACCAGAAAGCCAAATCAAAATAATTTACTATTACTAGACATGGTTAGTATCAGGTCATTATTTGGCTGCCCAGCGCAGTTTTAAAGTCTATGAAGAACTCTTTTTTTTTTAACTGCATACCAATGTCAGTGTTTTGTTAAAACTGAAGCAGTTGAAAACATGTTTTGCAAAGTGGGTGTTTGTATTTTGTAAGTTAAGAATGATAAATACTGGCATTTTCTCAGCGTCTTGGTGGTAGTTCCCAGTAATGGTCACAGCATGAAGGGTTTTGTGGTTTTGCATTTCAGCATTTGTTATGTCACAAAAAAATCAGCTCTTAGAAAATATAGATATCTGTATAATGAAAAACAGTTCTGGCTTTCCAAACAACTGTTTCATGTCCCATTCACATGTTTTATTAGTTTAAAGGAACTTCAGATACATAAAACAGCATTAAGTTTCACAATTATGCCACTTTGTTAAAAAGGAGTCAGCTGTGAAATTGTTTCTACCTGAAAAAAATCAATGAAAAATAGACTTCAAAATTTACTTGACATACCAGATGCCAGTTAGTTTTTTTGTCAGAACAGACATACACTGCATGAATGTTACAGATCCAGTTGAATTTGATCAGAAAATACAAACAACATTGTGGTTTTTCACTTGAAGAGATACAAGCAGTTCCTTCAGTGGATTAGAAGATTATATAAACTTGAAGATGCCACTAAAACATGGCTAAGCTTTTCAGTCAAAATAATAAAAAAACACAAAAACCCTGGGGGCCAGTTCTCATAAATGCATCTTACTGTTTACAAGAGCAAAACAGACTTTCAAATCTCCAGTTTTTTCTCACAGTTTCTTAGCGCATCAACATGTACATGAGAAGCCAGACCACATATTTTTGTCACCAACACTGAAGCTGCTGCACAAGGATAACAGAAAATGTCCATTAACAAGCTTTATGCAGATTTAGTCTTTACTGGTTGCAGAGGTATATCGCTAAGCTTCATTGCAGTGTGAGGACTATTACCAAAGTAACATTCCCATTCAGACCTAACTTTACATTTCATTCTAGTGTCCTGCACCAAAAACAAATAAATATCTCCTTAAATATTGCAGCTTATTGAGAGACTTTACAATTAAATGTCACATTCTTACTCAGTAGTCTAAAATTTTTACATCATTTGCACATTTGCCTTTTGTTCAAACTGCTCCCTCTTTTTTTTAGACTAACAAATGTTATCGTAGCAACAAGTTGATAGTGGATAATCTATTTCCAAAGTATTGAACAAAAATCTCAGGATGACCTTTATAAAACTGTCCCAGAAGCCGTCTCTTCTCTTTGTTTGAGAGTTTAGGGTTCTCATGGACTGTCCGCAGCAATGACAGTAGCTCCTCTTTAGTAGTTTTCTCTGCATTTTCAGAACAGACTTTTGCACTTACTCTTGCACAGTATGTTGTCCCTGTAATTTAAAAAAAATGACGGAGAAAAGACAGATGGAGAAAAGTTTGTTCAATCACAGACAGCAAATAAACAACTCACTGCATCGTATAAATACTCCACAAACCTGTGATTGCATCTGGATCCTTCCCGTTTACAATATTTATTATTCTGTCACAAACCATCTTGTGCAATGACGCAGGAATCTGGTTGAAAAAAGAGCAGATTAAAAACTTTATCAACCTGAAGCTCCAATACTTGCACAAATAATATCACAGTAAACAGAATTATCATGGTTGCTTATTTTTGGGTTGTTAAACTCATTGTGAGACAAATGTGATTCATGAGTCCGCTTTATAAGTAATGCTGTTTGCCTGAATTACCAGCGTTTTGTTGAACCGAATGAGTTCAGCCTTTTGCAAACATGTTGATTATTATGTCCTGCAACAACACTGGACACAGTCAATCTAGGAGTACTCACTTTGAAGAGATCACCATGGTTGTCCATCATGAACAGAACCATCAAGTCCACCTTTCCTTTAGACAGCCTTCCACTGTAGATGATGGCACTTGAGAAGGACCTTTTAACCGCCATTCTGTTCTCAATCTAAGAGAAGCATTTAGGGTTTGGAGTAATCAAACAAAAACAGACTGACTTCCACATGTTTCACATAAGAACTGACCTCCTTGTGCAGTTTCACCTCCTGTGGTTTGGCTGCAGTGGCCATGAATCTCAGCAGCCTACGTAGCTCCTCTTTGCTGCGAGAGTTCTGCAGCTTCAGGCACAGCTGCAGCGCCTCTAGAGCTTGCTCCAGTTTCCCATTCACTGAAGATAAAGCCAAAAGTTATTCATCATAAATGCATGTTTTAGCAGAACAGTTCCTTTGATTAAAGAAAAAAAAGGCATGCATGTTCAAATATCCAACAGCTTCCATCTTACCCAGTAGTTCCGAAATGCCAGAGTGGATATCAAAAACATGGTTGCTGAGCAGAGGCGGCTGTTGTGTGCTTCCGTAATGCTTCACCAAGACCTGATAGAACAGCCTCTTACACTGGAGCAGGTCATCTGCACAACCAGCCAAACCTCGACTGACCTCCACCACCAGTTCATCAGGCAGAAACTCAGTACAGTCCACTGCCCCTGACATCCATTCATCAGCCCTGAGGGAGGCGAAAGTAAAAGGATTTCTTTTTACATATGCATGTTATTTTTGGCATTTTGCCTTCTTTTTATCTGAGCAGTGGAGATACAAGCAGGAAATAAAAAGAGATGATGAGAGGGGCCCAGATGGCCAGGAGTTAAACCGCAGATGTTGCAGTTTTAAGGAATCCCCCTTAATCTCCTTAGCTCCCCTTGACCAATGATTTAAAATATATCCAACAACGCTTAATGATTTATAGACACTTTTTTGAATGAAGAAAGACTTGGACATTTTCAGGTATACCCACATCTAGATTACATATATAAGCAATATGTAAAGCATTTTAACGTAATTATTAGCGTGAGCAGACTACTGGGTGACACCATGTTGGTAAAGCTCTTGTATTAATAACTTAGTTTAGTAAATGAACAAAAGTGGAAGTAACTAAATGTGGATGTTTTTATCTTAGTTTGTTTTTTTTTTTTTTGTTTGTTTGTTTTTTTTTTTGTTTTTTTTTTTTTTTGCATATTTTATGCACAGAACTACTTAAACCGGGGATGTCAAATTCATTTTAGTTCAGGGGTCAATTCATTTTAATTTAATACACCACATTATTTATCCCAGAGGAGCTACATGTAGCACAATTTGATCTCCTGTGGGCCAAACCAGCAAAATAATAGCACAAATAAATATATAAATAATGAAAACTTTTTAGTGCAAAGAAGTACAACTGCATTATCAAGATAGTTACACGTTTACATACTTAAGTTATTTTAATTCTTTACATATTTTTTATTTATATTGATTTATTATTTAATGAATATACAAAAAACACAAAACATTTAATCAAAGGTACCTGGAACTGAAAAATAATTTTTTCATGATTTCAGTAATGTGTCAAGTGCTAGAAGTTATTTAAATGTACATACCTGTGTAGTAATCCTGACCACCTTAACTAACTCCCCTCATCATACAAACTGAAGTGAGATTTATTAAGTAATATGTAAAACATACAACCTTGTAAAAATCTTATATTTAAATATATATATATATATATATATATATATATATATATTAAAAAGCAACCTCGCATGAACAAATTAGAAATTACAGTTAATGTATTCTATGTCATTTTCATATATTATCAAATGCAATTCACTTTTGCTTCCCGGGCCGTACATTTGACTCCCCGTCTTAAACTTACTGTTCAAGTAATACACATTTAAACAGGCAAGCAAAGTTTATTTGTATAGCACATTTCATGTACAAGACCATTCAAAGTGCTTTACATAAAACATTAAAAGCCTTACAGATGATGCAAAGAAAGCATTAAAAGTAGTAAACTACAGCAAGAAACAGCTAAAATCATAAATGAAACTGAAATGATTAAAAACAAGATAAGTTAAAAGTTAATGTGCAGATTTCATGCATAGGCACATGAGAAAAGAAATGTTTTTAACCTGGATTTAAAAGTGTCTACATTTGGTGAAAGTTTAATCTATGCTGGCAGTTTGTTCCACTTGTTTGCAGCATAACAGCTAAATTCTGCTTCTCCATGTTTAGTCTGGACTCTGATCTGGATTAGTTGACCAGAGTCTTCGGATCTAAAAGCTCTGCTAGGTTTATATTCTTGTCAACTTCTTCACAATAACCCATTAATTTCAGTCCGGTGTGTTAGATCGGGGAAACAATGAAAATCTGCAGGATACCGGCCCTCGAGGACCGGAGTTTGACACGTGTGGCCTAAACAGTTCTGGGATTTGTAAATGATCAGAGGGTTTAAACATCTATGCTGTGACTGACTGGAAGCCAATGTCCAGGTTTTAATAACTGGTGTGATGTGTTCAGATCGCTTAGTCCTGGTTAAAACTCTAGCAGCAGTGTTCTGGATGCGCTGCAGATGTTTAATGCTCTTTTAGGAAGTCCAGTTAAAATAAGAAAATCATCATTTCTAAAAGGTTGAAGATGGTAAAAGTTGTAGAGGACTTACTGAGCTTCACCGAAGGCCTTCAGAACCTCTCTGTCCAGGTAGCTCGATCTATATGACAGGTCTGGGTCACTGTCTGTGCCATTCAGGGGTGACCGTGATGTGCCCTCATTTTCTAACAGGTTCTCCAACAAAGGGAGCTCTATGAGTTGCAGCAATCTGGACACAGCCTGCTGGTGCCACACTTCATACAAACCTGTGAAACCAAAGAGGAAACACTGCAAAGGTTAGAGGCATGAAAACATGGAGTCTTGTTTTCTTTCCATCATTCTATTGAGTATCATGAAACAGAATGCAACTTACGCTCTTCTGAGAGGCCGAGGTTGATCATCTGAGGGGTGACGGTTGAACTGAGGTTGAGGTTTCCCAACACATCCTCCAGTAACTTGTCTGTTTTTACAGGGGAGTGGCTGAAAAAGCTTGGCACCTCTTGTCTGAAAAGGCACAAAGTAAGTAAAAATAGACTCATTACTAAGGCAGTGAATCACCAAAGCCCAAAGTTTTCTAGTTCTTGTGATTTATTCACACTTTTATACAGTTTCCATCATGTTCATTTTATAGTTTGAAATGAACAGAAAAATTAAAACTTGTTTTCCAGCATTAAATTATTTCAGTACGTATAAAACATGGGAAGTTCTTGGCCAATTGTTGGCATTTTTCCTGTGAAGCCTTGACCTGACCCATGTTGCAAATAATACAAGCCTTGTTTGAATACATAGCTTCTCTTATCTCCCATTAGAGCCACCAGACCTGTTCTCAGGTGCAGACTGTCACTCTGACAATGACATCAGATCAAAAGGACATTTTGAGATAACACCATGAAGGAAGAGACTGCTGCTAATCTGCTTCCTTTAGCACAAATACAAGGAAAAGTAGGAATCTGCTCACCTACAAACAAAGTACTTTTATTACCACTTTCATCCTCCCTACAAATGTCACATAAAACATGTTCTTGTGGACTGAGTTCTTGTACTTCTAATTTAAACTAAAGCAGCTGCTAGCAGTACTCTCATACTGACTAAGACCACTTATCAAACGTACAAAAAGAGGGCAAATCAAATGTGCTGGAACAAGTGGATCACAGTCTAGGTACCTGAGCAAATAAAGCACCCACTCCCCATTCTTCTTACCCTCGACTCAAGCCATCTTCATACATGCATGGCAGCCCCAAGGTTTTCTAGACATGTTCCAAGGGACATGCACGTGAATCAAACGGACCACACTTTGTGTACTTTTTCGCACCTATCCATTAGTAATAACTGCAGGAAATCTCTGAATGAGCCCATGCACGTGTTAAACAGACCACTGATAAGTAAGAGTCGTGTTTTGTGTTTCATGTTCTTTGTTCTGCTGGCTCCTATTGCTTTCTACTCTTTCAACAAGACCCTTGTCCCCATTCACAATGTACTATAAACAGAACACATTGTTTTGCATCATGTCCACTCTATAGTTTTTACAGTTGTATGAACACATGTCACTATAAAAATCCTCTGCATTTTGGTGGCTTTGAAAACAGACCAGGACCTAGACCTGATGCTCTGGACATTCCCTGGTCTCAATGAACAAAATGACTCGCAATACAGAAACAACCAGAAGAGATCGGCTCTTGTGTTTGTAGACATTTTGTATCATTTTCTGTTTATTTTGCTCTGTTTTCCAACATTAGACAGGGAGCCAGCATAACCACTTGCCTTTGAGAAGTTTAATTTTTTGCCTTGCTACAGGCACCAAATCTAAAACCATACAGGATTTGGGATTATTTCTGGCTATCAGGAAAAAAGGAGTACAAAGCAAATCAAAACTGAGATCAGGTAATGTGACATTAGTTCGTACCTGTCACATGATAAAGTATTGCCACTCTTGTTCCGGTTCACGGTCGGTGAGTCGTAGCCGCTCTCAATGGTAGAAGTAGAGTGGGAGTTGGTGTTGGTCAGCACTGATGAGGGACTGGTTGCTAGACTCAAAAACCTGTACAAACTGCAACTACTGTCCTCGAAAGTGGCTTTCTTCTTTTCCTTCCCAAATACTTTAATGCCCACAGGTTCAAACACCCTTGAGTCCATGAGGGCCTGGCATAAACGGACCGCCTTGCGGCGGGGGACTGCTTCATCACCAAAGAAACGGTTGAGTGTGATGTGTGTCAACACTACATCCACAGCCTCTGAACCCAGGAAGCAGTCATTGTAGGACTTCAGGTTGTGGCGCCGGTGCTTCACTTCCACATGAGTCTGGAGATTAGAAATGATGCTAGTCCAGATATAGGTGGCCCGGAAAGGTTTCCCAGCCATGCCTTGTTCTAACGGAAGAAAAGAGGATGGAAAAGGAGAAAAAAAAATAAAAGATGTAAGGGTGATAAACTTTAAAATTAAGCATGAAAGCATGAGTAAATAAGCTGTCTGAAGGCTCTGGAAGCTATTTCTGGAACTTCATGTGTAGTGAAGTAAATACACTAATCAAGAAAAAGACAAGAGAAAAAGTTTCTGTGCATTTTTCGTTTCCTTTGGACAATAATAATAAGAATGATTTTTTTTTAACAAATGAGTGAGATGACGAGTATTACTATAGTAATAATAGTGACATGGTCATTTATTATTATCATTCTGTACAAACCAAGTGGTAGAGGAGACTCTTCCACTTTGAATTATTCCCAGAAATGTGTAATAAAATTCACAATAGCCACAAGTTTTGCTGTAACAAATAGCAGAGCAGGCTGTTAAATGACAAAGAAAAAGTGTATGAACATAAAAAAATTAAAAAAAAAATACAAACAAGAAAAGGATAGAAAAAAAAATCTTATGCAGCTTTCCAAAACCTCACTGTAATCTGTGATCTTTTTTTCCAACAATAGACATTCTCAGTTTGCTCTGTTGTTTAAATACTTTCTGAAAAATGTCAAAGAAATGTTCTCTCTTCTGTCTTTACCCTGCACACACTCCCTGTCATCTGGGTAATACATGATCACATCAAATATTTAGAACATGTGTTAGGATCTCGGTGTCCTAAATCTATCCAGGATAAGTAACTAATTCGAAATATTCTTTTTAGGCATTAGTGTGTGCACTATATGTACAACAAAAAAATAAAATACATGAGTCAAAACACAAGTTTTTAAAGATTTTAAAAACAAAGATCAGAATATGTGCCTCATATTTACGTCTCATAATGTTACTACACTTTCTGCTGCACTCAATCAGAAACGCACCAGGAAATGAAGACAATAAACACATTCTCTTACATGAGACACTCTGATTTCTCCCTGCTGCTTTACTCTTAACACATCTGCAGATGATCAAACGCAGACATGTCCAACATCCAATCGTGCAATTCGTCAGCATGTCTCCTCTGCGCCTCTATTTGCTTCTTCTTTGTTAATAGAAAAAGACTGGTGAAAGAAGCAGAGCTGGTCTTAGTGAGATGTTAGTGTGGCTTTCATCTCACAACAGGAAGCATTTAAAGCCTGTTGAGCAAATGTTAGGAAAGGATTGGGGAGCCTTTCTGAAGCCAGAGGCCATAAATCAGGATCTGACAGCAGCAGCCAGACTCCATGTTATTATAAAACAACATGACAAATGCAATTACTGACCCATCTGTTAAACCTGAAGATAAAAACACCCAGGAACAGTGCAGCAGTAAACAGATGTCGTCCCCCCCCCACACACTTTAGAGATCGAGGAGGAGAGTGATCATCATGATCTGTTGATTAATTAGATAAATCTACGTCAAACCGCGCCACCCTCTGGGGGAAGAAACTGTTCTGAGATGTGGATTTGCATATTAGGAAAGAACAACTGGGGCTGCAGCAGCTGTTCAAGTAAGAACATTTTGCAACAGTTAAGGAATCATGGGAAATATAACAAGCCTGTCATCTAATGAATAAAAGAACACACAAGTTGGAAAGATAACATGAACTCACTATAAAATACAGAATATTTAAGAATGAATGTAGTTTGGGATCAGGGTGATCAGTGGAAGAAGCTCTGCATTATCTAATGAAATCCTTGATTTTGAGTTAATACAAGGCCATATGGAGAATCCCATCAGGGGTCTTTGGATTATGAGCCACACTTTAAATCCGGATTTGATCAATATCCGTTAATGGGTGGGGGTTCAGGTATGGGCCAAAGCAATCCTGGGAACTGGGCTGTGATTTGCCATCTCTGGACGCTTGCACCAGGCTGAGCCTAGTTTGCATAGCTGACGCCAGCTTCCTTCCATGTTGTGACTTTGCTCCTTTTTGTTAAAAGAGAAGAAGAAGACGAAAACCCCAGCAGATAAAGACTGTGTAACACTGAAAGAGGGGCTGGCCTGCATTTTAGTCAAGGAAAACAGTGCACCCTGTTTGCACACATCACTGGAGGTAAATAATCACACAGGGATGCACTCAACACATGGGAACGTTCCTCTTGAGAGTGCAGCGACACACACACACACACACAGCCAACTTTAATTTTCAACTGTGATTACTAACACTGCAGAAGTAGATTTAAAAAAGCATAAAGAATTGGTAAGCGTTGGCAAATGAAGCAAGCACATGAGTCCAGATGATGGAAACACAGTGTGACACCATCATCAGACCAGTAATAACAGGTTAGTAGCCTTTGGCAGAAATCTTCATTCCCCAACAAGCTAAAACCAGTCAGATTAACTGATCCTGCTTCAGGGCACAAAATAAAACTCGGTGGGCTATTGGCCTATATGAATTTGAATCCTAGTGGCGCCCAACATACAAGCAGAATTACCCAGTTGTACCTGTGTTTTGACACAAACAGCTGCTGCACAGTCGGCTGCTGAGTCTGCACAAAGCAAATGTCAAACAGACCAGTTCTGAAAACTTGAGTTGCTCTTATAAATG
The DNA here is from genome assembly GCF_017639745.1 of Melanotaenia boesemani. Lineage (NCBI taxonomy): Eukaryota > Metazoa > Chordata > Actinopteri > Atheriniformes > Melanotaeniidae > Melanotaenia > Melanotaenia boesemani. The sequence goes on from NC_055682.1 coordinate 24,279,240, forward strand.
CTTGGAACAAGAAATTACGATGTAATTGATTTATAATTAATACATTTTAAAACATATAATTTCTAATTGGGATTATTGAAATCCATTTAATTAATTTCATTAACACGAATAAGCTAATTATAATAAACAAATTCCAAAGGGCAGATTTTACCGTATTTAGCCTCAATTTTCTAACTATATATCGCCAACTCACGTGCGTAAAGCCATTCATTTTTTCTATACATGCTTATTCCAATTCTGGCTCGCGGATGTGCTCAAGGAGATTAATAATCAGAATGTCTTAAAACAATTGCTTACAAAACAACAGCTAAGTAGAGAACTAAACAGCCAACAGTCACAAAATGAGCTTCAGTGTGAGAAATAAACAACACAGCACTTGCTTCTTCAGTTAAATGAGATTAAATTGCTTTTACCTGGTGTTCGGTGCGTAAAACTCTCCTCCAGTGTTTGTGAAGACAGCCATCCACACCATGTCCTCCCTGTTCAATTCTAAACGTGACGCACGCAACTACAGTCAACCTCGAAACCGTCCCCTCCCTCTGCTCCTATGCATTATTCATGGCCCAATCACCGCCCCGCCAACGTGTTAATGAGGCTCTCACAGTTTCCTTCAGGTTTAAGAAAAGGCGCATTAATATGTGCGTTTCTTTTTTTTTATCGCCTCTTTCTGAGCTAAAACTGTAGGTGAAAGGGAGATAAGTGGTCTCACACACACAAACTACAGAGTTGTTTTACTGTAGCAGGTGACACAAATCAGTTTCTTTCATTGGAAGCATTCATCAATGCTGGCTGCCACTGATACTGTTTCCTAAATAATACAGTTCAGTTAAACGTTCAGTTTAAAGAAAAATCCCTAAAATCCAGGAAGTTTTAACACAACCTTTCACTCAGCAAGTCACACCCTTCAAGCTTAAAAAAAAACTGGTCTGATAAGACCAATCACGGGATCCCAGAGAAGAGTAGGAAGTGTGATTTAAGTGAATGAGAATGAGGATGTTTTTTGGGGGGGAATCACCTTTGTCCTTCATTCAAAACACATCACAGGTGGTTGCAGGTGCCTCAGGTGTTAAAGGTGGCCCTGATGCTCTTGCACCTTGTTTGTCTGTATAGACCGTGTGTTACTGACCAACTAACATGTCTTAAAAACAAAACACACATACTCCCAAAGTAAACACTGCAGCTTAGCAGGGACAGATTTCACAAACTGAGGCTCTAACCTGGTGCCTTCTTTCTGGAGGTGTAATCTGACAATGGAAAAGCAGTAATATGACACTGTAAAGCCAATGCTGATCACTTGCTGAAAGGTAGACCAAAAGCCAGACTCCTTTCATCACGAGACACAGCTTGTGTGTAAAAGCTGAAGTATGTAACTAGGCTAAACCGGTTTTCTCATGGACTTCTTGACATCTTTGATGCAGGAAAAAAAATTAAAAGGGAAACAAATCTTTTCTTATGTTAATTTGTGAGATATGAATCTGAGACCATATTACACTCCTCTCGATTTAGAAAGAAATAAGAACAGATAACAATTAATTTAAAATCCCAGACAAAGCAAGGAAAGAAATACAGTATCTTCCTGCTCAGCTGCTCTTAAGCAAGCCTTTTTAGTCATGACTTTAAAGAGCCAGTCTACTAATTTTACACATGACATTAAGTTTTCTTGTCACCTTTAACTTAAGAAATGTACATTAGCTGCAGTGTTACACCTGGACCTAAAAACGACATCTGTTTTATATTTGATTAAATCTATATCTTGTAACTCCATTCATCTTGCCTTGACGTCACTACCCCTGTTTAGCATTCTTACAATTAAAGAACATTTAGTAGCCACCAGCTTATGGGTAAAGCTGCTAACCTTAAAGCACAAAATCATAGTTCAAGAAGGTAGAAGGTCCTTAATTATGTTGTGTTAATCAGAAGCTTTAATCTGGAACTACCTAAAACAATTATTTTTCAGCACATTTGACATTTTCACCAAAATTGAGAATATTTCAAAATAGTTGGAAACTGAACTCCTGTGGGGGTCATCGCATATTGTATAAGTAACACAGGAGGAAATGGCCTCAGCTTTTTCTGCTGCTTTAAATTCACATAAAGTGATTACATCTGCACGCAACACACAGGAAATATCAGGCTGAATGGTTTAACTGAATGGTGAAACTGGTTTTACAACTCTTCAAATGAATGTGCCTCAATCTGATGTTCTGGTATTTTGTAAACTTGTCACCAAGCCTCCATCAGTGCTTCAAGAGTGACACTTGTACACCAACAGAAAATAAGACCGGGAGGGAGTCATTAATACTATCAGAAATTCAAGCCTACAAGGTCAGATCAATATTTACTCTCCTGTTGCTCTCCATGTTCCCAGAAATTCTTGCATGTTTCCTTTTACTTCTCCTTCATGCTTACTGCTCATGCAGTTAGTCAGGTGTTGTTTACAATTAAGTTGATCACAAATATCCTGAGGAATTTTCTCCAGGAGGTGGAATTAAAAATGAGAATACAGATTGTAGAGGTTAACCTCTGTGAAAATAATGAACCTTAGAAGCAAGAAATGCTTAGCAGGTACTGGTTTCATATTTAATAATGTGCTGGGTTTGGCTAATCTTACAGGTTTGTAAAGGTAAATAAACTATAGCTCTTAAATAAATATAGTGGTTAATATGACTATAGAAATATGTTACCTCTCTCCAGTGCCTAATTAGAGCCAAATTTTCCCCCCAAACTGGAATCTGTTGCATGAACAGAAGGTGTTTTTTCTGCATGATTAATAAAGTACAAAACTACTTCATCATTTACTTTATGTCCCTGGTAGAACATAAAGTTCCAGAAAGGGACATTTTAAAAACCAATAAGCCGTTAGTGATTTGCAGTCTTATGCAATGCACGGCTGTCCTGTTTCTGTGCCCTTCTCACATTCTCAAGCAGCCTCAAGGGTCCTCGCAGTCCATCTCCCACATGTGGAACAATGCAGGGCATTAAAATTCATATGCTTTTCATCTGGAGAGCAGACGTTCAGTATCTGTCCCTACCAGTTGTGCCCCTCTGGAATCCCAAACCCCCGCCTGACGGGACTGTCCTCCGCCCCCGATCCTCTCCAGCTCTAAAGGACAGAGGACAGTGGCTTTCCTCACAGTGCTGTCGCTACATCACAGAGACACTTTTGTTTTTTGGAGATCGCTGGTCTTTTACTTTTTTTTTTCCATTGTGGCTCCACAGTCATGTTTTATTCAACAGCTTCAAGACCCTTTCAGACGACAGTCAGCCGCCCTGTTGCAGCTGAATAGTTGGGTCATGAGAGTGTTGTGGGCGAGCATCACTGGCTTTTTCGTCATGCTGTGTGCCACTGAAGGATGTGGGGCAATATTAACCTAACTCTAAGCAGGCAGGTGAAGTTGAACTTTAACTGACCCTTCTGGCCTGTGTTACAGATGGAAAATAAGAGTTGTGGATCTTTGCTGCTGTTTTGAAAGACTCAACTCAGAATTTCCAGTTCCAAGTGGCCTCTTTGCTAAACACAAGAAAGAGTGTTTGATGTCTGGTTTATTCCTGCTGATTGTAGCACAATAACAATGTTATTGCTGTGAAAGAAAAAGAAGAGTTCAACTGTGAACCTTTATGCGCTTTAAAGACAGAAGCAATCTGTTCTTGTGTTATCATTTCAGGACCATTTTCCAGCCTTTGGGATAGCTTTATGTACCCACACTAACATGCCTGAAAAATCATGGTGTGATTTTTCAAAAGCAAATATTGCTTATTTCCTCATGCATTTGGAAAATTATCCACTCACGCATAGTTCAAAACACACCAAAATATATACTTAAGGCATGTGCCATTTTATTTACAAACTGCATCTTTAAAGATCACTTTTGATATCACAAAACTTGTTACTGACTCACAAAGAGTCAATTGTGGAGGACCGTGACAACACAATGAAAAGTCATAGAAAGTGTAATGATCCAAGTATAACAATATTTACTTCTGTGAAAAATATATATTTGTCATAAAATGTGGGCTGTGTATGTAAAACAATATAGAGACAACTTCTATTTATTTCATTTAACCCTAAAATAATTCAAGGTCATGTTTTCTGTCAGACTAGAATAAAAAGCAGCACTGGAAAATGTATCTTGGGAGCAAAGTTCTCACAATTTAGACCACAACAGATTCAGTTTGCAGTTGCTGCAGTTCCCACATTCCTTTTCTTTTATACAAAATGTACAATACATAAATTTAAATTGGCACTCCATAACAAAACAGATGTTTTACAAATGGTATGCAACTAAAGTTATATATAATAGATCTTTTTTTTATTTTACAATAAATCAAATCTGTTTATGAGCCTATTTAAATGACCGATGAAGGCTTGTTAAAAATGGCAGCCAATCAGATTTCTGCATTTTTATTTGCTCTACATCCTATGCTGATTGCTTTCTATCTAGTGCATACTCAAGGGTTATGCTGTGACATTAATGGAGAGAAAAAAAATAATAAAAAAGGCCAATATAAATCTATGAAAAGGCCCATAAAAGTGGGCTTTTAAAACTACAAAAACCTACAAAAAATGGGATAATATATGAAAGTTATCCAAAATGCTCCCCAAAACAAAATCATTGTTTTCTTTTGATCATGTTATTCCTTTCTACTTAAACGCAGTGATGAATGTATACATTTTCACTGTTTTCCTTCCCCCCTTTTATACTCCCAACATCTCAGTGGCTGGAAGGAGAGATCAGCTCGGTCTCTGCTACCGTTCTGATTCACAGGTGTCCGCTCATCTTCAAGCACCAAACTTCTGATGTTCTTGTTTCTACTTTTTTTTAAACAAATGTGCCAAGGCTGAATCATCTGCAGACCTGCTGCACTTGACTGATTAGCTCTCCAAAGCGATCAAACAGCCCCTCAACCCAAGCGCAATTTTGCAGACACTTCTGTACAGTCTCCTCTTGACCCAGGTCCCCCGCCTGCACCCGCAGAGATGCAATCTGCACAAGCACAACCACAATATTAGAAAGCCCCATACAGAAGTTTCACCAGAATAATATGCATTTGAAGTTAAATCGATAAAATAATACACAGATTCACAACGATGACATACCTCATCTTTACACATGAGGTACGTGTGGTATTTGTAATGCTGCAAAGAGTGGTACAAAGAAAACCACTGAGTTTTCTGCTGGTCCACTGTATACTCCTGGAAGAAGAAAAAAAAACATCAACAAGGTCAATTACGATGCCTCCAGGACATCTAATACCCTTTTACCCCCATGATAATGAGCATGGAAGCAGAAAGGTTAAAAGTGGCTTCGGTACAGTCCAAATATGAAGAAGAACAGTGACACTGCGCCCTCTCCTGGACAAATAATGACAGCAAAATTACTCTTAATAAACATAGGATCTGCTCAAAGAAGCCTTCTTGCTCATGAAGGTTTCTGAGTGAAATGAACAGATTGTATTTAAGGGGCAGTCCTAATGTGAATTGTTTAAATTGTGTATAATAATATAGAATAGAGCATCAGGGCTTTCTTCATTATCTCTTTTAGCACAAAATAGACTGGAAAACACATCCTTTATGAAAGAAAGTTGAAAATTTGAGACTGGATTCTTTGTAGCCTGGTTACCTTTTCCTAGGCTGTTAAGTATTATTTCAGCTATTTTTTTTATTCAAGATGTTTTTCAACAACATCCCAATAAAGGGTTTTAAGCAAAGACAACAGGGGGATTTTTTTCTGATTAATTGATCATACCAGTGGTCTTGTCTCACCTGAGGCACTTTGCTTGGCATCTTGCAGGGCTTTAGAGTCTTCTTGTTGTAGGCCTTTCCACTGAGACGAACTTTAAAGGCTGGAGTTTCCCCATCCGTCTTCAGTTCAGTCACCACTGAAATCTCTGGGAAGCTGTCTAGAGCTGTCTGAAAAACACAAAATAGTTAGGTTCACTGTCATTTTCAACTTTGCCGTCAATGTAGAATCACAGGGAGTTTCTGTAAATTTAATGTTTCCAAATTAGTCCCACAGTACAGACAACTTCCAGTCAATTTTCATTTTCATACACAAGCTCACCTTTAAGACCTGCCCTATGTGCAGTTTGTGAAGCAGGCGTTTCCTGTTGTCAGTGATCATACCATCAACTCTCTTCATATGTGGCAGCAGCAGCTCATCTGAAACAAGACATATTTACCAGTAATAAGATGAATCCTGAACTGTTAAAGTCGACCTAACTCACAACAATAGCTCTCAATATCCAAAAAGTGGACTACTCACCTTTGGCTCTCTCAAGTGCCGTCAAGACATCTTCGTCTAAGGCTATGCTGATGAGCAGCTCCACAAAGCTCCTGAATGTCTCCTTCATGGTTCGAGTGTTGAGGGGCCGTGAAGAACTTGGAGGGTTTAACTCTGAGAGTGTGAATCAGAGGTGAGAGAATGAACAGCTTAAGATCAAAGCCATAAAAACTTGTTTCCAAACCAGCCTTCATAAAAAAGTTAAAAGGCCTCTTTACCATCGTCTTCTCCACCTTCTTCTGCCGATGATCCCGAAGCAGTGGGTGAAAACTCCTCCTTCCACTTCCGCCTCTTCTTAGGTGGGGGCTCTGCCCTTGACTTTACTAGTTTAGGCCGTGGCTTTTGGCTCTGAAAAACTGCAGAAGGCGAAGCCGTCAAGCCCAGCAAGGTTTTTACCTGAACACCCCTGTGAGGCAGAACAAGAGCAGTTAAAACACAAAGGAGCCATTTCAACAACAACAAAAACCTCTAAAACTCCATCAGCTAGTTTTTGACGTGTACCTTAGGGAGTTCATTGGCTTGCAGCGTGGCTTCCGACTACAAACTCTCACATACTCCCTTTTGTTAACCGTGTCCAAAAACTTAACATACACTCTCTGGTACATGGTCTTAGCATCACCAAAATATCCAAGGTACTACATACACAAAGAAAACAATGTTACTCTCTGCAGAAAAAACACATGTAATTTGAATGATCAAAACTTTAAACATGTTTAACTTACACTGTTTGTGGCAGAGAAGACTCTCTTTCCATCTCTAAGTTCAGGCACAAATTTCTGCAGCAAAGCTTTCTGGACTTTCCAGATTGCTGGAGGTTCACTTCCAGCTCTCATTGTCACCTGGACACATGAGGGAAACACAGCATAGATCATGCTTCAATGTGTGCTAGCGCTGCAAATATAAGGAATTAGTAAGAAATACATGTTAAAATATAAGTATATGCAAGAAATATGAGGGCTTTTTTTTTGCTCTTCAAGCAACAATGTTAGATTTTAGTCACATCTAACAAACGTCAGCAAAAGATGCTTCATTAACAATGAACCTCTGACATGACACATTCAACATTTATAACAAGCATCCCCATATACACAACTTTCACCAATATGAAGCTGAATAACTAAAAAAAAAAACAGCTCATTTTTGAGACTGTGAACTTAGTTCTATATTGTGAACAGCACAGGTGAGCTGGTTCTTTTCTAGGTTATGGCATCTCTTGAGAATTGTGAACTTCGACAACAGAACTCAACACCCAAAATTCAAGTCGCTGAGCGGTTACCTTCAAAATTTCGATATCCTCATTCCTGACAACAAACTCATCTCTCTCGCGATACATTCCCTCTCCCCCGCTGTCAGACAACTCTTCATCCGTTAGTCCCTCCATGGCCACACTCATCAACTGTACAGCCAGCTCGCCCGATGGAGTCTCTCTAAAATCCTCTTTGGTCACAAACGTCGTCCCTCCAGGGAGTGTTTTTGCTGGTGGTGCTGGAGTGGCTGCCTGTGGCAAGCAGGCCTGTGTGACAGTGTGTGACATGGTGGGAACTTGGTCTGGCTTTATGATTGAACCTTGGATTTGGTTATCTGGAGAAGGGTTGAAAATATAAGAAAAACTTGAAGAAAAACCATTTAAAGAATTATAAAAATGACTATATCTAATGCAGTTTATCTTAGTTTAGCAAGCAAAGGGCAAGTTTCACTGTTCAGCACAAAGAGGAACATCACAGCAAAAAAGAAAATCTAACTGTGGTTAAAACGTGAGGCTTTCACTTCAAGCTGAAAATAATCAAAATAATTAATAAATAATAAAAAAAATAATCTGTTTATTTGCTGTTATAGCCTAAACTTTTCTCCAAAAATTAAAATACATAATACAACAGAATCCTGCACAATCTCTTTACAAACTTGATTCCTGTGCATCCACTATTCGCTGACAGAGCTGGGTATCCAGTCCCAGCAATGCATCTGTAATGCTGAAGAAAAATAACTGATGGCAACAACTGATGATGAACGCCTCCCATATCCCACCTGCTGTTTGAGTAGATAGTTTGCAGTGATTCACATACAGACGATGTTCTCGTAAAGCTACTCATGCTAAGACGGTAGGTTGCTCTGACAACAAACATCCTGATCAGCTTAGGCACAATTTTATTACCTGTTCTTGTCTTCTGATCTGAAGATTCATCCAGGGCTGACAGTGCTGAGCTGATGCTGTTCCTCAGAGCTTGGTTCTTCCCAGTGCTGTCTTCTTCATCTGAGCTGAAGGTTGGCAGAGTCTCCAAGTTCTTTTGCAGATCTTCATCCAGACGTTTCTGCTGAGAGCTCATTCCTGGACTCTCCTGGGGAAGCAAGGGCCCCGGCTGAGTCTGAACTTTGGGAGGCAAAGTGGGCAAAGTGCTCATTTTAGACGATGTAGAGGGTTTTCTCGGGCGACTAATTGTTCGTGTAGGACTTTGAGAGTACTGCTGTTTGGGGCCAGATTTGATAAAGTCAAGGAAGGAGCCAATGAAGCCAGTTTTGACTTCTGGCTGTTTCTCTTCCACTTCACGAATCTTCTGCCTGATTCTCTCTTGTTGTGGACAACCATCATATGTATTGTGTGAGGCAGATGGAGAGCTGACATCACTACTCTTTGAATTTTGCCGCTTCGCTGGTAAGCTGCGCTTGGCTGGTCTTGCTAGTCCGCCATCATCCTCAGGAACTCCTGGTTTGGTTAAAGACTTGGAGCGAGTCTTCTTTTTGGGAGAGTCTTCACCACCTGGATATTCAACAAGGCTGTCATCTGTATCAACACATTTTGCATTGACTGTGTTCTGAACACCTGAGGAATCAAAGACCTGCCCAGATGAGTGATAGCCATTTTCTGAGCCCCTTCCATCCCCATTTGTGTCAAGCTCAGAAGTACTGTTGTGGTGAACAGTTTGACCCTGACAGTCTCTAGTCACCTGAGCTCCATTTAGTGTCATGCTGATGGTGTGACAGTTAGTGTTGGTCATAATTGGATGTTGTGCTGAGGAGAAACTTGGTGACATGTGTCTTAAATCCACAGTCTGGAGGTGTCCTTTGGAACCAACAGGCCTTGCCATCCCTACCATTTCAGCCTCAGCAGAGGATGCAGCTTTAGCAAAGTCTTGCGGTGTGACACCACAAGCTGCCACAGTGGCAGCCAGGATGTCGTCAACATTTGACAAAATATTTCGCTCATCTGCCAGTAGCATCGAGTCTGGGAAACAAATTGAGTTAAGAGCAAAGTGGTTCTTGGCTTCATTTGGCTGTTGATTTGCTGCCTGACTGTAGTGGTGCTTAGAGGAAGAGGAGCATTCTGAACTCGGCTCAGACGCTGCAGTGCCCTGCTGACTATGGGTTTCAGTGACACTGGAACCCAGCAGGTCTTGATCCATTTGAAGGTACTGGACTTGAACTTGGCCCATTCCCTGGGCTGGTTGGACACCTTGCACCGATACCAACTTTGAAGTGTTCTGTTGAGGATGTACAAGGGGCTGCTGTACCAGAATCATTTGACTGGGCTCAAGGAGAACCTGAGTGCTGGGGACTGTGATAAACTGAGTGTGGGATGCTGAAGTTTGACTTTGGGATTGAATTTGGGTCTGCTGGTTTTGTTGATGCGGCTCATGAGATCTGAGCTGAAGATGGTGATGTTCAAGCTGCTCTGAACACAGGGATACATGAGAGGGGACAATAATGGAGTTTGTAGTTCTCGTACTGGTAGATTCAGCACCACTGGCACTGCTTAAATGAATGGGCTGTTGGTTCCCAGAACCCATCTGTTCATCTTTTACCTGGGCTGCATTTCTATGACCTACACCCATGAGTTGTTCATCAGTATGAGAATTGCTTCGAATAACACTTTGCATTTTGTGATCATCCATTTTTGACATAACATAGATGACGTTGTTATGAGAGTTCATACTGTTTTCAGCAGCCGAGACCATGGATGCCTGCTGTAGAGCCTCTATGACCTGAAGAGGAAGCTCTTCAAGTTTCTGTTTGCCATATGTTGGCTTTATGTCCTGTACTGAGGACCTGACATTATTTTGTAAGGCTTGAGGAGTTGAAGAGTATGAAGGCAATAGTACAGACAAAACATTGTGGGGCTGTGTCTCCTCCTGTGATAGTGTGTTATGTGCTTTACCTCCCACTGAATCCTGTATGTGAGTGTAGTCCACTGTAGAGCTTGATGTGGGAAGACTTTGTACACATGTGGGTGGGTAAGAGGAGTTTAGAGATTGCCCCGAGTCGTAGCTTTGAGACTGAGTTGCAGAAGCTTGCTCTTGTGACTGAGATGTAAAAGTTAGAGTTGAGGCACCCTGAGAGTGGGACGTGGGGTAGCTCTCAGAGAGATTTCCTCGGCACAAGCTCTGGACCTGTGCTCCATATTGGATCTCTTGCTCTTGGCTCAGCCCTGGGGTGGATGAGTAAACAAGAGTTTGGCTGACAGATGCCACGTTGTCAGAGTGGCTTGGGAGGGAAGGAAGAGTTGTGTAGAGTGAAGAGAGTTTGTCTGAGGTGGAATGGGAGGTCTGAGACTGTGAGAGTGATGTGATATAGGTTCGGGGCAGACTGTTGGACATTGGACTGGATAGCTGGACTGCCTGCTGATTAGAGATCACCGAGTTATGCTTCTGAGCTGAGGTGGAATAGTGTTCAGGAGACTCTTTAGTCAGGTTCTGAGAGTGAATCTCTTCATCCCCTGCAGAGTGGGAAGCAAGTTTGGAAGCAAAGTCTTTAGCTTTCAGCAACAAAGTAGATGAATAAACTTGTGTTACACTGTCCGTTTTGGGTTGAGGGGAACTGTTAACCCCTTGGCTGGAGTCTACTCTTGTAGAGGGACTGCAGGACACTGGGGTATGACGGGATGGGTCCTGATGGTAGGATACATCTTCTTCGCTGCCAGAGCCAAAGTACCCCTGTAAAGAGTGCTCTGAATTGGGCAACTGTTCTGAGCCCATGTGGCTACTTGAAGGCCTTTGGTGGTGTTTAATAACACTACATTCACGCTGAAGAGCTCTTTCAATAGAGCCAGAGAAAATTGTAGCCCCATAGGGCTGTGGTGCAGCATGAGGCGCAGGAAGGGCAGAGGGAAGAAGGCTGAACTGGGGTTGCAGGAGGTGCGGGGCTGACTCTTGGGCTGAGCGATAAGTGGAGGACTGCACAGGCAGAGCCGAGCCCAGAGTTGGGACAGAAAGGTGATTGAAGGCCAGGGCAGTAGGAAGCACAGCTTGGCTAGATTTGAGATGTAGAAGAGGATCATGGTGAGAAAACAGGCCATTGGTGGATGTGGTGAAGGCAGGATCCTGGAAAGTCAGGCAAGAGTTGGTAGCGTAACTCCTGGAAGGGTAGGCACCAGTGTGCTGATAGGATGGCAGAGCAGCAGGAGAGGGGAAAGTGGCTGTGGAAGGCAGTGCGCCAGTCAAATACAGCTCAGTGGTGGACGTGCTAGAGCCTGCAAGGAACAGATTAAATGGTATAAACACAGAATTTTACATTAAATGTATACAAAGCAAGATGCAGCTTATGATAAAACTTGAAAACTAAAATGGCAAAATCATTTGGGTATAACACATGTATAAATTGATGTATTCTCACCAGTAGGCCAAGATGGAGGTCTAAAAGGAGGAAGCAATGAGGCACTAACAGGACCAGCCTGAAGAGTTTTTGACTCCATGGCTGACAGGAAGCTCATAATTGAAGTCACAGGGGTATTACTGCTTGACTCAAGTGTTCCTGACAGTCAAAATAGGAAAGATGATCACAGAGCGCCTTGGCATTTAAAACCCAAACTATCTGCACTAGAAGGGTCTTTTATTCAGCTAAACCGGTCCCTTAAAAATACATTTCAGTGCAACAATAACTCACCTGCTGCAGCATTTAAGTGTGTTGCTGTGTAGCTGGGAAGCTGGTGTGCTGAAGTGTAGCTTTGCTGCTGGAGGAGCTCGCCGTCAAGGTGTGCTGCACCATAACTGGGACTGTGTACACAAACATAGAGAATATTTTCATACGAGCTTTAATATTCAGGAGCAACAGTAACAGCTAACAAAATACAGTAGAGATATCCACTTCAGAGATATCCAATCAACTGAAAATGTACTTTCCCTAATCCCAACTCTGTTGGAGTGACTGGGCTCTTGGCAGGGCCGGACTGGCCCATGGGAGAAGTGGGACCTTTTCCAGTGGCATGGACCCGAAAATGGCCTGACTGGCCTGCTTGTCAACTAACTAACAAACTAAGTAACTAACTAACTAAAACATCCTGGTGCATTATGTCCGCGTGACCGATTGGTTTGCCTGGCACTGACACCTGTGCACAGCAAAAATCATTTCCCAGTCTGGCCCTGGTTCCTGGTCACCTAAACAGACCAAAGCCTTTCTATATAATAACAAAAGAAAAAAAAACCTTTTACTTGATGGCCAATTGTTCCAGTAAACACATTCTCATTGTGAGAGAGAATAATTATAGAACAAGTATAGAATAAGGTTCCTGTGATCATCTAGCGCTCCAAAAATTGGTTACCAATGCACCATTACCTCTGAAAATGTCTGTTTACACACAGAAATGCCACTATTCTTTTAAGTATTCAGTGTGAACACCTGAAATAAAAAAAAAGAAGAAGAAAAAAAAGACACTCGAGGGCCACACCCTGTTTGCAGAACAAAGCAAGAACAGCTCCATGAAACACTGAACATTTCATCTTTAACTCATAACAGCATAAGCATCACAATTTTCATTCCATGTGCTGGAAATGGTTTAAACTATTTCCCAACCATTCAAAAAGTCTCCCTAAATTTTAAAAACATTCATGTAAAAAACAAAAACAAAAAAAAATGCATTTGTCTAGAAAAAGAACCTGACTTGCAATGGCAAATATTCCTGATTTGTGTTGTTTTATTAATACTGTTAATGGAAACTACTTTAAATATTGCTGTTTGTTCTTTTTGTCTTTGTGTAAAGCATTTTGTAACCCGACTTACATGGTAAACATTAGATGACATTTGAATCTGTATTCTAAGGCAAATATCATGAAAACTAATATAAAAAGTACAGTTAATTGCTTATCTTTTAATTTGACAAATGATGTTGTATTCCCACTTAAATTAAAATTTGTAGGAAACTTAAACATACTCAGGTGTAATCACCAGGCTGACCTACAGTAGTGACCTCCAGCATACTGAACTTTCAGAGACTGCCAGAGGATGAAGAGCTGAATCGGAGTCACTTTGTTTATTTACTGGACCCTCTGAGAGACAAACACCACGCAATTTCTTCAGATCCAGGTATTTTTCATAACTGGCTAAAGAGGTGGGGAAAATGAATGAATAACAAAACAAATCTAAACACATGCTCACCAGCAGCCTCAGACCTAAAACGTATAAGGCCAAGATAAAAAAAAAAAATCAAGGTCCATTCACTTTTCCAGCACATTCATGGAATGACTTAATTCATTGATCATTATGGTAAACTCTCTCTAATGATTAACTTTTTCTGTTTTCATGCAACATATGTTGTCTGGCTTGATCTGTTCTAAAATTCTTTCTGATTTATTTGTAACAGATTCAACAGTTTTGTTTAACACCTCATTAACTTATTAAGCCTGATGTATACAGCTTTGGAAACTTTTGCTGTTACATTTCATCAGATGCTTGTAAGTTAAGTTGTAATAAAGGGACGGAACTGTCATACCTGCAGCACTGGCACAAATACATACAGATCCTAACACGTCGTCTTAAGAAACACCACTTATTTGGCATGTCATAGCTGTCATACAGTAATTGCTAGCACTATTTGCTAGTTACCCATCTTGTTTTGGTTTTAGTAAACAAGTATGATGTAACTCAGGAAGCTGATAAAATGACAGAAAACTACAAAGCTGGTCAATTGAAAATACAGAAAGGAGATAGCCTTGTTACTTCAGTTAAGTGTCCATAGCCGTGCTGATGAGACGGTGTGCTAGCCAAAACTAGCGAGGTGGGAGGTAATAACATACGGCTCAACACACTGACAAGTCACTCTCCACAACGTTGAACATATTCCAACATATATCCAACTCCCGCAGAATTCCTGACAACCACAAGGACCACAAAACTACTTTCCAAAACCACAACTAGGCCCTCCATCACCGAAATTTCCTTCGAAAGGTGACCCGCCTTCTCCTTCATCTTTTACCTTGGTTTGATACTAGCCGAGCCGCGGTCATAGGCCCACGAAGCTACGGTCTGCGCTGGTGGAGCCAGCGCGTCCGCAAAGCTGGAGCTCGGATAGGTCCTGTCCATCATCCCGTGAAAGATTCACTTCCCCAACAGAGCTTCGTGGAGCAGCGGACACACATCGTAGCAGCCCGGGTCGGACCCAGCGAACAGCCGTGTCGGGTGTCCAGTCAAAGCACTGTGCTGTCCGCAAAAACCGACACCAAGTTGCTATGTCCCGGGTAAAGTATCACTTCTCCCTCTGCGTGATTTGGTTATTTTTCGTGCATTTCCCGTCATAGGCGTGAGTCTGCTGGGAGACTTCTGTGTGTGAGGCTGGGACACTTGGCTACTGCTAGCGGGCTAACTCAAACTTCCCACAGAACGGAAAGTGTCACTACAGAGGGACAACTCACATAATCGACTTCTAAAACCAAGTATCGAGGTAAGGTTGATCCAGTGGTTGATTCGCCACGCGGAATCAATCACGTGACCACCGCAAAGCAACCCCACGCTGCTTTAGGGTGTGGCGCTGATTTTGAATGATTAACGTTCTCCTGTATGCAATAAATTGGGTATAAAGTTGTTGCGGTTTTTGTCCCTCCCATGTAAAAATCATCATCTTTCAAAATTTCCTGTTATTTCTCAATTGATATTATCCTGAATGTTGTTTCTCACCTAAACAAAGCAGTTGACATAAAATATGGGGAGTCAACATAGTTTTTATTTTATTTTTCCAATTTTACTGTTGCAAACATCTCTCACACCATATAAACGTTCAAAACCAGAATACAGAAAACACTGGTCTACTTTGATTTCCTAAAATTAACTTAACTGTCATTTCAGCCTTAATTCTATTATTTAAATATTTGGATAACAGTGGAGTGAGTGGAGATTTTATTGTTTGATGTGGTAATGTTTTCTATGAGGACCTGTCTGTAAACCAAATTTCCCACAAGGGACAGTGAATAAATTACTTGACAGAACCTAGTTTTTTCACCATTAAAAGAAATATTCCACAGTGCCACAAACAGGTTTACTGTATATTCTTAACCCATGAATAATACTAGAACATACAAATGATCAGTAGGTAATCATAGATTGGTCAGGGCAAATCCAAATGCTTTGCAAATAGGTTGTCACTCAGTTACGGTTCATATCACTTAATGACAGCTGATGTAGGCTCAAACAACTTTCCATGACCCTGAAAAGGATGGAGCAGGTATGCAAGACCAATTTTACTTTTATTCATTTAAGCTTTCCCCCCATCCCCCCAGCAACACATGCACAACACATCAGGGGAAATGTGGGATTCAGCAACATGTTCTAGTGAAAATGGGGTCAAATATTCTTACAACTAGTAATGACCATTTTACCTCTTGAGCTACAACAAACCCCAGCCAGGATGATAACATTGTTCAAAATCAAAATCAACTTTTTACTATAAATAACCTAATGTTTATCAGACAGTAGTGAATGATTTCAAATCAATACAACAATTCAAAGCAGAATTTAGGATTCCACAGTTTGCAATGCAAACATCAATAATGCCAATTTTATTTTCATTTCTCAAAGATCACATTTGTGGAAGGCTTTGGTAGCTTACAGGTGCTCATCATAAAATTAGAATATCATTAAAAGGTTGATTTATTTCAGTAATTCCATTCAAAAAGTGAAACTTGTATAATGTAGACATTCATTCCTCACAGACTGACATATTTCAAATGTTTCTTTTAATATTGATGATTATAACTGACAACTAATGAAAACCCCAAATTGAGTATCTCAGAAAATTAGAATATTGTGGAAAGGTTCACTATTGAAAACATCTGGTGCCACATTCTAATCAGCTAATTAACTCAAAACACCTGCAAAGGCCTTTAAATGGTCTCTCAGTCTAGTTCTGTTGGCTACACCATCATGGGGAAGACTGCTGACCTGACAGTTGTCCAACAGACGACCACTGACACCTTGAACAAGCAGGACAAGACACAAAAGGTCATTGCTAAAGAGGCTGGCTGTTCACAGAGCTCTGTGTCCAAGCACACTGGAGAGGATTGTGAAACGAAACCCATTAAAAAATGTGGGGGAGATTCACAAAGAGTGGACTGCAGCTGGAGTCAGTGCTTCAGGAACCACCACACACAGACGTATGCAAGACATGGGTTTCAGCCTGCTGAGTGGTCCAAAGTTATGTTCTCTGATGAAAGGAAATGTTGCATGTCCTTTGGAAATTAAGGTCCCAGAGTCTGGAGGAAGAGAGGAGAGGCACAGAATCCATGTTGCTTAAGGTGGAGTGTAAAGTTTCCACAGTCAGTGATGGTTTGGGTGGCATGTCATCTGCTGGTGTTGGTCCACTGTGTTTTCTTAGGTCCACGGTCAACGCAGCCGTCTACCAGGAAGTTTTAGAGCACTTCATCCTTCATGCCGCTGACCAACTTTATGGAGATGCAGATTTAATTTTCCAACAGGACTTGGCATCTGCACACAGTGTGAAAGCTACCAGTACCTGTTTTAAGGACCATGGTATCCCTGTTCTTAACAGGCCAGCAAACTGGCCTGACCTTAACCCCGTAGAAAATCTATGGGTATTGTGAAGAGGAAGATGTGATACGCCAGACCCAACAATGGTGAAGAGCTGAAGGCCATTATCAGAGCAACTTGGGCTCTCAACACCTGAGCAGTGCCACAGACTGATGGACTCCATGCCACGCCACATTGCTGTAGTAATTTAGGTTAAAGGAGCCCCAACTAAGTACTGAATGCTGTACATGCTCATACTTTTCAGTTGGCCAACATTTTTAGAAATCCTTTTTTGTATCGGTCTTAATATTCTAATTTTCTGAGAATTTGGGGTTTTTATTAGTTGTCAGTTATAATCAATATTAAAAGAAACATTTGAAATATGTCAGTCTGTGAGGAGTGAATGTTTACATTATACAAGTTTCACTTTTTAATGGAATTACTGAAATAAACTTTTTCATGATATTCTAATTTTATGACAAGCACCTGTATAGAAGGATTTCCAGTAAACAGGAACATTAATAAAATGAAAGAACTCCCTTTAGGAACATGCTTTAGCACACCAAGATTATCTCTATTGTGACAACAGGTGCTGATACCATCCCTTCCCTTCCTTCATTTCTGGAACTGCATACATGCCAACATCTAGCATAGCCCTTAATTAAAAACTGCATTTAGAATGGTTTATATAAAAGCAAGTCTAGTTTCAGGAATACTGTGCTGTTTATCAGGAAAGTGAGGAAACAGTGTATTAGGTCAGAGAACACCATGGTAAGCAACAGATGTTGGCCCAATAACAGGTCCACTATGTTTATTATGTCTGGTACATTGAAAGTATGACTGTAGTCATATTAAAATACACAAATACCTTTAATATCTAGAGCGATAATTAACAGTGTTACATGAACTGCAATAACTGCTTTTATAGGAAATACAGGACATGGACACATTTCCTGTTTATCTGTAATATAATCCATCCAACAGCAACTATAAAATTTATTTGGTATATTTTAAATAAACAATCTGAACAAAGAGCAAAGTGTAATAATGATGGAACAAATTCATTATATCAACTGGTGATATTTAGAAACACCGTTGGGCCTGTTTTCTTACCTCCAGAATAATATATAAATTAAAACAGAAAATATGCAAATATCAATAGATAATACCAGAATAAATAAAAAAAAAAATCCACATAAGTATGTAATTGTAGGGATATCTCTTCAAGCTGCACACAAATGCAATTACACAGATTAAAAAAGGATGAAAAAAATAAGTAAAATATAAACTTTATTTAAAACTTTTAAAAGATTTTAAAATCAAGTAATGCTGTTTCAGATCAGCTTCAAAATTCAGTTCTGTAGTGCACTCTGGCTACAAGAAAGCATTATGAAATTGCAAATCACACACAGAGACGTCATAAATTATCAACTCTTCTAATTCCTTAAGTTAAATGAAATGCTCATCCAAATCACAGTTTTAGGTTCAAACTACAGTGCTGCACCATTTACAGCGATTGGGATCATTTTAATTCTAGTTTAACGTTGCTATAACTAGTTGCAATTCAGCAAAAAAAACAACAAAACATTTAGCACAAATTAAAATATTGGAAAACCGTTTAAGTTAAACTTTTGCCTCCCTCCGTTCAAGCTTAAATTTCTTCATCTATCACAGCAAAGATGCTGAAGTGAAAACAACAACCTCACATAAGAGGAACTCTTCAGTTGCTGAAGCATACATACATTACTCACACATTGTAAAGCAATGAAAAAAAAAAAGGTATAAGACTACAATATAATAATCCTAATAAAGCAAAAAGTACATCAAAGAGACTTGTAGCATTTTCTTTATGGGAGTATTAACTACAGGTTTTCCTCCTGTAGGAAAAGCTGTATGACAACGTTAAAATCCTTCTCTCCTGTGCCATGAGTTGTAATCCTGTCTAAGTACAAACTTAACAGAGAAAGACACACCAATACATTTCAGGAGTGTTAAAAATGAACATATAGTTGTGATAAAAAGTCCCATAAAGACACAAACACAAAAAGAAAAGACGGAAGTTCAGTTCACAACAATTTAGTTCCAGATTTTGAGGCATGGTTTTTATTATACCATTAACTTTCTTCTGGTTATATGCTAGTGACAAACTATGACCAGATGTTGAATCAGAGATGCCAATGAGAATTATTTGTCATTGTTTCCCTCTTCCACTTTTTAAAAGAAAACATCAAATTCACATTTCTGTAAACTCAATAATCATTCCTCCAACCAGTTGACAATAGGCAACAATCACCATGTCTAAGGTCAGAAGGCTTCTTTGTCACAGATTCATGTGTGGACTGTAGGCTGGCCACTCTGAATTGCTAAAATTACCATACTTTACCATATCATGACAACTTTGGTTCTGCTTTTTAGATCACCGTCTTGTTGGAAGGTCCACAGCTGTTTACATTTTTCAGCAGACAACCTGATGTTTTTCTCTTGGATTTTAATGTGTTCTCTTTTCCAAAAAGCATCATTAAGAACCGTGGAGAATCTTGTACCAACTACTCAAGGCAGCCTGTCCACTGGACACTCCAGAATAATATATAAATTAAAAGAGAAAATATGCAAATATCAACAGATAATACCAGAATAAATTAAAAAAAAAATCCACATAAGTATGTCACTGTAGGGAGGTCTCTTCAAGCTGCACACAAATGCAATTGCACAGATGAAAAAAGGCTGAAAAAGAACACAAAAAAAGATCCAAAACTAGCTTGCCACCTGGGGAAAACAAAACCTTGTGCTAATCAATATTGTGGTTGATTGATCTGAAAATATGTGCATTTCAGCAAAAGACAGGAGAAACATTAAGAGACATGAGGAGAGAGAAAGAAAGAAGTATGATAACAGGCTGGTTGCTGAAGTGATGTACAGTCATAACTAATTAATGAGAGTGTATTAAAAACTCTGGACATGGGATTTTTCTTCATTAAAATGTTACAAGGAAAAAAAAACTACTAATAAATACATGAAAAAATTATCGTTAACACATCTAACCTAATTTCTTGCCACAATTTGTTTCTTATTTTTGACATTTTTAGCCAGAGGGATCATATTTGTAAAAAAAAAAAAAAAAATCTAACAATAACAATAAATCTAATAATAACAGTATAGATGCTAGCTGTATACCGTCCATTTTATGTTGTCAGTTACATACGTCGTCCTGAGGATACTACTGCCGAACACTCCCTGGTCTTGAGCTAAAATTAAAAAGATAAGAAAAAAATCATATATCATAAAGTAATGTGCATTATCTGTGTGTAATATTTTAATACAACAAATGAAGAATACGCTACGTTACCCAGGATAGGGAGGAGGTGGAGCGTCATGCTGTCCACCTCTTGATATTGCCTGTTCATAGGAGGGTAGATCAGGGGACTCTGCTGGAGGAAGCATGGGATGTAGGGAGACTTCTTCAAACCTTTGCATTATTATGGAAGCATTACTCCTCTGAGGCCGTGCTCGAACGGAGCTGTGAGTGAAGTGCAAGTGTTAGCATTACGTTGTTCACTTGTAATGTACATTCATAAAATGAGTGTTCATTTTTCACCACTATTTACAAGGACAATTCTGACCACAACAGATTATTTAAGGCTGTTCTTTTATTTGTACAAGTCATTTTTATTTTTTTTTAAAAAAAGGTAAAAGTTTGGATATTTAAGCTAGTTAAATATGTAATGTTGGGATATAAATTGCAAAAATCAGAGGTTGGTGGGTCTTTATGGGTCAAGTCTGATGAAGAGAAACAAGGTTTTTTTTTTTTTTTTATTTAGATAAATTTCCAAATGCAAATGTTATATATGCCTGTTGATTTTATTACAGAGAATTAAAATGCATTATGGTTTGGCTCGCTTTCGAGAAAGTTGCACTAAAAATAGTGGCAAAAATTCTGGAAAGACTGCAGTTTCAAGTCGAGCTTTTGTTCCTAAAATGTCTAATATTGAAATACATGGTTCAGATAAAACTTCAATTTAAAAGATAATTGTATTCTTTAACAAATTTGTATGTTTTCACCTTGTATAACCTGTACAAGTTATAGATCTCTTTTGTAACATTACAACAACCTGTTAATTTAACAGAGGTGTGTGCATTTATGTCCACTCAAGAAGAACAGACCTATAAAACCTATAAAATGTCACCTCTTGTTTCATTCCCACCCCATGATATGATGCTTAATTTGCTCTAAAAACTGTAGGCATGGTCTGAAGAATGTGACAGGTTAGCACATTCTCAAGGACAATTTTGTGTGAGTAGCAAAAGATGTACATGTTTTTATCTGATCATTTATGTATTAGGCCCATGATGTTTGTTGTCAAGTGGTTGATTAAGCCTTTAAAAGGTGTGACATGGGACTGGATCTGTGCTTTTACACAAAAAGGTGCTAAAATGTTCAGTGGTCAATTTGTTAAAGTGTCGGTGGCCCTTCAGAGGTGCTATGGCTCTATACGGAAGTCCAAAGGTGCAGGTATAACATATTTCCTCTGACTCACCTCTGATGGCTTAAGTCACTTTTGCATTTGCCTCGACAGAAATACCATATCAAGATACCAATGAGAACAGCGGCCACTGCAGCGGAAATAATTCCCACCAGAAGAGAAACAACATCGATCCGAGAAGGGCGCTGGCCTTGATCTGTGGGTCATCACAAGCCAAAGAAAGTCACTGGATTGTTTCCAACTTGTCTCATGATAACAAGAAATACTACTACTACTACTACTACTACTACTAATAATAATAATAATAAACTTGCTCAACACCTTGGATAAAAGATGTAACATATACTGTATTTTCAAAGCAACTGAACCATACTGAACAAGTGGTAAAACAAGTTATACAAGCACTAATTACTTGTGCCTACAAACAATATTCTTGATGACACAGTATAAAAATGATCTGTCATATACAAAGACAATTAACTATGAAAGAATCCACTTAGTAAAATACTCTATACTCTTTTAGTTACACTAAAACTGATAACTAATGTTTCATGGTACTGCACCACATACTCCTGAAGGATATTCCTGTGATACTCAAAGCTGTGTATGGTATTTCAGGACCTCCGGATTACCGCAGTATTGTATCTCTGATTCTGCTTTACTATACATTTTCTGATAATGTACTTAAAATCCTGGGGCAGTACTATATGTCCTACATTTTGTGGTACTGGGCTATGCATCCTGTGGTAATATTTCACACATTGTGTGGTACCATCCTACACATCCTTGGTAAAAATTTATGTATTCTAGGGTAATGTACTAGCATGCATGTATGGCCAAAAATTCATTAAGTGTGACTTTTTCCTTGGTAGCACCAGTGAGAATATACTAGCAGATAAGTCTTGCTAGCAAACGCAGACAGCCTCTATCAAACTCACTCTGTGTTTAAGCTGCACCTGGAGGCTGTCCGGGAGAAGATCCGTAGAAAATAAATATTAATCATGGCTGCTGTGCATTAAACAAAACCAACCAAAACCCTGGATGTTTCAGGCTGTTTTAGCAGAAAGGTATATAATATAGCCGAAGAGGAGTTGCCATTCACAAAAAATTAGGTCCAAGTAGTTAATTATCATGAAAAACGTTAATTCCAGAGGAGGGAAGTTTACCAAAGGCAGCACAACCTTGCAAAGTTTTAGTTTCATTTAGTATTATGAAGCTAGCACTTTTTTCTACTTAGCGTTCATGTTTCAAATAAAGATGTTTTTCTAAACCTCATTATTGTTCACAATAACCATCCATGTTTATGTGTAATGACTAAAAGACAATCCTTAAACTGTATTAAAATGGGTTGGTGAGAGTGATGCTGTAAAAGTTGGGGTGCACCTAAATGAAAAAGTCAGGCACACCAAGGCAACTAGTGCAAAAAGTTCTCTATTTAGTTTTCAAATATATAATCTGTTGCTTACCTTCTGTGTATTTCTTCCAGAAGTCATTCTACAAAAATGAAGAAGAAGTAATTACCACGGTTAATCTGGTGAGATGTATTTGTTAACTTAAATGACACTGAACGGTATGACTTAACTGTATCAGGGGTGTTTTCAAAGACCTCTCTGGCCTCCTCGTAATTGCAGACTTCCTCGTAACACTCCCTCTCCAGATTCCCAGGAACGAACATTTCAAAGTCAAACCGGTTGAACAGCAGGTGGCGACCCAGGAACGAGTTTGCTTCCCCGTCACTTACAAACACTATAAACGAAGAGATGAGACATGTAAATATCCGGATGGATCTAGCGAATTCATTTTAATTAATTCTGAAGAATATCCCACCTTCTTGGTCTCCTTCATGTTTCGAAAGTAACCTCCTCATACAGGCCAGATGTCCACAGCTCAAAAGTTGAAGGAGTATTAACAGGTGAAACAACATAATGCACCTGGAAACGACCATCAGTACATTAACTGACAGAACAGAGAACCATTTAGAGCCCACTCTGCTCCTTTAGCGAGTTAGGATCTTCTAGTTTACATGATCTATTTAGAAACGTCTCGCATAATGATGGGCAGAGTTCAACACCAGCAAATTGAAATTTATCAGAAGGAGCGGCAGGTGTGTTTCCCGAAGCTGATAAGGTAGGTCGGCAAACGTCCAACTTTACTCACAAATGTGTGAATCTCCTGTCATAAGTTTTATACAGCTCCACATTTGTATTAAAAAAAATACGATTTAAGCGGAAGTCGTCTCTACGTCCAGTAAGACAGCTACGGTAGCTATAAAAAGAAACTTTTGTTTACAGGTAAAACCCAAGCTCCGCCTAGCCTACCTCCAAGACTAGATCAATCGAACACATTCACCTGGATTACGTTTAAATAGACTTTAAATAAATTGGACGCTAGATGGCGGCTGAAGACACAGTGAGTCATACTGATGTGTTAAATAGCCTTCTTGTCACCTTTGACCCTGAGACTGATTACATAAAATGAGGATCCTTATAAGAAATTTGTTGATCTCGAAAGTTTGCGTGAGGCAAAGACAATGAAAAAGGGGACAAAAAAACATAAAAAACGCGCAGTTCACTACTGTCACTTGTCTGACTAACAAAAACTGACATGGTCTGTATTTCTTTTCTTTTTCATTTTTTTCATCACATATGATGATGTGGCTTTCACCAGTAAACAACCCAAAACCCAGTTGAAATCCTTTGGTAGGTTTTTGACATTGTTGGTTGATAGCGCTGTCTATTTACATCTTAAAAACATCAAATGAAGGAATAACTTTAAGAAAGAGCTCCACAGGCTGAAATCGATGACACTTACTTCCATTTCAGAAGTAATTGCCAAGTGCCATGGTCTGTGTTTTGTCACATGAGATGGGGGTTTAGCTGGAAATTAAGAGTTAGTGGGATTTAAATGTTGCCTTGATTTGTGACCCTTTAAAAGAACAAATGCATTAACTTTGCCTGAACATGGCTCCGTGTCTTTTTCCATGTTTGTAATGTTGTAACACAATGCTATCGTGTGGGATCTCTGCATTAGGTCTCATAAAAGCTTGTGACTGCACCACCATGCATAGGCCTTGTATTTGAAAAACGTTGTGCAATAGACTTGAGAGTCATTTTCACAATTTCATATGCAGTTAAATTATTTACAACAGATTCTGCTTGACCAGTGCTAATAATAGTTTCTGTAGCAACATTAGAGACAACCTATAAAGCATGCAGTACCAGTGAGAATGGATAAAACTAGTGTAACAATGTTTTCCATTTCGGTTGGAAAATCATCTTCAATATTAATGTTTATGTTTCAAACAATCTATTTATATGGAGCGTTTCACAGCATGTGGGCCTTTTGGTCTGTGTTTACATAAAGAAGCTGATAGGATGCAAATGAACATTATCTTACTTATGGGATGGTGCTAACTGAAGAACAGTGAAAGCCCTTCTCTTGTACTTGACTCCATCTCTGGTTACTGTCAAACTATTATATTCACTCAGAGGAATGTTGATATCAATAAAAAGTGGTGAAGGAAAAGGAATTCCATACATTGTGTTTATCCTATTTATTTAACCAGGAAAAAAGAACATGGACAATATTACATGCTTAATGCAGAATGTTTGTATTTTATGGATAAATTCCAAACACAATAACAAACATCTACATCATAAAGAAAGGAATTAAAAATATCACTGTTCCATCTTAGACTGTATCAAAATCATGAACACACTGTAAAGATGTGTCCATGAAAATGCAACATAGACATACTATAAACCTTTGACCTGAAAGGAAAGAGAAGAGAAGACATTCATGGGAGGAGAATCAAGTTATCCAACAAAGTAAGTTCTTCACCATGACGCTGTGGACTGTGGGGGGGAAAAAAAGAAGACATTCTGCCATTTTTTTTTATTTTCTCTGTACAAGTCTATACCTGAACTCACTGCACAGATGTTGTCTTTAGGTCACTTGAATGGTGATCTTTTCAGATGATGCTACAATTACAAAATCTGGATTTTATTAGAGCTGAACGATAGTATGGAAATGCTTTGAGCAACCACTAGTTGATCGTCCTAATGGCCTGCTTTTTTGTCTCAGTTTCTCATCTGACAATAAAAAAGAAAGAAAAGAAAAATATATGAATGACAGCACCTTTATTTAGCTGTGTTATTTTACATTTAGCTCTACTGTTTTGACAAAAAGACGGAAAATTCTGGAACTTTGGACTCGTGCAATTCGCCTAGACCCATTTAAATCTAGCTGAGCACATATACATGCAGGACTGATTTAATCCCCATCTGTTATACTTCTTATACTACATTATAAATAACTAATTGTTGTATTAACTACCAATAAATGCATGTTAATTTGGTAGAAAATATGTTTCTCTCGTAGCCTTTTAAAGTGGATTGCTATCTGTTGATTTATTGTTGCAGGTATTTACAAGATTCAGGCCCCATTAAAATACCTTTTTTTTTTTTCTTTTTTAAACGTAGGATGCTTTCGGTTTTTGAACACCACATTCAATAAAAATCAGCTGGGAAGTTAAAAGGTAAAGTCTTACTTTGTTGTAATTGCCCACAACAGCCTCTAATGTCTGCTAGATAATCGCAGCTTTCTGAATATATTTTATAATGGGTCAGGAAATGGATGCCTACTGGTGTGAACTTTATGCTCATTAAATATATCTGATGTAAAATCATAATTTGAAAGTAACAATTAACTATAACATTAAAAAATAAATGTAGTGCGACCCAATATGTAGTGGACTGAAAGAATACATTATCATAAATAAAACTGTAAAGACATTATTATAAATACACAATATTTATTTTTTAAAATCGTGGATAACCTGAGTTGCATGCAGAAAGAGCGGAAATTAAGCAGAACGTTCCCTATCTGACTATGATAAGACAGGATCATGTTACTTTCACTAGATAAACCTACAGCGTCAGGCTGTTTAAATCTGAGTCACATAAATCTGCTACTTTAAAAGAAAACAGTCAGACAAATCAACCAGAAGAGGAAAGAATCAACTTTGATGTAAAGTAGCTGAAAAACCACTACTGTCAGCACATGCTGAAAGCCAGAAACTGCTCAGGCCTCATTCTTTTCTATCAGCCCTGCTCTCCACCTTGCAGGTGGCTGTGACGAGGTTGCGCTCCTGAGATTGTCTTGTGATTTATGCCCCCTGATAAGAACCGGAGATGCTGCTCTCTGTGGCCAACTGGACAGAAGTGAGCTGTGAGCCTGAGCAGACCTGCGCTATGATAGGAAAAATAACACACTGTAGCAGTGAATGCTTTTCTTTAATGCCCATTTTAAATCTCACTGGCAGGACTGAAATGATCAAATGACAAAACTGCACAGAATCAACAATGGTCTGGCATGAAACCCCTAAAACAAAGCTTTAGTTATCATTAAGGACTGGGCATACACAAAGTGTAGTGTCAGTACTCTGTTTATTGTCAGTACTGATTCATCCCAGTCCAGGAGGGAAACTACTCCAACACACTACCGTTACACCTAATACTCCGACCAAATATCATTAGCTTTAATCGCTGCCTCAAAACAGATGTTTAGGTTGAGGAAATTGCCAATGAAGTTGGATTATAAGGCAACAGCAAAACTGAAAAGGATATTTGCTGTTTTCACTTTTTAAAAAAAAAAAAAAAAAGAAACTATTGTGGGCTAAAAAAGAAAAAATACACATAATCAGTGTCATGAAGTGCTGTTCAATGTCTTTTCACAACACCATCAGAGGGCAACATTGTTGTCATGTTTCTCACGTCAGTGTGACTGCAGTGACTGAATACTGCCAGTAAATGATTATTAGTCTGCATCATAACTACTGACAGCAAGTCTCAGAGTCTGTGAGGTGTCTGTCAGTAAAGCAGATTATTTTCAGCTGATCTATCTGAATCTAAAATAGGTAGTTATTTTTATTTTTTTAATTGTTATTTTTATTGCAGATCTATTTGGTCCACAGTCCCTGTATCTAGAGCGAGCTTTCAAGTAATCTCACTTATCAAATCAGCATAAACCCAAACAAAATAAAACAAATATAACATAAATAAGTAAGGAAAAATACTGCGGCGTGGCTGATGTAAAATTAATGTTTGGAAACAAAAAAAAAAAAAGAAAAAAAAAAAAGAGAACCACTGGTGTAAGAGAGCAGGTCAGAAATGTACTCAGACCCAAAGCATTCAGAGCCTTAAAAACATACAAAAGAATTTAAAAATCAATTTCAAATTTGACTGGAAGCCAGTGGAGCAATGCAAGAACAGAGGTTATATTTTGTCCTCTTTTGGTACCAGTTAAAAGTCTGGCAGCTTAGTTGTGAACCAGCTGCAGATGGGATTAAAGAGCCTGGGTGACATCATAATACAGGAAGTTACAGTAATCCATTCTTTAATGGTTTAAGTTTTAGTTTATCAAAAATGAACCTTAAAATTTGTAGCGTTAGAGTAAGTGACAAGGGCCCCAAATGAGTTTTTAAGTCGAGTAAGAGGGCCAAATATAACCTCAGATTTGCAGTTAAGTTGAAGTTGTTAGCTGTATGTTTATGCAACCAACTACAGAAGTTACTTTTTCTTTTGACATTTTATAGTGTGGGTAAACTGAAATGTTATTCAGAAGTACTTGTTTTCAACCTTTCAGCCATATTAAGACTGAGTCATGCTGACTACAGCCCAGCAGCATCTAACCCACCTGACTGTCTCAAATTTGCAGAGGTAATATATCAGCCTTCACCACAAGTGTTGATACTACAGTAAAACAGCTCTGATCTCAGCATGGAGAGTCATCTAAGGTTCACATTACTGTCGTCAGATCTCGTGTTCCCAGACAAAGTGACCCGCCTATTGACGGTTATTTCTCACTCCGAGTCACAGCTCATCTAGAATACTGACATATTGCCCTTTGACTAAAACCAGATGTAGGGAGCTGCTGGAGGATGGTCCCCAATTAGTTACTGTATGGCTTCTTGATAAGATTAGGCCACCATTTTGTTAAAGATCCATTAAACTATGTTGATTTTCTATTAACATCATAATACAGTCTGTAATACAAATAAAATGTAATTTGTGTTTACTGCGCAGCTCATTTCCAACTACACCTTAATTTCTTACAATCAGAAAAACAGGCATTCAGAAGTTATCTTCACCATTCTTTTATTTTTTATTTAATATAAAAACTGATTATTTCAGTCTGAGAATCTTGAAAGCAGCGAAGAATTGAGGGTTGAGTCTAAGTCTAGAAAGTGGAATTATGCAGAAGGTGACAGGGCTTGAAGACTGGTCTTGACGGCTGCTAGATTTGCCTTCCAGGAGCTGAGCTTGTCGTGCAGCTGCTGCCACTGCTGCTTGCCAAAGGTGCGGTGTGTGCTGTGGCTGTGTGAACAGAGACAGAAAAGCAAGGCCAAGGTCACACCTCACAGTAACACTGAATGCAACAGCGCTTCCCAGTCTGCTCAAATACTGTTCATATAGATTCAAGACAAAAATCATGAAAATTAAACAGAAAATAGCCATTTGAAGAACATTTACTAACATTAAATATTCAGCAATTTCATGGAGAACAGACCCCCAAAATACTCTTCTTGACCAGTGGGAGCAGATTAAATGTTCCAGATTAACAACCAACACTAATTTTTGTCACTAATCAGCCTATTATTGGCATTGTAAAGAATCAAAACAAACAACACAGAGAAAAAGGAAAAAGCCTTCTTCTTGTTGTTACAGCTTTGGAATTTCACCTCTTTTGATTTTACTGACAAACTCAAACTAAGACTTTTAGCTGTTGATTCTGGAGCCTCTGCTGTTTTAATTCTCCTTGATCTCACTGCTGCTTTCGTTATGATGGATCATGACATTTTATTACGTTTGCAACAGTGTTAAAGTTAACAGCACAGTACTCAAATGGTTGGAGTCCTGTTTGAGAAAAAGGAGTTTTTCTGTACATCTTGGGCATCTCAGAGGGCTCACCTAATTACGGGGTACCTCCAGGCTCCATCTTAGGCCCTATTTTATTTTCACTTTATTTACGTCCTCTGGGGTCCATTTTTAAAAAACGTGTCATTTCATTGTTATGCAGACAACGTTCAGATTTATTTGCCTTTAAAATCTGCTCTCTGGTCAGACAGCCATAACAAGATTAGTACAGCCTGACATCTTCATAAAGTTTCTGAAAGCTCAAATCTCCCAAAGTGCCTGAACTTACATGACAATCCCCTTTCTTTCCAGCACTATTAAATAGCACAAAAAATTTTAATCTTTAAAAAAAAAAAAAATTAAAAAATGTTTTTGAACATTAAGATCAGTTTATCTCCTTCCCACTAAACTACAAGAGGTAACACAGTAGAAATTGCTTACCTCACAACAACCTTTCGCTGTGTCTGGTCAATCTTGCAGTACACCATTTTGGTCCGGACAGCTATGAAACAGAATAAAAATAAAAAGCAAGCAATCACTAACACAAAGAAAATGCTTGTTTCAACTGGCTGAAAGCTGCTGCACAAGAAATGTTGCTTTGATTTCTGCCTGACATGATCTGAGAATATAAGCAACGGCAATCTCACAAAAATCTAGGCTGCTGCAGTTTTAGAAGTAAGATGCTGCAGTTGATCTTCACTAACTGTAAGAATTTAGGGTATGATATGAAAAACTCTGGGCAGTCTAATAAACCAAGAGATCTGATTATTTGCCTCAGCAACTAACAGAATCTTTATTTTCTGCTTATTGGATTTTACAATGTGCGGTAAATAGTGAGTTATCAAAAACTTTAATATGATCTGCTGTATATAAATGACTAGATACAATCCAATTTTCTTCATTTGCAATAGAAAAGTTGTCTTTTGTCTTTGCTAGCGAGTGATAGGACCAGAGTTTACTGCAGAACTGAATTTTTTTTTAAAATTGTGCAAGCTGCCAAACTGTGAGGAATGGAAACGGCAAATACTTATTTTAGTTTTTACCGTCAATAACAAAGGCTTCGACGTCATCAGCTCCAATCTGCAGCTCCTGTTGCATAGTGTCAAAGGAGATCTCCTTAAATTCCACAGCCATGCCCATGAATGTCAGCAGACGCATCTTGGCCATATTTTGTTCATGAGAGAGGCCTGAGGAGCCATACACAGGGATCATTAAGCACATCGGTCACAGTCAATTACTCTGTACTCAGGGAGGTTCCCTGTAATAATGGATTCTACATTTAGGAGCACTCAGGGAATCTACTTAACACAAACATGACTACATATTACCTGTTTTGAGAACCCATCCTACACATGCTTTAATTAGTCTTACATTTTAATGGTGACAAAAAAGAAACCAAACAGCTGACACCCCACATTCTTGTGAGTCAACACAGTACAAGTAAACACAAAGTAGGTAAGACTGAAAATTCTTTACTACAAAGACAAAACACACCTACTACACATTCATAGCACAAATAGTAATTCTCTCATTTGTTAGCCTGTACACAATTTTCTCTATGCTTTGATAAAAGTGGTACCACATGACTACTTACCAAGAGAGTCAATAAAGTCTTTGTTACTCTGGTAAAATTTGACATATGCTGCTAGTTTTGCGCTCACAAAGATGGTTAATAGCTGAAAATGAAGGAAAGAGAAAAACACCATTATAGGACAGCACAACAAGTTATGGGCGGTTGGCATCAAGCAGGTTATTATCAACTGTACTTATGAAGCAAACATGGAGTCCATACCCACTTTCTCGTCCTCAGTTTGTATAAGAGTCTACATTCCCGACTTCTCAAAAAGAATGTGTATAGACACACAGCAAAAACATTTCTCTTTATCTTAACCTGTTAAACTGATAATGTGCATATAATCGTGTTGATAAGACATTCAAGCCTATAAACCTGCCATCACTTTGTTGGAGTTTATTTACACAGTTACTGAGACAACATGTTAAACTTCCATTGGACTATGTCTCGTCTGTACATCCTTCAGTACTCACATCATGAATGAGCTCTCCCTCCAGGAAGCGAACAGGTTTCAGGGTGAGCAGGTGGTCAAAAAGGAAGGTGTTGGGGTCTTTGAGAGCACGGACAATACATCTAAAAAGGGACACAGATGCAAATCTTTTAAAAGGAGGGTCGCATTTTCAAGACTTAGCAACAAATGTTGGATGAGCTTGACAAGTTTACCTGTGGGCATCAACACGTGCTTGTGAAGCATTGTCTTCTGTGTAACTCCCCAGTAGCTCAACCATCACTTTTGCTGCAGGCTCGCTGTGAAAAAGACAGTTAAGCAAGTGTTGTAAATGTCAGATGTATGTGCATTTATAAAAATAATGTACTTTGTCAAAAACACATACTGTACGTCATGAACAGAGTAACAGAAATAGCATTTCACATGTCAACTATATACACAAGAGTGCAGACATTACACTGTATTTGCATTGCTGTTTCAGCTCAGATATCCACTGTAAACATCTTATCCTGAATGCAGTTACCTCTTTTTGCAGTCAACCAGTGCTTCATACACCAGCCTCAAAAGTGTATGTTTCTTCTCTGTGTTCAAGTTCCAGTCAATTATCCACTTGCGCACCTGATTAGTGACACAAACAAGTGTCAGACTTTGGCTGTATAGACAATAATGCAACTATAGGAATTCTGATTTGCCACTCCAGCTCAAACCCTTCCTAAAAAAAACCAAACAAGCAAACAAAACACACTGAGACTGGCAGTGTTTTTAATCGGAATAAATGGATGTACCTGATCAAGGTCAGTGGGGATGAAAGAAATGGCATTACAGGTGGCAGCCACCTTGATGAGACTACAGAAGACAGTGTATCTCACTGGAGTGTTCTCATCCATGCCATGAAACAGGTTACTCAGCCTGCAATACAACAACATAAAAAAGAAAATTATATATTCACAGGTTAAGTGCTCACTCTGACAGACTTACAAAGAAGCTCCACGAAAGACTCACAGTTGCATTCTGAGTGAGGGTCTCTCTCCTTCACGAAATTTCACCAGTTTCTCACACAGACTTTCAATGAGAGCCTCCTGCTTCTCTGGCTCCAGAATCAACAGCAAAGACACAATGCTGTTCATTACACTCTCGACATCTGCAAAGAAGTAATGAAAATAGCTTTTCATCTGGGGTAGCTTCACTGAGTTTCATAAAACTGGGCCTTATTTTTAATACATTTTACAAACTCACAAGCATTATAACATTTTACTGAGAAAATTTAACAGAAGTGATAATGTGCTCAGTAAACTAAACTAAATGTTAGTAGTTACACCTGTGGCTTTTTTGTTCACACAAATTAGAAATTACCCGTCTAGTAAATAAAACAGTTAATAAGATGTGTGTGTGGTTTGTCACTTACCTTTATCATCATCTTTGAGGCACACATCACATGCCTCGATGATCTGAGCCAGATCAACATGAAGTCCACCTTCTGCATTCTCCTCTGAGATATCAGCTCCTTTAGACTTGATGTAGGCTCTCAGCTCTGAAGCCTGAGATGTTAGATAGTGGAAATATATCATAATTGTGGTTAAATATAACCTAACAACTCATACGGTTACCGGTTATAACCGTGAAACTGACTGTGGGAGAAGATCTGAAGCATTACTTATTCAAAACATACATTCACGACCTGTTGTTTTCCAACACAAAACATTGTACCGTAGTAAGTTACAGGAGGCTATGAGAGATCTGTGACATTAACGATAGGAAAATACGTAGCCAATATGTTTAGCCTACTAAAATGCTTTATGTGGCTTGTTGTTTGTGGGATTTTACCGAATAAATGGCGAAGCTGCTAGCATTCGTTGCTACGTCGGCATTGTGACAGAAACTACTTTGACCACAAATATTTTAAGCAAAAAAAGTCAACAGTAACAATTATCAACAAAATTACGCAAAATTAATATAAGCCGTAAGTTAAATGATATAGTTACTCATTATTTGCTGTCACTTACACAGCCAACAGCTCGTACAGTCGCTGTCAAATGCTAAGAACATTAGCATGTCGGCTAGCTAGCATGCTAACTTATGTCGTAGGTATTTTCATTTAACGTCTCATTTGTAGGTAAAACCGAAGCTTAAACATGTTCAAATTATGTATCATACCTGGTCTTCTTCAGTAATATCAATAAATGCTGGTACGCTCATTTTGGGTGATTTTGTGAACTCAGACGATGAAATCCACGCTCCCACCAGCGCTGAGATCGGAGCGGAAAAAGAAAGACAGTAGTGCCGGTGACACAGTTGCTCTTCCGGGTCATGGTGTCAAAAGTTTGTTGTTTTCTTTTTCTTCTTATTTTTCTTTTAATTTGTACAATTTCTGCAATCCAATGAGAAGAACAATCGCGTAGCAATAAAAAAAAAAAAAAAAAAAAAATGCACGGGTTTAAAATAATAAACTCCTGGAAACCTGGACAGTGACCATTCAGCACATCTTTGTTTGTGAATGTAGATTTTTCCATATAATATAGTACAGTTGAATACAAATTGAAATTTGTTCTCCTGGGGGTATTTGAAATGGCACATAAAGCTAGCATATAGATGCACTCTCATCTTTAATTGAGAAATGCAACTTAAGCCTGCCCAGAATCTGTTCAAGACCTCCCATTTTAAAGTGAGGGTGTGAGATTGTTTCAGTATGATGTTTACAAAATGTACATATATCAGTTTCAGTAAGTCTGGCAATAAAACTCTTAACAGGATATATGGAGAATTTTAAAATGTGTTTTTCAGTTAGATATACAGTACTCGAAGAGCAAAGGAAAATGCTTTTTTTCCTAGTTAATATTTTCAGCAGATGATCTCCAGATAAATTTAGCTTTTGAAGTGATCCTTTTCTTTTCCTCAGATGTGTTTGTTGTTGGGCTATATTTGGGGTAAATTAGAATCAGAAAAGATTGTGTCAGGATCTCATTAGAGATGATAAAGATGATTCTCAACCATTTTAAGTAATTCTTTACATGTCTTACAAGGTTAAATTCTTAAAATGGGACTAGAAAATTGTATTCTGCCAAGAATTCTTCATGTTCTACATGTTCTACAATTCTACATGTTGCTTGAGCCATTAAAGAGTTGAAGTACATGGGGTATACCTAAATGAAACCAAGTTTGAAGAAAGAGTGATTCATACAGAATTTATATCAGTTATTCTAAAAAAAGAGATTTGTGCAGAGAGAAGTCCTAAACAAAAGCCACGGTTCAGGAAAGAAAGTCTGTTAATGGAACTTTGAAGGCTTAACTGATTGCTTGGCAATAAACTGCATGATAACAGACATGAAAGTAAGCAGTTCAGTTTGGTTAAGGATGTGATTTGGAATGATGCGTGAAACAGATTCTGGGTTACTAAAACTTCTTTTTAATCAATTATTTCTGCAAATGTTAACCGTATCTGTAAAATCCAAGACTTCAAGGCCCCACTCCACCATGTTGTGTCTTGATCCCCAGAATTGTGTGTTTCCCTGCTCCTGAGTTTGTGACAAATAAACCATTTTACCTGCACCAACCTGCCTCCTGCCTGAGCTGCACTTGGGTCCTCACTTCCACCGCCATTGTTACACAGTGATACAGAGCAGATTACAGAGCAAGCATACAACACTTTCACTGTTGATGAAGTACTCTCAGCTATTTGCAGATTCTTGTTCAATATGCAAAAGAGATGAGTACATTTACCATCATAAACACAGGTTCATATTCAGCATCTTTCTCATTTACTATATGCCTTTATGTCTAACCACTTCCAAGCTATAGCCTATTGAATCCTTCTTATCAGAATTTAACATTTTCTTTGACAAACTTATGTCTAAAGAGTAAAACTGCAGCTATTGTGTCTATTTTTTTTATAAAGCCAGAATGAATTTCTACAATCTGGTCATTGTCAGTTTCTAGAATAAAAGAAGCTATGTTTCTTGTAGGAATAATTTCCCCAATTGTTGTACAGTTATGCGTTTGATTTGATATTAATTGAAAATGTCAGTTATTGGTTCTTGGATGATATCCAGATTTGTGTGTCATGAAGTTTTGAGTTGTTCATTAGTTAGCTGTTGGAAAAAATGTATCAGTTTTTTTCTTTAAAGTTGGCCAATTATTTCCAGTTTAAATTCTATTGATCAGAAACTTTGAGATTAGTTTTTGATTTTTGGTAAGAGTGGCAAATTTATTATAGTTAAGGATTTCATCTTTCCAAAATGAGTTTTTTCCAAAGCAAAACATGTTAGTTCTCTGTCTATTCTCAAGTCATTTGCACATAAAAGCAACTTTACCAAATGCATTTCATCTGACTACGTCTATATATATATATATATATATATATATATATATATGTATATTCTTAAGTAGATGGTTAAGTTTATTCATAGGGTCGTTATTAACACTATTAAACAAAGAATTCTTAATAACATCCATAAATATGTTGTCTTTAAGGAGAGATACTATCCCTGCACTGCTTTGAGAAGAGCTCTGTTTCAGCAGTTTTTGTTTATGCTCAGATAAAGGAGTGTATGAATGCCATCTTTTAAAAATTGAAGAGGCGAATAAGAAACTAAATAAAGATCAATCCTATAATTTAGAGATAAATTTCTATTAGACTATGTAAAATTAATGGCATTTGGATGGAAAAAAACCTAATAATTCATCAGAAGTTATTTAATACATAACTCCAAAATAAAGTTATGATTCAAAGTAGCTAAAATTTGTCTTTGGGGGTATCGGTCAACCTTGTTGTCGGGGTATTTGTTAATGTAAGTGTCTTGTTATTTATCATGAAAAGGTTTTAATTTCGCTGGAAGGTTAAATCAGGTTTTGCTGGAAGGATGAGAGTTGCACATTACAGACAATAAAAACTACATTTTATTGTTTACCTACAATAATAAACTAGTAGCCATTAGTAGAGAGTTAAGAATGTCACCTTTAAATTTTTGGAGAAGAATTAATAACTGAGCTGAATGGTTTGTTGATTGACTAAAGTGGATTGTGTTAACCCATCAGACTCTCCAGAATTTGATTTCTGTCAGTATAAAGTGTTTCCTGTTGTAAAATAAAACCAGCATTAGAACCCCTTAAGAGCTTTCTTATTTGAATATCCCTAACACAACTGACATTCAATGACAAAAGAGACAAAAGTTGAGAGAAAAATGTTTAATTTATAACTGGGATGAATATAAGTGATTAATAAAACTTAACAAGGAAAATAAATTAGGTATATTCTCATGAATTTGAGAGATAAATTTAAATTCAGAAGTGGTTATCAGCAGTTTCAGATTAATTTTGAGAGCCATCGGAAGCAATTGTTTGATTAATCAAACATAAATTAAAGCAAAGTCATTTAGATGTTTAGTTAAATATCATATAAGCTTAGTGAAAACTAATCCTTTTCTAAGGGAGGAGCTGCCTTGTAGGGAACAGCAGTTATGACAGTGTATTTGAATTTTGTTTTGTCAGGACAATTTACCATTTTACCATCAAAGAATGCAAGAATGTCTTGGAAAGAAGCCATCTTCTACTTTCCCTTGCCTTCTTGCCTAATGTCCAAAGCTTCTCTCACAATGTTTTTTCCTCTGAGGTATGAACATGCTGTGAAGGAACTTAGATTTTTTGGTCTTCCTTAATACCAAGTCTCTAATACATGTTAATACAAAAAGGATGATGCTAGATCTGCACAAACTGCTTGGTCTTTGTTGTCCGATGAGGTGCACTATGTTGACGCCTGTGTTAAATGTCTTGAATGTCAGGAGCCACCTCTCCCAGGATGTGTGGCCTTGCATCTGATATCTCCTCTGTCTTCCTTCCATATGCTGGGATTCTTGAGTGACCATCTTCTGCTCTATAGCTGACATTAAACAATGCTGACAGTTTTATTTTCAGCTGTGAGGTTGGCAGTCTTGTTTTCACTTGCTTCTGCTGGTCCACTTCCAATATGAGTTGTTGCACAATTGATTAAAGCTTCTTCACCTGTTTAGATATTGCCTTGGCTATTTTTTCCTTGCGTGAATTTTCCTGTGAAGTTGTCATGTTTTTTTTTTTTTTTCCTGGATAGCCTCTTAGATTTCAGTGTTATTGCTGCTCATGCCCTCTTCAGTGGTGGTTTCAGTAGGGTGCAGAATGAGGACCACGAGTACATCTGCTGGATCTCTAGGTCAGCTTCAAACCAATTCTTTCTTTCCTTAAATTTCATGCAAAAACATACAAATAAGACAGGACACGTTATAGCATATTGGCAAATAAGGTCAAATGAATACAAACAATACAGACTGTCCAGATGTGTTTGGAAAGTCCAATATATTCTGCATTGTTTCAGTTATTGCATTTCTTTGGATGCCAGACAACCTCCTAAACCATTTCACCTTCCCCCTGCTTTCATTCTTTTTCATCTAAGTGTCAGCATCCTCTTTGGAGGATTAACAGCAAATGTCTTGAATTAGGGTTACTGGGGTGATCCTCTGAGAAGGTTATCTGATTGAGCTGCAGTCCATCTATGTGGACCACCATGGAAGTCCTGACCCAAAGCTTTCCAACATGGAGATACTGCCAGTGTCAGAGGGCACCTCTTCACCAAATCCCTACTGACCTGTGGATGCACGTGCTGGGCCCCTGTACCAAAATGGGATCCTGTGTATTGTTACTCTGGTACGTCACTTAATGATTGAGGTGAGCAGGGCAGGCAGTGCAAGAGGTCATCTTAAAACTATGGAGTCGGGTTACCAAAGTTAGAGTGTGGAACAGGCTGTGTTACAGGGTGAGGATACTGTTAAGTTTTATTTATTTTTTCAATCTCATAGCTACGCTGCTTACAGTTCCGCTAGGGAAATATCTGTAATTTGAGGCTATATAGACTGTGGAGACATAGCATGCCCCGTGACAATTTCTTGAAAGTCTGCTTGTCATGTATTTCTCCAAGCAGTTACAGAAAGGGAACTTAACTTTGTTACATTCATCAGGATGCACACTACCTCTGAACATTGTGCTGAGGGGAAATGGCTGATGTAGTGTTTCATCACAGGTTTCATTTTATGCGTCATTCTGTTGGGAAGTCAAGCGCCTGGTACGAAATCCCACCTTCACTCTCCCCCTGCCCTTGTATGCTGTCTTTGCAAAGAATTTATAGCCATTTCTCCACAAGTGTGCTTGTGTAACTGAGGCTCTTGTTATCTGATTAACAACTGTTGTCAAGTGCCCTGGTGTATTTCAACTCCAGAATATAGAGTTT
The DNA here is from genome assembly GCF_017639745.1 of Melanotaenia boesemani. Taxonomy (NCBI): domain Eukaryota; kingdom Metazoa; phylum Chordata; class Actinopteri; order Atheriniformes; family Melanotaeniidae; genus Melanotaenia; species Melanotaenia boesemani. The sequence goes on from NC_055682.1 coordinate 24,317,910, forward strand.
TGTGGGCTTTGAAGGTTCAGGTGCTAGTAAGACATTGTCTTTTGTCTTCTATAAAAGGCCTTCAAAATGCCACAAAGTGTTATCTGCTTAATAGAAATCAATTTAGTTTATATCATTCTAAGTCACACCTGGCTAAATTGTATTCAAAAGATATATTTGCATGTATAAAATTTCTCATTTTGCTAAAGTAGTTGCACTGATATTTGATAGGGTGTTATTTTTGTCTGGGTGTATGTGTGCAGAATTGGTGCTAACTGTGCTTTTGTCAAGAACGTTGCTTTTTAAAGTTCCTTTCTCAATGTTCCCTTTAGGTTGTGAAATAATAACACCGTCTTCAAAGAAAGAATTCATATAATCTAAATTTACCAGGTTTAGACATCAAACATAAAACTGTCAAATCCAGTTTTCCCTTTGCAACAAATTGTCATAACGTCCCATACAATGCATTTTCTGTTATGTGTAAATGCTGCAATACTAGTTGCATTTGTTATATTATTATCAGAAACCTGGGGAAACAACTGAAAAGCTGCTGATTCTCAAAAAGACCTAAAATAATTTGATTAACCCAAACAAAATTTTGTCTGTGTAATATGATCTGATCTCTCAATGTTTATGTTATAGCTCATCACAAAATTGATGTCTTTTTTTTTTTATTAAAGTACATGAGTAGGTTTGCAGTCAGTTCATCTGTACTGACCTCATGCATGTTTGTTTGGTAGGAATGCTCTTCCTAAAGTGCTGGCAAATTGCCTGATCAGCCTCCTCAAAGATAAATGACTGTGTGTTAATAGCTGGTTGAGCCCAGGTGTCGGCTCTCTCCCTGTCAGCTGGCCAAGTAGTGAGTATTCATGTAAACCAGTCTCATGGTCATCATCCAGCATGGCTCCCTACCCTTCCACCGACTAATTGTCTGGTTCCCACAGTTCTGTCTTCCTTCACAATCTCAGAAAAATCCCCTTGCTCAAGCTCATCTATCAGCCACTGACCTTGTCAGGGAGCATCGCATGAGTAACTTCCCTATTTCTCTAGGTGGAGCAAATTGCTTGTTAATTACTAATATGTTCACTCAACCTCCCTCAAACTGTACACACAAATACAACTAACAAATAAACAAATAAAGCCAGCAGGGGTGAGTCCACAGCGGTTCAAGGCATGCAAAATCCCACTGGGCCCTACTGATTGACTTCTATTGTCCACAGCTATAGAGATAAATCAGTTCTTTATATGCCTCTGGGTTTTTACTTCAGTTTACATGATTTGATATTAATTTAAAATGTCAAACTATGTTCTTGGAGCTTAAGGGAATTTGCTTGCATTGCCACAGGCTTTCTGAGTTTATTTTCATTTTTTGTTTTCCTTATTTCACCATTTATTTATCACTGTACAAACCATAAGTGAGCTTTGATTTTCTGCCCTCTACAGGCCATAATTTACATTTTGCAGCTTTAATAAATCTAAACCAACACCACGTGTTTATTGAAAAAAAAACAAAAGCTCTGTAGCTGCAGTAGCAGGGTGTGTGAGTTAGTGTTTGCACATAATTCGTCAAACTGTCCGCCTGTCGACTATCCTGATAGCTGCTCAGTCCCTGTGATCACCTCTTCCAGTCAATGATCAATCACACAAGGCAGCTACAGTCAGACCTTTGACTCAGGGGAATGAACAAAATATTACCTTTGTCCATTCAAAAATGATTGCATTGTCCATTGATCTATCAGCTGGACATTTACCCAGCTGTGTGGTACAAGGCATCCATGGTGAAAGCTCTCCTAAGATTAAATAAATAAATAGACAAATAAATAAATAAATAAATAAATAAGATTGCTAGATTAAACATTAATGTTATTCGTCCAGATCAGTTAGTGACCAGTTTCATCTCTCACCAAAGACTGCAGCAATCAATCAGTGTGAGTTTGTGGTTTTGAGCTAACCAAAGCCTCACTCCTCCCAACTTGGAATGCTCCGTTTAAGCCTAATGACAGCAGCAAAAATAAAAGTTACAGTCTTCAAGGAATTCTTTAGATCCTGCCTGGATAAATTGAGTCACTGCAGTGGGAATAAGCCTCGGTCAGTGATGGAGTGGCCTTTTGTCATCAGAGAGTGTTTATATTACACACACTCACAGGCCAGCGGGGGCAATAAGAGTTTGCAAGGCATGGCCAAACAAAGAATCAAATTAGTTCCAAGGACACGATGTGCAATGTTTGGCTTAGATACTAGATAGATAGATACTAGATCCCAGAAATACTAATTAGGGGCATGTTAAATTGTGTCAGTGTAACTTTGAGATTCTGTTTAGTGTTTTATCTGTGCTGATAAATATAATGGTGACGGCAGAGAACAGTCAACCATCAAAGCTTTCTCAGTGATGACTTTAATTGCTCAGAAAATATGTGCATTTTTTCAAATGAATTATTTCTGACTATTGCCAATTAGCATGCCAGAATGTTGCAGGATAACTATTTTGCAAACAAGCAAATTAACAGCATTTTAAACATTGAATCTCCTATGTAATCTTGTGGGACTGAGTTGCAGTAAAATGGCATTCCCCTAAGTGTCAGATGTTACAATACTATGCTGAATATGATCATTTTTAGTTTTCCCATCACACTGCACATACCTTTGAGTCATCCCGTAAACTTTTGCTTGACTAGCATCAGAATATGGCTCAAGGGTATGACAACAGACAGTAACCACCAGAGAGATATCTGAAATGTTTTCTGATGACTGCTTACGCCTCAGCCACAGCTGCTAGGGTGTGACGGCAGGGAAGAGGCTGTGGTTTACTGTAAAGGACTGATAAAGCCTGGCCTTGATCCTGACACAAAGGCACCTGCTGGGATGAGACAGAGGTTATTCAGCAAATTCAACATACCACAAATATATAAAATGTGTTTGATTAAAAAGAAATACAACATTCTAAATAAGTTCTTCAGAAGTCTGAGTTTGAGTTTACAAGACTGCTTGCAGGCATCGCAGTGTCATCTGATTCCAGCAAGTGCTTTAGTTTTCTGATGACAATGTATCAAAGCTTGTAAAAAAAGATGGCTTGTGCATACATTCCCAGTCATTCAATATTCAACAATTATATAGTCTGAGTTTATATATATAATTATACAATTATATTATTATATATATCTGAGTCGCCAGTGATATGAACATGTACATGGAGCACCTAATACCCCTGATTTAGATAATATTGTTATGATTATGTCTTCAATGTGGAAAAATTCCATATTACTATCATCCTTAACACTAAAGACTAGCAGAAAACATCCAGGTATGTAAACACAAGGCTTTTAGTCTTTCTTTTATGGATAATTTATGGATAACAATAGCAATTTTGGACAAATAACATATAGAATGTCTAAACATTTTTGGCTCCTCACCTCACTGATATTATTTAACATAGATAGGTTTGGTTCCTATGATGTTCTGGGTAGTCCTAACAACCCATTGCAGAGCTTCCAGTCTTCCACGTCTCAGGCCAGTTGTGATACTTCTACTTAGGATGCTCTTTAATTCAAGAACTTGGTGGTGGCATTCAGCCTTCTCAGGTCTCCTTATCATATGCAACATGATGACATAGTTAAAGTTTAGAAAATTCCCAGTTTGAAAAAAAAGAAGTTGGGATGCTGTATAAAATAGAAATAAAAAAAAATGCAGTCATTTTAAAAACTCATAAACCTCCCAACAGAACAGCAAAACATGTTGTATCAAACACTGAAAGTGAGACTTCATGTTGAATTTGATGGTGTAACAGCATCTCAAAACAATCGGGACAGATTCAGTTTTATGTGTAGCAGCCCCAACATCACTCAGCTGTAGAAATGTTTTTATTAATTTCTAATAATCCGGGAACTAAGCAGACCAGTTTCTGGACCCTTCTGGAGAGGAATGCGATCCAATTCTTATGTGATAAAGGATTCTAGTTGCTCAACAGTTCTGGGTCTTCTTTGTCTATCTTGATGTTTCATGAGACACCACATGTTTTTAGTTGGTAAGAAGTCTGGACTGCAGGTCCAGCTTGGAATATACAAGGCCTTCCCTAAAAAAGATAAGCATATTTTGTTCTAAAACCTGTATAAATCAGTATTGATGATACCTTTGCATCTTTCTAGTTTGACAGGCAGTAATTCACCCCTAACAGCAGAGATCTCTCTTTACTTTAGACGATGTGGCACACATAATTTCCAAAAAAGAATCCCGGCACATCAGGTCCTGTTTTGGATTAGTGACCTGTCCAGGGCGAACCCTGCCTCTTGCCTGATAGCAGTTGGGATAGGTTCCAGCCCCCTTTGGACCAGACTTTGATTTGATTGAAGATATAGAAAATTGATGGATTGATCGTAGCATATAATTTTTAAGGTAATTTTTATTTTCTGTATTAATGCATGTAAAATTTGTTGCACAAGTCATTTCAGTATGGTTTGTCCTGATATTATATATAACCTTAAATTATCTTTAGATGGGTGCAGCCATGATATTGACAAGCAAATCAGTGATGGCTTCAATGGGGGGAAAAAAATCCATCAGACTGAATCACAAGCAAGTAATGCAGACTTTTTGTTGACGTCAATAACATTCCTGTTTTCTTTTTATTTACATTTTTTAAGAAGATTTTCTGCATGTGATAATTTTTTACATGCTCTGTTTACACATATTCTCACATGCGATCCAGGAGCATTTACTGACTTAAATTAATACCCAAGCAATGGATATTGTGGGTTTGCTGATGGAGGGTAGAGAATAAAATCAACAAGAAGTGGACTGTGTGTGTGTGTGTGTGTGTGTGTGTGTGTGTGTGTGTGTGTGTGTGTGTGTGTGTGTGTGTGTGTGTGTGTGTTTGTGTGTGTGTGGAACATCACAGGAGCAGTGTTGAGCCTGACACAAAAGCCACGGACTTATCGTTCTCTCTGTGCTCTGCTTCTTATCGCCCTCTGATATGCCACACTTTGAAGAGCGCTGAGTTGATATGGGATTATTAAAAAACTGGCAACTGTTATTTTCTTTCTGAATCCTTATCCCAAGAGGAATGTGTTGTTTATAGCAGTTTGTTTTTAAGAGTTTCTTTTATGTTTAAATTAGCAACACCCAATGATGGCCAACATGTTCATCTCACAGTGCACTTGCGAAGGTTACTGAAATCAACACAGGAAGACAGAAGAATATAGTTTTGCCTGAGTTATATTGTCAGTTGTATCAGTATCCAAAAGTCCGCAGACAAATAAGGGAAATGATTAAACGTGACACCACATTGCTGTTGGGTTTGTTATCATCTTGTTTTTATGCCCACTTTAGAAAAGTGAAGGAACAGGCTTTTTTTGTGCTCCTGTCAGCACATCCAAACACCACCTGTTGCTCTCTGGTCTCCTGCAGACTGTTTTGATAATCATTTCACAGCCGTTTTAATACTGACTATCAATTTGTTTAGAAATGCAAACAAATCATGTTACTTTAAATCAGCAATTTCATGACTCAAAATAAAAACTGATGTGCAACCCGTCTATCTTCATGCAATTGCATAAATACAGATGTTTATTAAAATAGGAAATAAATAAATAAAATAAAATAGCTTATTTCTCAAAAGTTCTGGGTATTTTATCATGAATTTTCCTGGCCAAAACATACCCTTCTCAAATTCCCTCTTAGTCACTATGCTGCAGAAATGTCAGACTTGTGTATTTCTTGTTAAGGGTCAGAGGCAGTATTGACCATTTCCCTTTTTCTGCAAAGTGATGTTGTTTTAAACTCTGAGTTAACCAGAGATTGATCTAAAGAATGAGTGTATTTGGGGGCTGCCATTCGTCTTAGGCCCTGAAGGGGTTGTTTTCTCCCGGCCCTGTCACCTTTGATGAATCCCCGCTAAAGACTCCTCTGTGGAAGGCACGGCCAGCATTTGCCTTGGCTCAGAGGCGCTGCATTTCCTTTTTTCTCCCTCTGTTTTTTTGGAAAGATACTTTTAACTGTGCCACAACCTTTTGTCCATGAAGTACATTAGTTTAGTTTGTATTTGTTTGTGATGGGTGGACCACAGAGGATTTTTAGAGTTGTTTTGGGAGAAATTAATTTTACTCGTAACTATTTTCAAATCGGCTACGTGGACATCCTGTGAATGTTAGGATGTTCCTCAGGGATGAGACTGCCTTTGCACTTGTTTATTTCCAGGAATAGAATCAGTTAGACTGCACTTAATCGTCTCTGTAGTCACAAACCTCCCAGAAAGATCTGTGTGTAACTTTTAGGGGAGTTTGTAAGGTTATGACCACTGTAATGGATGCCATCAGAACTGCTCAGACAATCCCTTTCGCTGTACAAAACTGTCTGATAACACAACACATATTAAGTGTGTTTTGAAGAACTTGTGTTTGAAATTTAGCAACAGTGACAGTCAACAACGATCTGTGTCGAGCCACTTCAGCACTTTGCCAGCTGATTTCATCACTCTTACAGTGACTTCCCTAGCTGTGTCGCTTCTTTTTTTTTCATTGTCCGCTACAAGTGCCCCTCCCCCTAGACACCACTTCTTTTTAAGTTGATTTAGGGGTCAGCAGTGTTCAGCAGAATCCTAAACTATATTCCAGATGGTGATGACAGACACTGTTTATACTCTTCATCTGCTCAACACCATCCCCAGCCTTATACGTGTATAAATTTGTGGTGAAATTTTAACAGCAGTTGGAAATTTGTCCATAAATGTATTAAATCTCAGTGTCAAAGCTCATCCAAAAGAAGAGTTGAGAAAATTCTTTGAAACAACAAAGAGCATGAGGCTTTTGTTCCTGTTACATTTGTTCTTGTTCATGTCCACTGAATATTAAGCAATTGGCAGTTTCTCACACACTGTCCCTCTCAATAATACTATCAGCAGCATGAGCATTTTCTTGCACTTTCCATGAAATTGTTGTGTACTTTAGCAGAGGCGACAAAGCAGTCCAACAGCACCATACTGATCTCTTTTTTTTCTTATGGGAGTCATATCATACCATTAAATGCCAATCATGCACTACATTCCCAAACAGGTCTTCCTCAGTTTTCTCTGGCCTCTGAACATTTTAACAAAAATACTTTATACTTTTCTTTCAGTAGGGGTGTCTTCCATGGCTTCCACTTATGAAGCTCCTCTTGGTTCAGAGTGTGTGCACTGTATACACTTTCAGACAGACACTGTCTGTCGGTTCTGGTTTCAGCTCCATTTCCTTTCTGGAGTCTCAGAACTTTGGTGCTTTCTGGCAAACCAGTCAGCGTTCACACCAATTTAACTGGAACCAAAGTGGGAGGACTTTATTCCATGAAAGTAAATGCAATCATCTTAGAAATTAGGTCCTGAAAGTCATCAAGCTTAATTTTAACCTAAGTTTTCCCAAAATAAACAATATATGCAGAGTCAATTTCTTGGTTTAATCTGTTTGCAGCATAAATTTAATTGTAATTGTGTACAGGATGAATTAATGTTCATATTTCTTATTACATTATATGAATACATTTTTGCTTTCACTGTTGGATAAGTTTGCATGTTATATTTTAAATGGTATTCTAAAGTATCTCCATATATTTCAGGGAGTTAAATAATCCAGATTATATTTGTAAACTGTAAAGGGAAGTGCATTATTAAGTTGAAAGGCAATAACACATTAACTTAAATCCATGTTCCCTAAAATTATAAATAAAATAACACTGAAAAGCCTCATATGAAGTACCAAAGTTTCAGGGTTACAGTGGCCTCATCCAAGGCTGTAACTGAACATTACACATCAAAATAAGCAATGTTATATTTTGCTCTGGAAAAGAACATTTATTTGTAACATAATATAATCTTTCAAGCATATTTTTATAAAAAAGGGGAAGTGGAGTGTTGATCTGACAAATATATTGTGAAAAGATCCACAACAGCTGTCCTGATTTTATGAGCTTATTGAAGCTGCTGCATTCCTATGTAGTTTCACTTTGAGCTGTGCTCAAGTTAAGGTCAAAACCCCTGTGTCTTAATGATTCACACACACACACACACACACACACACACACACACACACACACACACACACACACACACACACACACACACACACACACACACACACACACACACACACACACACACACACACAAACTCCTCTACTGATAAATAATTATCCTTTTGTGTGATGTGGCTGTGCTCCAAAGCTGTGCGCTTTGTGGGAGCTACCTTTAGCAAAGCAGTCCTAAATGGGAAAATAAAGAGCATATTATCATTATTATTATTTACATTTTTACATTTCAAGTCACAATTGTTCTCTAATGTGTATAATAAAACCAGCAGTGTTGTTTGCTGAGCATCAACAGAAGAAAAAAATCCTCAGAATAGCTGGGGTAAAATAAAAAAACAAACCCATGCACCTGCAGAAATGCTTCACTAGTAAACAATGCAATGGGCTTCTTTTTTAGCTTCTGACAGATTTTTTTATTCTTCTCTTTTCTTTCTTCCAGATTGTCACTTTTCCCAGTTAGTAACTTATTTTAAAAACACGTTTCCGAGAAGAGATTAGTCAGAGGAGTCTGAAAATTATGTCTGATGATAAAACCATGACAGAGGGGCTCATGTCAGAAGTGTAAAGATAACCCAAGTTTTTAGTTTTTGAAGTGCATGTTTAAAGGATTTTGTTAAGTTTGAATTACATGTTTGATTTCCATTAAACAGTTCGTTCACATTTCAAAACTTTTCTCTATACATACTGGAGACTTTGAATTGACCTAAAACATTTTATGACTAAATTATGTGTGAAAACATAGATAACACGATTAATAAGAATAAAAACACTGTTTATACTGTGTTATGATGTCCCTCATTTACAGAATTACTCATGTACACTTACTTGCTCAAGAGGAGCAACACTTCAACCCAAACAAACAACACACTCTAATGCAACTTTAACATTAGTCAGAATCACTCAGATGTGCAGCTTGTACTGGCTGTTGCAAAGCAAAAGAGTCATCCTCTTCTCAGCATGTCTTGCTCCTCCCCCTGCTCTGAGTTATGCAGTATTTCAGCCTTCTGGAGAATAAGGGGAGTCAGACATTATAGAGAAAGAGCAACCAGGCACAGTGAACCTCACAGATTCTCATCCTAAATTTTCGACAGGTACCCCCGGAACTTCACACTTGGCATCCAGATTTTGGTCATCAGTTAATTTCATTGTTCTCTCCATCACATAAAGCAGGGAAGATGGCTCCTGTAGTGTGAGCATTCATGTTTGTTTTTGCAGGAGACTTGGCTTCATGCTACTTGTATCCTCAGATAGTATACTTTTTTTTTTCTTTTTCTTTTTAAAGCCGTCTTAGGAGTTTATTACTGTCTGACGTTTTAATTTTCCAGCTGTGTGTTTTACTGGAGTACAATAATTTTTGTTTGGACTGTCTTAAAGTGTATTCACTAATGCTGACTGAGACGTGTGGAGCCATGTCAGTGGGGTCAGATGTTCGCGATCTGACCCTCTTATCACCAGTACCTCCTGTGCCATCCTTACCAGGAGCAGGTGGTGGATGTGGGATGTCTGTTGGTGGTGGCCAATGGACTCAGTTGCTGGACCTCCATCCTGGCTCACCCTATAACTCCCTGAACTCTCACCCCTCCCTCATCAAGCAGGAGCCAGGCTGGGGAACCGCTGACCCAGTAGATGACCCTCACTGTGGACTCGGGGCCTTCACTGTGCATTTCTCTGGCCAGTTCACAGGACCCGGCCCTTGTCGGGTCGGCACCTTTGGAGAGCCAACTGCAAGTCAAACAAGGATGTTTCCCAACGGAGCCTACCTGCCCTCCTGTGTGGACAGCCCCCCTGCTCCCAGGAACCAGGGTAAGCATGTATTACCAGTCCCACCTCTGTCTTCTCTCATAAGCTTCATGCTGGAGTTGTTAAACATGAAAGCTTTTGTGAACAGCTATTATCATTCACCAATAATATCAAGCCAAGATTTCTACACTTCCTGTTGAAAGTTTTCTTGTTGTAGCTCCATGCTGTCAATACTGTGTCTGAGCAGGATGTTATGTGCTGAACTAGGTCATTCTGGATTACAACAAATGTCACAGCATCTATTCCGGGGTTCAATTTACACTGTAGTCATATTACAAAAAAATGACTTAGAAAATGCACATATGAAGTATATTATTACTGCATGAAAAGCTGGGAACATATTTTAATTTAACGGATGAATTAAAAGTAACCAGCTAAAAGCAGCCATCATTAAATGATCTACAATGTTAAAATTTCTTAGTTTTGAGGTTAGTGTTGTTTTATATTTTACAAGTAACTTAAAAAAGCCTCTCACTCATTGAGTGTGAGTCAAAAAGAACCTTTTCACCTCAACTCCTGAGTTAAGCTACAAAACAACTTTCTCTGTTAAAATGAGAAGGGAAAAACATTTTTTTTCTTTATTCGAAAAGCAACAAGACTTAATGTAATCTAAATTTATAAAGTGTACTTCAGCTGTTATTATGTAAAGTCCCAGACTTTGGCATGACATTTTCTTCATTAAGATGAAGTGTCTGCCTTACTGCTACCTCCATTGCTTGGGTTTAAGCCTGTGGGTCTACTAATGTGACTGCCAGCGTGTGCAGAAGTGATCTGTTTGCTCAGTGGAAAGTTGTTTCTGGTGAAGTGATAAAATAGAAAATATAGCGTTCTGCAAGCTGCAGGAATTTGAGTTGATGAGTAATTTTTCTAAGAAACTTTGTAACATACCACTTGGGCCTGACTCTGGATATGGCACACTATTTGTGTGCATATAAAATAAACAGCTTCTTTTCAAACCTGTCATGTGTGTTGCTATAGACTGCTCAGAAATAATTGGAATTAGTTTAGCAACAACCGTATTTTAGTTTTGTTAAATGTAAATCATAACCCCTAAATCTTCTTTGTTTTTTTAACTAAACATATTCTGCAGTAGCTCATTTTCAGTCTGTCTGCCGTCAGTTTGCCAAATTTCTTTTTCCACCTGCCATAAATATTGCAACCGCAAGGCCAAGGATAGATAGGGGAAAAGGAACATGTTACAAGGGAAGAATATTTTATGTTGTGATGAATGTCTCCACATGGCACTAAGAGCAACTACTGGGGGGAAATTGATTACTGATCAGCTGCAAAAAAACTTTAACTGTGATAATACAGTCATAAGAGGGTGAATAAGGTAAAATAACATAACTTTATGTCTGGTGTTTTTCTCTCAGGTTATGGAGCAGTGGGTTTAGACAGCAATCCCAGTTATGGTCACACACCATCTCACCACACCCCTCAGCTCTCCAGTCTGTCCTTCAGGCACGAGGACACGCTGTCACCGCCAAACAACATAGGTAACTGTCTGCACCCTGACGTGTTTTCACTAAATTGATTCACAGACTGGAAAACTGTTGTGTCTTAGCAAGGTTATATAAGTAACCCATCATTTTTCATATCAAAACACTATCGCTAACATCCATTTTCCTTCATTTCTCTTCATATCTGTCTGCACACACATTCATATCCGCAGGCACACATAAACAAAGTCTTCCTTAATGACTTTGGAAATTACAACTTGAGGAAATAGCTTTATGTGACTCTGTTGGAATGTCAAAAACTGTCTAGGGACCAGTAAACTATATGAACCAGAAAAGCACCAGTATTTCTCATTGACCTCCATGCGAAGAGGAGCTATGTGTGCCACTGAAATTAACTAATTAATTCATTCATTGTACATAAATATTTCACTGTATATGTGTGTCCCAAGAAAAGCAAACCTAAAATATAAATGAATATTTTTTAAATCTATTATATGCCCAAAAAGATGGTCTTATTTTTAATAAATAAAAAAATTTAGTTATTAAGCTGTTGTGGGATAATGTGCAGCACAGAAAATCAATGAGCAATGATTTTATAACTGAGTTTTTGCAGAAGCAGTCTCTCTAACCAAAAGTGCTTTAGATGAACTACTTCTTGTATTTTTTGTGTTTACATAAACTAACTGAGAATCAATGTTTCATACAATAAGGTAGACAAATAAGGCATTGTGAATGTGTCAGCTTTCCCATCTTTCTGTTTTGATTAAGAGAAAATGCTTACATACAAGCTGATTATGTAAATAACTAACAATTGTGGCCTTATTTTGACAATTTTTATATTTTCTTCTGCTTAGTTGACCAGCAATACCCAGCGCCTAATCCCATGTTTGGTTGTCACAATCCTTCAGAATCTTGTCCAAGCAGCCAAGCTCTGCTGCTGAGAAACTACAACAGGTATAATCACTTCTCCTTGCATGCATTTAATTCTCCTATATTTGACACACTCCACCTTGAATCCCCCTTCCACACAATTCCACTCTGCCTCAAAGTTTGTCAGATGCTTTCCACTTACACCACTTGCTGGTAATTCTTAGAAGTGTGAACTCTCTCTGATCCCACGTTTAGCTTTGCATTCTCATCGACACTGTCTGGTTTGTGAATACTCGTTTGTTCTGAGGTTAAGTGCTGCCCACTGGTGCTCAGCAGGCCAAAACAAACACAGAGTGATGTACTGCTGATGTATCTGAGTCCACCCCGAGGAAAAATGAGGAGACAAGTAAAAGAGACATGTTCAGTGAAAGTGAGGACTGTGCGATGGGAGAGGAAGCTGGAAATCTGCTTATTTGAACATCCAAATGTGCCTTCAACTTGTTTTCATTTTGATGTAAAACATCTCAAACAGTAAATTAGGATGAAATTCTTTAAATGCCGGCTTGAGATGTTGTTGGAGAAAAGGAACATGTGCAACCCAAATACTGGGACAGCAGCTGATAAGCGGAGGGAAGACTGTGCTGGTGTTGGAGCTCATGGCATGAACTGGAAACACTCAAACAAACAGAAACATGCACACGCACGTACATGCTGATACACACAGTGTATATATGTCAGATATCAGTGAGCCTTTCCACAGTTTAACATTGTTCAGAGCTGATTAGCGAACCATCACGAGCCTTCCCTCAAGGACTTCTCAAGGAATGCCGTCCAGAATTCCCCCAAAACTGTTTCCCGCCATTAATGATGCCGAGGACAGAGTGATGTCATGCTCTGCTCCAGGGTGTACTAGGCACGGAGACACTCACCCCCACAGATCACAGAACCACATCCTTAAGTGTATGCGTTTCTGTGTTTGTGTGTAAGTGTGCCAAGGTAAAGACTGGCTCAGTGCCTGTGTTTTTAATGAGGCCAGAGAGGAGACTGGTGGGTGGATAGGATGTGTTAATAAGCCAACCATGTGGATTTCCCCTAAATGCAACATCTTCATTTTCCCTACAAGGGAAGAGAAATGGGAAGAGGAACCTAAATGTTACCTCTCATTTTTTGATTGTAAGATTCCCAAATAATAAAACCAAAAAAAATTGATCAGGTTCATGAACCTTCTTTACATTAGTTCATTATGTTTTTCCCCCTTAAAAAGTCACAATCCAACTGAAACAGAAAAACATCTTATTTTATGTTTTACTCAGCGATAACCTGTACCAAATGGCATCTCAGCTGGAATGCGTCACATGGAACCAAATGAATACCCTGGCGTCTTCTGTGAAGAGGTGAACCTTTTTTTCCCTCTATTTAATTTTCAGTTTTTTTAAATAACATGCTGTATTTTTCAGTTTTGACAAGTGTTTGTGTGGTTGTGCTGAGCATGGGGAGGAGGAAAAGGAGGAGGATTAGACCAGATGGCTGTTGGCCTACTGCCTAGGGAAAACAGGGCAAGAAGAACAGCTCAATCATGTTTTGTACTTCCACTGTATGCTATAAGGTTTTAGGCTCACCTCTTGAAGAAGTATTGCTTCTTTGAGATTTTTCATAACAATAACAAGTTCTTTTTTTTTTTTTTTTACTGGATGCAGAATTGTTGCCGTGGTTTGGTAACATCTTTTAATACTGACCAAGCAACACATGAACAATCATCATTTTCTGTCTCAGATGTGCTTAAATTCTGTTTGGCAGCTATCACATGTAACATGGCCTTTTCCTTACTCCTGTTTCTTAGTCCTTTCTGCATGAGTGGGAGAATCTCTTACATAAAATAACAACAGTTATGTTTTTAGCAAAGACCGCTCATGTAGGCCATAACTGCAAATGGGAAGCTGAGTGAGGAACATGTTTTATTTGAGGTTATGTTGAATTTAAGTCAGAAATACTGCTTTAGTTTTATATAATAGATCAAATCCGCTTGAAAACGTGCACCTTTTTTGCCTGTGGTACAGATTCACTTAACCTGTGTTTTTATTATCATGTAATTATTTCACTAGTGGCCATGCAACCAGTTATGACAGTGACCCTGCAGCCACTACCACACCTATGCTTGTCAGCGCTCAGTACCACATACACACTCACGGTGTCTTCAGAGGACTTCAGGTCAGTCAGATAATTCAAAATCAGTAATGCATGTGTAATAAATTAGTATGTAAATGAAAATTTTGACTATGCTCTGCTCTGTTCTTGTCTTTACCAAAGGATGTCAGACGGGTACCTACTGTAGCTCCTCCAGTTGCAAGGTCCTCAGAGCCTGGCGAGAAGCGTCCTTTCATGTGTATGTATCCCGGCTGCAGCAAGAGATACTTTAAACTGTCACATCTGCAGATGCATGGTCGGAAACACACAGGTGAGAAAAATAAGAAGATTTCCTACTTTCTTCTTTTCAGACCTAATTGTAATGATGAAGACATGGTATGGGGTATTATTTTGCAGGAGAGAAGCCTTACCAGTGTGATGTCACAGAATGTGGACGCAGATTCTCTCGCTCAGACCAGTTAAAGCGACACCAGCGGAGGCACACAGGTACACTTAGTAATTGTATTTGCGTAGGGAGCCAGTCTTTTCTGAAATGCGTCCATTGGTCATAGTTCATGTAGAAAGAAACCATCTATTATTATCTTTGAAAAATATGCAGCCTCTAGCGGTTGTGAGAAGACCTGCCTTTAAAATGTGAATATAAATGCTTTTCACAAGGGTGACATTGACATTGTAATAGTTACAACCTTACTTGGTATGGTTTTGTGACATTAGACATCAGACTTTAAACTGTAGAAGACCACAGTGATTCTGAGCATCAGTCATAAAATGCATCATGAAGAGGAAAAAACATACATATAAGTCACACTTATTCAGAAAATGTATTTCACAAAATCTATGACCAAGAACAAACATTTATTCTGAAAGGGCAAGTGAATAAACTACAACAGGCTGAAAAGGTATCCGGTGTCAATTTCTGAACAACTCCACCAAATTCTGCTAAATTACTAGTAGCACCTGACTATAAGTAGCAGGGCCAGCCAGACTATGAAGGAAAGTGCGACTTATAGCCCGGAAAATACAGTATGTGTTTTATGTGTTGTATGTTTTAGGCCTGACCATGTTTGTTTTCCCGACAGTGAATAAGTGCTTTAGATTTCTAACCCTAACCAATGGTTTTTATTGTATAAACTCAACCAGGAAAGGACAACATTTTGCATAACATGATGTGTTTACATGTAACCAAGGTCACCAGCTAAATGACGCCCATGAACGTGACAATCATGCAGACTGAATAATATATGCCTCTAATAGTTTTTTTTTTAATGGGAATTTTGATGCTGTGTTTCTAAAGTAGCTTGGAACTAACACACTACTACATCTGATTGCAAGCTTTTCACATTATTCTACTGTTCTTTAAAACTGTATAGAAAATGAGGAAGAGGATATTCAGTCAGCTGCAAGCTGCACTAGCAGGCCCCAGAATCTACGCACCTTTAAAATATGTTGTGTAATTTTCACATTAAAATGTCATTTTTGTACACTTTCAACTAATCTGAAAGAACATATCTTTAAAAAAATTTAAATCACAAAACTAAAACAATAGTGTATATGACTGTACTGTCTAATTAGACATATCCATGTTATGAAGCTGTAAAAATATTTAAGTTTTTAAAGCGCCAGTCTTTATAATCATACATTTAAAAAGTTTATCCTCTCTGCTCACTTTTTTTCATCCATGTCTCCAACAACCACGGTCATCTACGTGTAGGAGTGAAGCCCTTTCAGTGTGAGACCTGCCAGAGAAAGTTCTCACGGTCAGATCATCTGAAGACACACACCCGGACTCATACAGGTAAAACAAGTGCGTATACCTTTTATTTTCTTCCTTTCCATCTTTTTCCCCAGGGGATTGTTTTAAAATTGACTTTAGTTTTTTCATAGCATGACATAAGCTGTTCTTCTAAAGCAATGTTTCCCCTTGTTTTTCTTTGTTTCTCCCCTCTTTGTCAGGTGAGAAGCCTTTTACCTGCCACTGGTCCAACTGTCAAAAGAAGTTTGCCCGCTCTGACGAGCTGGTACGCCACCACAGCATGCACCAAAGGAACCTGACAAAGCTGCAGCCTGCCATCTGAGCAGAGAGAGGAGGAGGAGGATGAAGAGGAAGGTGACAATATGTTGTGCCAGCTAGTAGCGAAAGACGCCTGGAGCCTGGTCAGCAGTTATGGTGCCTTGCCAGACTCGCTGAAGTGGTGAACACAGCTGATGCCTGCCTCAGTCAGACAGATGATGTCAGGAAAAGAGACTCACTGAGGACCCACGAGATTTTTAAGATGCACTTCAACCATTACTTGACATGGTTTTGTGACATTAGACCTCAGACTTTTAGAGGGTAGAATACCACAGCGATTCTGAGCCAAGAATAGATTTTTTATGCAAGAAGAAGAAAGCGTTGATTCACTATTTTAGATATTTTTGTACACGTGCACTGGCTTCTTTTTTGATTGTTAACATTGCCTCACTATGAAAATGTGCTGGACTTTGCCAACTGGATTAAGGAAATTGACAATATGTAGCTTTTTCCCACTAAGTTGAGAATTTATTTTGTTTTGAGGAATGTCAACATTTCTATATTCTCAAAGTACACAATACTCATCAAACTGCTTTGTATATATGTGGTCTGTTTGCTTCCCATTAAAGACATTCCTTTGCTATTTTATGTTATTTTCATGTTAATTCATACAATTAAAAAATGGTGAAAGTTTGTACTTTTGTGGCTGAGAGACAAAAGAGGTGTGGGTGTTGTCAGGTTAAGAGGCCACCTATAAGATGTGGTGGTGTATGAGGGGGATGACAGACAGTAAAACAGCACCCCTCTGTAACTGTGACAGGGTGCAGGTCTCACCTTTCTAAATCTTGAACACACATCTTCATAACCAGGAACATCTGGAGCCTAATAAATCTTATTAAAAAAATACACATACCTCAGTGTCAGCAGGCTGTACTCCACTGGCTGCCCCTTTTTGCAAAGGGTGGGGCCCAAAATTCACACATGCACACACGCACGTTCCTATTATAAATCAAAGCCTCCAGTTTGAATGGCACTTTACATGTTTGAGCCACATGGTGGCAGTGTTAGCCTGTTCGGATCAGCACACGAGACTGGAGCTGTGGTGTGTGCTGGACTGTGACTCACGCTGCTCATGATTTACCACCTCAGAGTTCATGTTCACTTTACTCATGCCCTTAGTGGTACTGAGCATCCACAATATATATGGTAATGTATATGAAAGTGAGAAACAAGAGGGCATGTTCAGACTATACCTGGGTCCATCAAATATACATGATGTGGATGGAGTTGTGTGTTGACTCGTGTACAAGACTATAAAAGATGAGATGATTCAGCTGCTGCAGGTATGTTAATAAAATATGACTCAGTGTGGGCTGAAAGAGCTGTTGTACAGCTCTGTGGGCTAATTTATCATGTATTTGGAAGAGCAATGTAAAGCTGCACATACAAGCTTAGGAGCTCTATAGTGGTGTTTTCAAGTTCATGAACTGTAACATTTATGAATAAATATTACTTCAAATATCATTGTATTTTCATCACAAGTCTTAAAAAAAAGAAAACTAGAACCAAATCAAACAAATGAAGCAAAAATACTGGACTTGATAATCCATTTATTGATAAAAACATCTGCTTTTAATATTTGTAAATGTATTTAACCTATGGGATGATAATGAAATTTGGAGGTTTAATAAGAGTCAGGTGTTTTTAGATAACAGGATGGCAATCAGTCTAAGCATCATAAAACATTAAAAATGGAACAACCATCTCTAAACAAGCAGGCTCACTCTATATGAATATAATACATTATAAGACAATTATTACACTTTCTAGGATTATCTGACCAACAAAAGAATCCATGATAACTTCTACATAACTAACGATCTCTTTCATATTGGGAAATGTTCATGAGTCCAGCATCAGAAGAACACAAAACATAACGGGTAATGTAAAAAGCCAAAGCTCTCCAAAAAGAACATCAGTCTGCAGATAATTAAAAACTGTCTGGATTGGCCAAAAGACTTTTGGAAAAACATCTTGTGGACAAAATAGATTAGAACGAAAACTGAATTTTCATGTTGATAAGTGCAATCTCTGGAGAAAGGAAATAATTGCACTTCAGCGTTATCTTGTTTTGTGAAACTTGTGCTGTGTTTTGGGCCTGTTTTGCAACATCTGGACCAGGGTAGTTAGCTGACATTACTGGGACAGTCAATTCTGAATTATAGCAGGAATTCTAAAGGAAAAATATACCGCACCTTTCTATGAATCTGACCTGAGAATGAATAATGCAGTAAGAGAATGACCCAAAACACACAAGATGTCCTGCAGCAGAAAGATTAAACAGTACCATTAATGTTTAGAAATGGCCAGAAAGTCAAAGTCAAAGTTCTGATCTAAAATTTCTCCAAGTTAGTGGATGCTAAAGGAGAGCAGTCCTTAAAGGTTTACACACTTTTGCCCCTCACAATGTATAGTTTAAAATCCTTTTACTAATTAAGAGAATGACCAAGTAGCCATCTACTTTTAGGATTTCCATTTAAAGCTGGTGAGGTTTCGTGTCAGTTTTACACAGAAATTCAGAAAATGAAGGTTATAAGGCTGTCAAACCTTCTGACAGCACTGTAGCTGTTGGACAGTAAAGAGAAGCACACTTACAGTACAACACGTGCTCATATTTGCACCTGCTCTACTTCTTTTCCTTTACACTTGCCGAGCTAACAAAGATTAAAATGCCTTTCTCCTATTTCAGGGTCACAGACAGCTCATTGGAAGCAGTGATTCAGGTTGTTTTCCAATTCACATAATGGCTGTGAGGTACTATCTCTGTGATGTTCAGGTTTTTTTTTCCTGCTTCTTAATCCAATGCACTTTGATTAGGAAAGGCTTCTCTTTGTTCTCTCTCTGCAGGGGCATTGGAAGCAGAGGAAGATCAGAGGGACAGCAGAGTTGAACATTTTACTCACTTCAGTTCACTCTTAATAAGAGACTGCAAAGGCTGTGAAGAGTATGAAGAACTGATGCTTTAAATGTCCTCAGTCATTACTACCATCATTATCACGCACATGTAAAAAAGAGACTGACCTCAAGCCTCTATTGAGATCCTCGATTGACTAAATTACTTATGAATAAGAACATTTCCAAGAGAACATTGCAGGAAGATGTGTTATTATCCACTAACACTATCAATGTGTTGTACAGAATATCCCATCCTATCAAATCTTATCGCCTATCTGAATGCATGAACACACATACTCTCGCATGCACACACGCCACCAGATGCCCCCTCAGCTGTACTGCTGGCTGTTTGCCTTAAAGGGGTGTCAGCGTGGGTAATCTCAGGTGACGTACACCTGGTAACGCACTACCCAAGACATCTGTAGGACAGCAGGCCTGCTAGCTTCACATCCTCCAAAGCCACAGCCCCATAAAGATTTCTTTTTGAATACAAGAGTGATATACATTCATGGTAAAAAAAAAAACAAAAAAAACAAGCTTAGTGTATTTCATATCAGCATCAGCATTGACACTTAACAGTTTTTTTGTGTTACGTTTGATAATGAACGTTTTCTATCATGTGATATTTACAAGGAATCATTTTGCTTACCTATGCCATTTGTTTAAGTCTCATGTGTATCCAGTATCCAGCTCCTGTGGTGATTCTTTAGGCCAAGGAGACATTCTTTGACCCCAGGAACTGAAAAGGTCAGTGCACATGTAGTACACAGGCCTCTATGAACCCCAGGGACCTATTAACAAGGTCAAGGCCCCAGAGAGGAAAATTAACAAAATTGCAAGGAGGTCTGATGTAAAAACAACGCTGTACCAACAGGAGGCGCTATCAGGGAATGTTCGTGTATTAGGTGAAGCATGTTTTAGTTGTATTCCCAGACAGCATTCACCCTTCCCTCGGGCTAGCTCTCTTGTGCAGAGCTGCTGCTTTGCAGTCTGAGGGGCCTTAGCGTTCTTGGGGGTATTCCCTATGGTATAGCAGGGAGCCTGAGGGGCTCCAGTGTGTAGGGACTTTGGGAATGCAGAGGCCTTGGGGGCCTGGAGCTCAGATGGGGCCTAGAGGGTAAACTTTCTCACTCAGGGAGCAGAGATGGAGCCGATACAGAAAGACAGCAAGGGGAAAACACCTTGAAAGGAGGCTGTCAGATATGGAGGCAACAGCCGGAATGATCCCATGAGAGTACACACAGGCACAGAAATACAAACGCACATACATGTATACGCTAACCCAAAAGCAATATGTGGGCCTGCAAATAGGGACCGATATTCCCCTCCCTTCTCAAACATTGCGCCTTTAATCTTTTTCTCTTTTCCCATTCCTGTTGTCTCCTCAATTCCACAAGAAGATTTTAATCCCTAACAGGATTAGATGTGTCTCTATCATGTGAGATACAAGATCACAAACCAACTCAAGCTCCCTGGGGAATAGTGGGATGGGAAAGGTCTCATCTCCCCACTCCTCCCCGCTATCCCAAAGGTGTCCAGATGCTGAAATATGGGGAGAGAGAACCCGGGAAAGATGGAGGCAAACGCTGACAAATGGAGCGAGAGAGCCGTTTTGTCCAAAGATATCATGTCTCCCTGGGATAACGCTGTCTCCACCCTAAGTGTCATGGACTCCAAAACAACTTAACTGTGGGCAACTCATCTCTTAATTAAAACTTGAAAAGTTTCTCGCTGTGAAAATCACATAAAATATGCAGCAGCCTGTCAGAATGAGTGTGTGACTGATGCAGCCATATAAAAGCTGTTTGAAATTGATTTTGAGTCATCCTGACCTCAGCCTTCGGGCTCCTATTTCTCAAGAGGCAGTTACAATTAGTTACCAACTCACTAGGTTTATGGTTCCTAAATTGAAATCTACTGCTCTTTAAAGTCTTCTCTCTAATTGTGTAGTCATTAATGGACGATTCCTTATCTACACAGTGTTGATGGCGCATAAAAACTCATGATGAAAGATGTGCAGAAAGTGGAGTTCTTTTATAAAAAAAGGGGGTACAAGGTTGAGTCCTCTTCTGTATCTCCACCACTAGGAGGTGTAAAGTCCTTTGATGAGAAAGAAGAAGGAAAACCATTTTATCTGACATTATATGAAAGATTGATGCATTGCTTCAAGCTTCATTGTACAGAAGTAGAAACATGCAAGGCACTGAATTAGCCTACATTCACATGACATACATTTACAACCGCGTGGCCAGCATGAAGACAGAAGGTGGTTTTGGTATTAAGGATGCATATTAGAATTAAAGAAGATAATTTCATCCAAATGAAGCCCTCAAATAGCTTATAACCAGTAGAAAAGTTTCTCACATTTATTTACCCACCTAACTGTCAAACAGTATTTTTAATGAACTCCACTTCCTCCACTTAAATTTTACAACACACTTCTTTTAAAAAAGTCAGCTGGAGTGATCCCAAATAAGTTTTTATTAACTTGCCAAAAATATATACAATCAAGTGTGAAATATAAGAGATAATTATGTGATTCAACCTAGACTGGAAATGATTTGACATTCAGGTGCTCATTATGCAATGAGAATGGATACACTTCACACTCTTCTAATAAGTTTTTCTAGATGGATGATCACATGAAAACACTGGAAAATTCATCCATTAAACACAAAGATCTTTGATTGCAATTTGAATTTAAAGGTTTGATTCCCATCTGACGGATATGTTAACACTAAAGCAATATTTTTGGTCTCTAGGTGGGCTTAGGGAACTTGTATGTGTATGATGAGATAAATCCTATCACAAGAAGCCCAAAAGATACCCACCATGAGCATTTTGTGACAGTACAATATGGCATATTATATATTCCCTTCAAGATACGACTGCAAAGTCCTTTGTATTAGGGACTGTTTGCATTGTCCTTGTTGAATATACAACTTCTGTGTAGGTGAGAAATAAAGGTGATTGCCAGACTATTGCAATATAATAATGACAGTGATGGTGTTACTACTTTGAATGCTAGGCAGTGTGAAGAAAAAAATGATAAAGTATGTTATCTTACAATTTTTGGCCTATTGTTGTAGAAAAATTACAAAGAGTCTGGAATGAGTAAAAGTATATAAGGTTTATTTACAGGAGAAGTATTGAATAAAGAATTACTTGCAAGTTATGAGAGTGGTCGTCCCGACTTGCGTGAAGTCGGGAGAGACTCTGGGGATTCATCAGAGAAAAACTGTTTTATTCAGCTGGTTCCCAGCTGAAGGTCAAACAGCAAAATAATAAATGAGGAATAGAAGACTGAGTGGCGCCACTTTCTTTTAGTTTTCAGACAAAGCCCACACACCACAACAAGCTGATATCCCAAACAACTATTGCTATCTAGCAGGTGCGAAAACCAGTCTCAACTCTGCCATATCAGAGCTCTGGGATGAAAGTGGTCAGTCTGACCTCACACACGCATACACAATGAAAACTGTAACTTCAGTATTCTGTAAAATGAGAACACACAATATGAACACGTAATAGTGAATGGATTAACAATAATACATGAATAAAGAAAACTGAATATACATGTGATTATTATATGAGTATATATGAGTGATTACCATATGCAGCAAAATTTCTTTCAAACTATTTACTATAGTATGGCAATATTTCACTATTTTGTCCTCCAAAAAATAAGGAAAAGCCATTGTTTGTCCCTTTGAGCTGTCATGCTAAAGCACAGTATGAGTCTAAGTAGCTCAATAATTAATAAAAAATATTTTTTGTCATTCTGGGTTTTATTATATGATGGACAGAAAGCTTATTATGAAAATCTAAGTACAGAGTAGGCTAGATGTCCTGAAGATAATAAATAAATAACACCGTGGCAAAAATCCCCAGGGTGGAAGGAACAAATAGAAGAGATAAAAAGACAAAGATGAGGGAATATAAAAACATTCAGTTGAATAATGGGGCATCATGATTGTAGGAGTCAGAGAGGAAGCAGAGGAACTGAGGGGGGCATTGGGTAGACTGTATAGTTTTTAATGCATGCTGTTTAATTGTAGCAGACATTTAGGCTTTGCTGCTGTTAATTACTGATAAGGAAATAGAAGTGCACAATGAAAAGGAGATTGTTGGTGGACAAGACAAAGCGAAAATGATTTTGGATGGTTGTTGTGTGCTGCACTTTATGACTCTTCTCTCCCACTTTAGTCAGTCCTTACCCGGGAGGCTCATTATTATCAGAGGAGTGGGGGTTGATCTACAAAGACACTCATATGAGAGCCGTCTGAAGGTATTACTGTGTCCTCACTCCTCCAGTGTGAATGATTAGGACTCCAGCATAAACAGGAGGGGCAGTCTGTTAAACATGGCCATGAGGCAGCTAGTCCATGTACCCCCGTCTTCTTAAGGCAAACACACTTTTGCTTAGTTTACATTGCTGTGCACCACTAATAGTCATCCACCTTCACTCACACAGAGTCCAACACACAGATGCACCATGACACATGACAAAACTCATATACTGTCGGGAGGAAGTGCATTAAACAACTTACTGTTTTAGACCTCCCAATTATTCAAATATATGAAACAAGACTGACCCTGCACGCTTATGAGATGCAATGAAGCAGCTATTATCTTATGAAGACCAAAAATAACTAGTGTCACTACAGGCAACACCTTCACTCTGTATGATCCTCAGACCTAACGCATTTTGTCAGATGGAAAAAGAATGACTTTATCTGAAAATAAATTTTATTTTTCTTGGATGACACTATAAAAGTGTCATCTTTGGTCTCCCATTTCTGAAAGTTGTATTAAATAATCATAGCTATTGTTACGCCTCTCTTTTGCAAAAGCATCTAAACATGGAAATGTCAAGAAATTCAAATAAGGGTAAAAAACATCAAACCTGACTTAAATATATTTTAAATAGTATAGCTTTTCAGGGCTTTTTGGCTTCTGGCCTGGGTTTATATTTAAAGACAGTCCTACTTTAGAACAGAATAGCACAGCCCACACATACATACATTGCCCTGTCCCTTGTCCCTAATGAGCTTTATCGTATTGGTCCCGCTTGACTTGTCTTGCTAACTGGCACACATATATCCATATGTTCCACATGAGCAAGCAGAGGGGACAGGCTGGGTGGCAGAGCAGCTTTCTCAGTTACAGCCGAGAGTTTTACTGCAACAGCCAGCAGCAACAGCAAGTCAGCTTAACTCTCTCTCTGCAGTGTGTGTAAACTGAAATTAGTCTTGAGAAGTGTTCACAGCATGCACTTGTTCCTTATGTTCAATGACTCAAAAGCAAGAGGAAACTGCTGTTTGAAAGGCCCATATTAGTTGTCTGAGGCATGCCCATGTGAAACTGCAAGTGCATATACATATTAGGATCACACACATAAATCAAAATAGTGGACAATAAGGATACTTGAAAGATTGAAAGTGTGTTTAAAAG
Organism: Melanotaenia boesemani; assembly: GCF_017639745.1. Classification (NCBI taxonomy): domain Eukaryota; kingdom Metazoa; phylum Chordata; class Actinopteri; order Atheriniformes; family Melanotaeniidae; genus Melanotaenia; species Melanotaenia boesemani. The sequence continues at coordinate 24,342,632 of NC_055682.1, forward strand.
GTTACAAGCTGCAGGCTGGAATCCAGTCACTGAAAACTAGTATTTGTGCCATGCACAGGAAAACTAAGACAAAAAGGAACCACACAACCAGAGGAATGTTTTAGCTGGTTTCTGAAATAACATAGATAATATGATAATCCTGGTAGTTTTGCACTTTGTAAACAATGATAGTTTGAATTCAGAAGTTATGATACATTGAAAGCAATGCTGTTGATGTACACAGTTTACAGTTTACTTTTCATACTACCATTCAATAACTCATATGCCACTTCTTAATACACATATATGCACTCAGGGCATGTGTATCAGTATCTTACACAAGGATACTTTGACACGCCAAGTAGCTGAAGAATGAGACCTCAAATTTCCAGTTTGAGGATGAACACTTTACCCACTGAGCCACAACTGCCTAACTATAGCCATTACTGATGATGATGACCTTTGCAAGTCCTGTGGAGTCATCAGTGTTCATTAATGATAACCCATAAAATATAGTCTGATTCTGATGCATATAAGTTACAATTCTAGACAATCAAAGGAAAAACTGGAAAGAAAAATCAATTCATTACACATGCAAATCTTTGGACTTTGGAAGGAAACTTGATATTTTTTATTTTTTCATTTTTGACAGTTTGTGCAGTTTGACATACATATTTAGGCTGTATGCAACAGAAAAAGGGGTTTTAGCTGACAATGTTTTAATTAAAATGACAAAATCCTGCAACTTGGTGTTTGTTCTTTTGCTGTGTTGTTCGGTGCATTGCTCAAACAGAATATGTGGAAATTAAATGAGTTAATCAGTTTGCAAAACATAAATTGTGCAGTGTGGCTGAAAAAATTCAGTACATGTTAATACAGAGAATGGAGTGATGTAACAGAAAGCAAGGAATTTAGCTCTTGTGTATTCAAGTCAGTGTTGACAGAGAGCAAAAAACTTTGTAAATTGTAAACTGGTAAAGCTGAAATGTAACATCGCTGAAGTCAAAATGTTAACTTGTAGCAAAGTGTTAGTGTAACTTTACCAATAAATACAATTAAAACTAAAAATGTAGAAAAGAAAAGTTGTTCACAGGCTAGTCTAAAACCAAATGCGTGCAAAAAACATGCCACTTAACATCACTTACTTATGAAAGCTCTTAATTAAAAACAAAACATTACATTACTAATCAGGCTAGGAAGATTGTAAACAAAGAAAATTTGTGTTTTCACTAAGAATATAAAAAAAAACATGATCTTATTAAACACAGTTTTCCTCTCAATCTTTAAGTTTCAAAGAAATTTGATAAATAAATAAATTCATAATAAATGTTCTGAGCTGCGGTTTCACATTACTACTGTTATCACAAACTGCTCCCAAATCTGACAAGACTGTTTTTTTCTCCAAGACTCTCTATACAAATCTCTGAGGCAGTGAAGACTGCTGTGGCAAGGCTGGAAGGCACCAATTGATGGAGAGGAAGTCCACTGGGCCTGGCTCTGCTCCTGAATATCAGAAACAAAAGCCATCAATATGAAGTATTAAGCAGACCCCTGGAGGTAGTGGTAGGACTGAACCTCATATGTCCTTTTATTTATAGTGTTTGAAATACCACATGCTGAAGTCTGTCCCACTATTCCATGAAAAAGATGGAGTGGTGGCAGCGATGGTAGGACAATGTTTGCAATTTTGTCTTTGAAGACAAACATGTTCAACAACCCTCCTAATACACACGCACACACACACACACACACACACACGCGCACACACACAGAGAGATATCTGAAGAGCTCAAAGCTCGTCATGGTTCCTGGTGAGGTCCTCTCCGTAGTTGGTGGCCTGACTTCCAACAAACATGTTCCAATTCTCGAGAATCTCCTCTTTAGTCAGCATCTGATCCTGAAAAACACGTCAAGAGAATGGCAACATAAGTAAGTCTAATATTGAGACATTTTAAAACATATGAAAGATGGTGACAAATAGTAAAAGTAATCAAATAATAATAACCATCTGAATTATTTTCTATAATATTATGTGCAGTGTAAAAATAATGATAACAATAGTAATAATAATAAAAAGTAGAAGAAGAAGAAGTAGAAGTAGAAAAAGAAGAAGAATGAGAAGAAGAAGAAATTGGAGGGGGTGTTGGAGCATGTGGGCAATGACAGTGAGACCTGGAGGGGCATGATTGGGAGGAATGGCTCCCCTGTCCGAGTGGTGTTTTGTTGTTGGACTTCTGTGCTCGTCATGGATTGTCTATAACGAACACCTTGTTCAGGGATAAGAGTGTCCACATGTGCATTTGGCACCAGGACACTCTAGGCCACAGTTCGATGGTCGATTTTGTAGTCATATCGTCAGACTTGCGGCCGCATGTTTTGGACACTCAGTGAAGAGATGGGCGGAGCTGTAAACTGATCACCGCCTGGAGGTGGGTTGGCTCAGATGGTGTGGGTGGACGCCGGTCAGGCCTGGCCGACCCAAGCGTTTGTGAGGGTCTGCTGGGAATGTCTGGCGAAGTCCCCTGTCAGAAAGAGCTTCAACTCCTATCTCTGGCAGAGCTTCAACCATGCACCGGGTGAGGCGGGGGACATTGAATCCAAGTGGGCTGTGTTACGTACCTCTATTGTTGAGGCAGAGAGCTGCAGCTGTGGCAGCAAGGTTGTTGGTGCAGTTCCCCTGGACTGGCAGACTGGGGTGGTGGTCCCCCTCTTCAAAAAGGGGGACCAGAGGGTGTGCTCCAATTACAGGGGGATCACACTCCTCAGCCTCCCCGGTAAGGTCTATTCAGGGGTGCTGGAGAGAAGGGTCCGTTGGATAGTCGAACCTCGGATCGAGGAGGAGCAGTGTGGTTTTTGTCCCGGTCGTGGAACAGTGGACCAGCTCTACACTCTTATCAGGATCTTGGAGGGGGCATGGGAGTTCACTAAACTAGTCTACATGTGCTTTGTGGACTTGGAGAAGGAGTTGGACCGTGTCCCCCAGGGACTCCTGTGGGGGGTACTCCGGGAGTATGGAGTGCCGGACCCCATTGTACGAGATGTCTGGTCCCTGTACGACCGGTGTCAGAGCTTGGTCTGCATTGCCGGCAGTAAATCAGAATCGTTTCCGGTGAGAGTTGGACTCTGCCAAGGCTGCCCTTTGCCACTGATTCTGTTTATAACTTTTATGGGCAGAATTTCTAGGCGCAATCGAGGTGTTGAGGGGACCCGGTTTGGTGGCCTCAGGATTGGGTCTCTGCTCTTTGCGGATGATGTGGTTCTGTTGGCTTCATCGGGCCATGATCTTCAGCTCTCACTGGAGCGATTCGCAGCCGAGTGTGAAGCGGCTGGGATGAGAATCAGCACCTCCAAGTCCGAGACCATGGTGCTCTGCCGGAAAAGGGTGGAGTGCTTTCTCCGGATCCGCAATGAGGTCCTGCCCCAAGTGGAGGAGTTCACATATCTCTGGGTCTTGTTCACAAGTGAGAGAAGGACGGAGCAGGAGATCGACAGGTGGATCGGTGCGGCATTTGCGGTGATGTGGACTCTGAATCGGTCTGCCGTGGCGAAGAGGGAACTGAACCAAAAGGCAAAGCTCTCGATTTACCAGTCGATCTACGTACTTACCCTCACCTATGGTCACGAGCTGTGGGTAGTGACCGAAAGAACAAGATCACGAATACAAGCGGCCGAAATGGGTTTTCTCCGCAGGGTGGCCAGGCTCTCCCTTAGGGATAGGGTGAGAAGCACGGTGATCTGGGAGGGGTCCAGACTTCGGATAAATGGCAGACAATGGATGGATAATATGAAATTAGATTCATATAGCCCTTTTCAAAGCACCCAAAGCACTTTACACTGAATCCATTATTCATTTGCTCCACATTCGTCCTTGGTGGAGGTAAGCTACATGTGTAGCCACAGCTATCCTGGATCACACTGACAGAAATGTGGCAGCCATTACACACCAATGGGCTCTCCTGACCCTGCCAAACATTCATACACCTGCAATAGTGACACTGGGGAAAGGAGGGATGAAGTGTCTTACACAAGGACACAACAACAGATTGACGTGGGGAGCGGTATTCAGCCCTCCAGTCTTCCGGTCATTGGACAACCTGCTCTACCACCTGAGCCACTGCTGGTCCAAAGCATGTTACTGAAGCTGAAACAGCGTACCTTGTCCTGGTCGGACTCATACACCAGATGCCTGGCCTCAGCCTGGGCATGGTCATAGTCTTGTGGCATAATCCAGTGACGGATTTCATCCTGGTCCATCTTTCCATCTTTGTTCAAGTCTCGGAAGTCTGAGAATTGTTCCCTCTCAGTTTTCACCCAGTCCGGTTCAGGACCCCCATCCTCATGCGCAAACATGTCGGCTGCAACAAAAAAAGCATTCAAATGAAAACTTGTACATTTTCACAGTTTCATTATGCTTGTGATGAAATCCGAAGAAAACAGACAACTGAACGCAGTGTGGGATGGTTTATAAAAATGGTCTATGTGTGTAGGTAGAATGTATAACTTTTAGCTACTAAAGTGTAAAAAATGGTACTCCTCAAGGCTCAATCCTGGGATCAACACTATTCACATTACCCTTTTATGCTGATGAAACTAATGTATTGCTCTGTGTTTACATCTAAACTGTCCCTGCTAGTTATGACTTTAATATTGTCCAGAGCACTTGTATGATTTAAAACTTAAAACTCATGATGTTCTCCAATGCTAAACTAAAGCCTCTGTATCTTCTCTTGACAAACAATTAAGAAATCGAAGTAATGATTCTTTCTCCTTTGATACTTGCTTTCAACAGCTGGTGCAGAAGCTGAGATGTTATTTGATTTTTTCCTTCATACAGATTACCATGGATAACTAGGGTATAATATATCATGGGACATTGCACACTGAGAGTGGAAGGTCTGCTTTAACCTCCCCAAGACTCAAAACATAATTTATAACACTGTTTTTGGTCTTCTCCAAACCCATCTTCAGACCTACATGCTTAAAAGAGAATGGTGCACTACTGTCTTTGTTCCAAGATATAATTCTTTATATCTATCCTGAATTGACATTTTTATATACTGCTTTTTTTCTGTTTGGGAGAAGCTGTAAAAATCACCTGAATCCAAAGGAGCCAATCCCACTACAAGAAGTCAAGCTAATTTAAAACATACCGGGGGAAGATATTTTTGCCTATAAATGTTTTGATTGATCATTCTTTCCTGACTAGACCTAAAATAACTGATTAAAATTTAGAGGTCTTTGTTTTTATAAGCTTTTGATGATTAAAACCATATTTTATAAATTCTTTACATGTATACATATAGACATACTTTACATAATACATCAACATGTACATATTTTTGTTATAAATGGATAAAATCTCCATTTCCAAGCCTAAAACCTTTGTAATCTGCAACTCTTCCCCTTGGTGTTGTTTCCTTACTGTTTTTTCTGTTTAATTTCTTGAAACAGTGAGTTGCTAGGCAAGGACATGCCTTCTGTGGCACTGTTGTCTTCTTCATTACTTGTTTACTTAAATTAATTTGATTTAATTTCTTTTCATTCTTGAACTCACCAATGTACTCGTCCTCATCCACATATCCATCGTCATTCTTGTCAATGTCCTCCAGCGTTTCCTGTATTCACAACAAGTTAATGAAATCATTAAAAAACAGTTGTAAGGATCAAGTGCAGTATAACTTCCTTTGTGAGTAATGAAAGAGAAACATGTTGCCTCAAGCTGTGCAAGTGAATGAATGTGTGAGGGTCAGCTTACAGCCGAGCTGGCAGACTGACACAACAATTCCAGGGTTACCGATAAGAGCTTAGCTTTCTGGGTTATGACATGATTCACACTTTTTACCAAACAATTGGTAAAATACTCATTTTTAAATTATATGAGACAGTTTTGCATCCTGGATTTGATTTGGTTTGAAGTGCAAGGTTGCCATTAAGAATTAGACACAAACTTGATTGTGATTTGGGATAGCTCATGCTCATTACTGTAATCATCTTTTTCTCCAGGTGAAGTACTCATTCTCAACCTTACTGATTTTTTTTAATGGATATAACACTTCTGCAGCTTAATAACTCACCAATAATTAACCAAGGAAACCCATCCATCCATTTTCTGCGTCCATTTCGTTTGTTGATCAACTTATTAATGGACTAATAATTTCAGTTTCTAACCAACTTAAACGTATTGCTGTGTGGAACAAATAACTGACTAATGCATAGCAAAGACAACAAGTGACAACTGAGACAATGTTTAAAATTCTAAATCCTACAATCTCACTGTACAGTTTACATGAATAAAAAATAAATTAATTAATTAAAAAAAATCCCTTTTTCTGCTTTGCTTACTGGTCCAGAAGTAAACATTTAGCATCACTACCTATTTATCACAGGGTACCAAACTTGTAGTATAAGGCTGAGAGCATGATGGCGTCCACTGTTCAGCGTCAAAACATGCTCCTACTTTTCATAGGGATATATATACTTATTAATAACTATGCATAATATGTTTAGAAGTGTCATAAAACAAACACTTCCCCATGGCTGCAGAACTTGACAGGGGCTACTGTGGTTTCTTTCAGGAGGACACTGCATCACACCAGAAAAACTACTGAGGAACAGCCGAGTAATATCCAGGAGGGCTACAGCCTCATAAGTCTTTAGCTTCTAATACAACTCAGTAAACCTTGAGATGCACAAAACAAACCTGATCCACAGAAGCCCAACCCTGTAACCAAAAGGATCTTTAGCCAATAACAATGCTGCTAGACAACACAGGACTCCCTCAAAGGTCCATCAGTCATGCCTCGATGGGTCTGAGCTTTGATAGCACAAGGAACACTACACCATAGATCATGGATCACCAACTCTGAATCTCTTGGGCGAGGGTCCTGTAGATTTTAGATGTTTCCTTGCTGCAGCACACCTGACTTAAATTAAGGATTATTAAGAGCCTTGTGCAGAACTTGGCAAAGAACAATGTCATGATTGAATGAGGTGTGTTACAGTAGGTAAACCTGCAGGACAGTGACCTAAGACGTCTGGAGTTAGTGATCCCTGCAACAAATGATCAGTATATGCAATGAATGCAAATTTAAGTAAAATATAAATTTACTAAAATGAAAAGTGATCAACAGCATAGACACACTTAACTACTTCACATTAACGAAGCTATGTTTTTTTTGGGTCAAAGAACCAACGAGACAGTTCTAATTTACAGCCTTGAGTGCTAAATACATTTTATTAAGGCTCAGCACCACATGTGCATTAAAGCATCTGACTAATATTAAAGTAACTGTATATTAAATTAAAATATATTAAAACAAAATGAATGAAAAATAATTATCAATTACCATAAAAAACAGTTGTGCAAAAAAAAAAGATCATCAAGAAAAGATCAGTTTAACTCAAAATTAGATAATTGATTTTTTTTTTTTTTTGAAAATCCCCATATATAGCCCAGCCCCTTTCTATACATATATACATATACCTATAACTTCAAATCCCTCACTGAGGAAAAAAAAAAAAATAATAAAATTATATATATATACACACACACACATATATATATATATATATATATATATGTGTGTGTGTGTGTGTGTCTGTGAGATTTGATGCATCTATTGTGTTAGCTTAAGACACAATCAGTGAAGACACCACCACTAGCTGAGCTGTTCTTTGGTAACATTCGGTGACATCATAAAAATGAGAGATTAATAATTAACTTTGTCAAATGGGTGGTACAACTTTTATGAACACAGCAGCATAGTGCATCACTGCTAGCATATGCCATGCCAAAGTTCCACGAAGCCAAATTTATATTTAAAGATTGAATCCTAAATGGGACAGCCCGTTCATCCCACCGGACTTGTTCCAAAAAAATAAAGACACTCAATCATTTCGAGAATAGTTAAAATTTCAACAGGGATCTATTCAAATGTATCAAGATTATTTAAGTGGAACTATTAAACTCATCTGTTTCTGTATCTAAATAAGGTGTTATATTAGTGCAACTTCGGGGACATTACTCACTACAAGCCTAACTATATCTTTAATGCATCCTCTTTAAAATCTCAATAAGAAAACAGACTTTGCCCTTAATGCCTAATCATGCTTTATTACCAGGTGGTTGCAGAGGGCTTACCAGAACCACAGTATCTTTCATATGTTCAAATTCTTCAGGGTGGAGGAAGGCTGTGAACTCTTCTCTGTCGGCTGCAAGGTCGTCGTTCAGATCAGCAGCTTTAAACCTCCTCTCATCTCGAGGAAGCATCTTCTTGAAGCTGAACTGGTCTGTAGAATCCTCAAACTCCTCTGGGTTGGCTGCAAAGGTGAATTCAAATCAGGTTACTGTCAGGCTTAAACAAAGAAGAAGGAAAAAAAAAGAAAAGACAGTGCACAACATGAGATCCATACCCAGATAGTATCCATAAGTGGCCTGCTTGTACTCATCCCATGAGATCTTGTTGTCTTTGTTCAGATCATAATCTGTCCATACTTTTGCTACATTCTCATAGACGTAACGCTTCTGGACTCGTTTTATCCAAGCTTTGAGTTCAGCTGTGGTAATGTAGCCATCTGCATTGCTGTCTATTCGGTCCACAATTTTACTGGAAGGCAAAAAAAGAAAAAGATAAACATATTAGATATAAACACAATATTCTATTTAATATAGAACTGGAAATGGGCTGTTTCAACTCTGACCACAAAGAAACTCAAAATAAAACCATGTGTGTTCTGGTACTTTTACTGCAATGAAAGTGGCTTTAGTGAGAGTACTCTAGTAGGAGGAGCTGGCAAACCCAGTTTAGCAAAAACTGTAGTGCAACTGAAGTGTATTCTTAGACTTGGGCTGCCACGTTGTGATGTTACAGGGATCCTCCCACTCTCAACACCACAGGAAGATTTCTTAAACGTGTGCCACAAGGTGCCAACTTGTCACCAAAGCAGTAGAGCAAAGAAGAAGAAGAAGAAGAAGAAGAAGAAAAAAAAGACACACAACCCAGTAAAAGACGTGGACCACTTACAGAACCACGTGGCACATCGGGTGTCACTGCAAATTGTGACAGACTTATACAACTTTTAACATTTTTAACGACCATTTATCATTATGCAAAGCAATTAACCCTGCAGGAGTCTGTCTAATGCAGTTTAATGTACCCTCACAGATTTGCTGGCATGCACATCTCTCTCAGGCACATGTGCTCATGTTATTACATTTTAATGTCCTCAGCCTGGACAGAAACACGCACTCCAGCAGGAGAGTAAGTGATTTACAAACACAAAAGCTCAACACAGCCCGCGGCAACAACAATATCAGTGGCTGTATTTACAGATATCACTTGTCAGACCAGAGGAGGTGTGTTATTCTTACCTAAGCTTGTCCTTGCTTTCCTCAGGGGTGAGCTGGTCAAACGTTTTAGCCTCCTCTTTGCCCAGAAAGGCCTCGTGGTCGTACTGGAAGCTCTTATTGTCTTCGTGGGCTTGCCTGCTCAGTTCTGGGTCATGAAGAACCCTCTCCTTTCTTAACGTGGGTTTAGCATTGGCTACTGCGGCGCACAGAACCACAGCACACACCAAGGTGAATCCGGCCAACATCTCTGGGCTAGGGATGACTCCTGAGGCCAAACAGCAGTTCCTGAACAGGCCTGTTACACTACAATGCACAACAGATAAGCGGCTGTGTAGCCACTTTAATTACTTAACCCGCTACACACCGACAACTCTCTTTCTGTTTGACAGCAGTGTCCAGTAACCAAACCTTTAAAGAGCACCTGTTCTTACCGACAGGTCCACCGAAGAACCTCAAACCCTCACATTCACAGTTTGAAGCAATCCTGTCCCTCTTTCCTGAGGGAAGGGATGCGACCGAGCCGGGATTTCCTGTCGCCTTACGTACAGCCAATCACAGGGTCCGTTTCATGGTGGGCGCAGCCTCGTCCAATGACTGAATTTGTACAATTTGTCTGCAGGATGTTCATTACAGGAGAGTGGATCAGGCGCCACGTTGCAAGCTGATGACTTATAAAAGGATTACAGTGAAGAGAGAGACAGTAATATGATTTGATTGGGAATTTTTCAAAATCACTGTCTTAACTACATGCGCTCGTCTGTGATACGTGATATCAAGATACGTAAATCAAAGCAGCCTGTAATAAATAGGCCATATAAGATCCATGCACCCTTTCCCACTAATCCCCAAATTCTGTGGAACACTGTGTTCAAACTTGGACCCCAAATAAGGACACACTTAAACCCCACGTCTGTGCAGATGTCCAGTGCATCATATTTGAGGCTGGTATTTTGTAATGAACTACGAATTATTTTAGACAAAATTAAGTAATGCTGCATATGTGTGTAGTTGCCGTTTCCTTTCAATTGAGAAGCAGCATCCTACAGCTAGCACTTTGCACCAGAGAAATATAATGTTGGGTTGCTAACAAACAGCTGTTTTATTGATGCACATTCTAATTTATAACAAAGTTGGATTGTAGTTTTTTACATAAATTCTATGGCTACTTTCAATTTGCTTGCAGCAAAACTTTATTTGAAAAAAAAAAAAAGATTTGACTGTGCAGGAGCAACACAAATCTGGAAATATGTTGGGTGTGAGGAATAAAGACTTAAAGAGATTCAACAGTATGTGTCAGTGCAGTTCAAAGAAATATGAGGATTTCATTATGTATGAGACTCAGCTTAATTTATTAATATTTTTTTTAAATCCACATACATTTCTTCACACAGTTGGGAAAAGTCAAAAACTAATATTGAATGGCTGTGATCTACAGGTCCTCAGGGATCACTGCAATGAAAGCAAGCAGAACTCAGTAATAAAAAACTCAGCGTAATCTCTGAAATATTTCTGAGGAATTATTGTTGACAACAATTTTTCACAGCATGCACAAGTGCAAAGTTAAACTTGGTCATAGATATAGAAAATACAAAGATAAACAAGATACACAAAATACTGCAGGTCCAAATGCAGACCACAGCATGAGAAGTGGTTGAGGTAAATCATGCTGTTGAACAAGTTGTTCTAATCATATTTCCTAGATATCATTGAATATTAGTTGTACCACAAGATGTAATATAGGTTTTAGTAATCATAGTTTAACTTGTAATATTTTCTACCGTAGTTGTCACAGATCTCAATAGCAATAGTAGTAGAAGCTTTGGTAGTAACTGCTAATAGTAGTATCAAATAAAATGATACAAATACCTGTATTAGCATTTTGGTCTGTCATAATGATTTCAGTAGATTTTTTTGTCATATAAATAACAGCCTATTTAGTTGTCTCTCTTTAGTTTAATTCTGCGTGTTATGCCCTGCCTGGGGGTGACCAAGGCACAACATGAAAGGGACTAATCTTCCCCAGGTGTCAAACAGCCACAGAGATGCTAAGATTACACAATATCAAAGTTTATTTACAAGGCAAGGCAAGGCAAATTTATTTGTATAGCACATTTCATGTACAAGACAATTCAAAGTGCTTTACATAAAACATTTCAGCAGGGTGCAGAAAGCAATAATAATAATAATAAAAAAAAAAAAAAAAAAAATTTAAAAGATTAAAAGAAATGCAATTAATGAAATAAAACAGATAAAATGCAAGAAATAAAATTTCAGTGTGGGGAAAGACAATAAAATAATAAATTACATTAAAATGATTAAAAGCAAGATAAGTTAAAAAGTTTCCGTGCAGATTTCATGCATAGGCGCATGAGAAAAGAAATGTTTTTAACCTGGATTTAAAAATGTCTACATTTGGTGAAAGTTTAATCTCCACTGGCAGTTACAAGAAAAAAAGTGATCACAAGGTCTACATTGAGTTAGATAGCTTCAGGATGGCCTGGGGCTAACATCACAAACAAAACTAAACTCTAAGCAAGGAAATAAATAACCTATACCAAACAAAATACAAGAAAATATAAAAATTTTACTCCCTGGTCTAACCAAAAAGGGAATGAAAAAAAATTGGCAGCCCACTACTGAAAACTCCAAGTCACCAATAAATAAGGTACATCAAGCATCTTATAAAAAGAAAAGTTTGTAGTTTGTTAGGAGAAGAAGAGGAGTGACTCTTCTGCCATCATTTCAGGTCTTTACTTAAGTTTCGCTTCACAAACTACTCTGCTTGGAGCTGCTGACCAATTGCCCAATCACACCTGCACACTACAATTTGAATAAGTCAAGCAGTCTCAGACACAGCAGTCATAACACTGACAAGTCTCCGAATGAAGTGGCAATGGTCTCTAAAAAGATAAGTGACATCAGTCGCTGGTTTAACCTCCAAAAGTACATGAAGTATTGAGTATTGAGCAGTGTGTTTATGCAGGCAAGCATGGTTTTCCTTTCAAATAAGCTGCATGCTTTCATTGCAGAAATGTGCACTCTCAAGGATAGTTTAAAACTAGCCTATGCTGTCACCATATTCCATATGTGAGGGGCCGACCTGGTGAAGAAGGAACACAGGTGAGTTAAAAAAGAACAGGTTTAATTTGCCCACAAAAAATAATCAAACAAAATATCAGGGCCCTTAAAAGAGGTCAAATGAACAAAACTAAACAAAAGTAATAATGATAGCTTCAAAGTTATGTTCTTTGTAATGAATCAGTACCAGTTCTTTTTCCTTTTGCTGCATGCTTAGGTCTCAGTGCTGAACCGAGAGTACATGCGTGAGTGCGTCATGTCATCAAACCCTACTCACAGAGAGAAGAAATTGGATCAGCCCATCCAAGATGAGGAGTCTTGTTTCTCTGAATGCCAACCTGCACTGAATTTGGTCCTCGTTCTGTTTAGTTGATTGGTTTGCTGTTTTTGGTTCATTTGTGTAATATAAGAGTTTTGTTGAAATATTAAACAAAAGTAAGTTGTTTTGTATCAGAAGAAATGCACAAAAGGAGGCAATTATAAGGCGTCTCTTAAAAATGCTGAACACAAAAGGGTTTTCAAAACACAAACCATTAATTTGTGGGAAGTTAAGGGAAATTATGGGGCTACAAAATATGCTAAATTAAGAGCCGTTTGGGAGCTGAGGCAAAAGAGCCGGCTCTCTGAAAAGAGCTGAACATCCCATCACTGCAAAGAACCAAACTAACAAACAGGAAACAAAGGGGAACTTAAATACTGGCTGATCTGATCAGTCTAAACACGTGAGTGTTAACAAATACTAACAAATAAACTAAAAAATAAAGAAACAGAACCTAACAGTTAGCTTAGTAATTACTCAAAAGAATTAACAACAAGGACTAAGAAAGCAAATTACTCAAAATCAATAGGACATGTCTAAATATAATAATAACAATTATATAAGAATATAACTAATGATCTCCTTTGGGAGGGAGCTGTCTTGGAACAGGCCCATGGCACTGCCTGTCCTTTGGCTTTAGCAAAGTTCTTGTGCTCACTCCTGTCCCCCAGCTTTCACAAGGCTCCCTCAAGCACAAGAGAAAACAAGTAGAAGTTAAACAAATGAGCAAACATTTAACAGCGTTGAAAATACAATAGTGCCTAAATGAATGCGCTAACAAAAAAGGACAAAAGTATTTCCACTAAGTTTAAACCAATTATGTAAACAAAAAGTGTTAAGTGATAAAGTAACATAACTAAAATGTGGTGTGTATGCGGGTTACTTCTTTTATCTGTGTGGTCATCACACAATACCATAATATTTTATTTCTAAAGCACTTTAAAAACAACATGTCAGCTGGCCAAAGTACTCTACAATAAATGTAAAGTGTAAAAAAAGAAAGAAATAAAAAGCATAAAAAATCACAAACGATGAACAGGAATTAAAATGCAAACAAATTATTATAAAAGCAGCCTTAAATCACCACATAGGAGCTATAATTTTTTTTTAAAAAGAATACATACAAAGGGTGAAAGATTAAGAGACGAAAAGACAGCTCATACTTGCTTGAAAGCCAAGGAGTAAAATTGTGTTTTTAAACAAACTTTAAAAACAACAAGAAAAGGAACCTTTCTGACCTGCAATGAGAGCTCATTCCATATATTAGGTGCTAAAACTGAAAAGCATTTAAAAGCATCTGGTCAGCTGATCAAAGAGCATGAGATGACATGTAAGGATGAAGCTGCTCAGATAATAAAAGGGGGGCAAGACCATTAAGAGACTTAAAAACAAAAGAATCTTAAAGTGAATTTGTAGATTAACAGGAAGCCAACAAAGGGACGCTTAAACCGGAGTTATGTGCTCCCGTTTGCCAGTTAAAAATCATGCAGCAGGGTTTGGTACCAGCTGTTGGGGCAAAAGAGAAGCCAGACTAATTCTAATAAAAACAGAGTTACAATAATCCCGGTGTGAAATAATAAAATAACGGATTACTGTCTCTAGATGGCATCTAGACAGATTTTTGACAGCCGCATCAACTGAAAAAAGCAGAATTGACAAGCATTGGCTTGTGACTCGAGTTTTAGGCTGGGGTCCATTTTTACACCTAAATTTGTGTTGCTGTATGTTTCAGGAAGTGCCAGAGAGATCAAATCAAATGCAGGGGTACAGCTGGAGCCACTAGATTTAAAAAGCATAACCTCTGTCTATTTTTTTTTTTTTTTTTTAATGGAAGAAATTCATAGCCATTAATCCCCTGATGTCACTGAGACAATCAACGAAAGGCTGAACAGAACAATTACGCTTTAAAGGGGAATAAACTTGACAGTCATCTGCTGTAAGTGAAATAGAAAGCCAAGCTTTCTAAAAATAGCACCAAGTGGGAGCAAATAAAGAGAAAACAATGGGACTGTTCTGTCATGCAAGTTCCCAGTGTTCACATGTGTTGGTTATAAGACAAATTAAACAGAATTAAATTCAGCTGTGAAGAGCTTTTATAGTCCTGTCAATCTGTGCGTCACTCAGTTCAAGTACACACTGCCTCCTGCAACATCTTTTCTCGTTTTTTGAGTTGCAGTGATTTCACAAAAAAAAATTTGCTGGTCATCATGAGTGCTCCTAGAACTGGAGTTTTATTCATCCATTTATATTTCGTTGGTCTTTGTTTCAAGGAGATGCAGAAACTCTACACAGTACCATGAAATCCCTACCGTTCTGTAGTCTTACTGAAGACCAGCGTGGGCACACAGACCAGTTCAGGTCATTTACATAAGTGCAAGGGATGTGAAAGCACAAGTCAAGCTTTAATGCACATGGTATGTGTGTACTGTACAGCTGTAAAAGCACTGTAAATGCTTAAGATATTTGCATGTTTTAGAACAACTTATTTGGCTATCCAAATAAGTTATGGAAGGCCTCATTTATATAACAAATGTTATGGTAAGTTATAAATATAATCTTCTTCAAAAGCAATGGTGAAAGAGTCCAGGGCCAAGTTATAAGGAAATCTGGGTGCATGCCAAAATCAGTTAATCCTTTTCTTCACACTAAGTGAAGCAAAAACTTAATTTGTTGGGTAACTTTCTGACAAGCAGACGTGGTGATGACCACTCACCTATGCAAAAATGAGGTCAAACAGTACAGCTGAGATAATTTGACAGCTAGAATGATAAAAGTCTCTGATCCACTATTGCAGGGGTGGCCAGTGTCGGTCCTCGAGAGCCACAATCCTGCAGGTTTTCCAAATTTCCCTGCTCCAGCACACCTGACTCAAATTAAATGGATCCAACAGCCTATAAGGATCTGCACGATGGCTCATTAGCTTAAGTTGGGTGTGCTGGAGCAGGGAAATTTGGAAAACCTGCAAGATTATGGCTCCCGAGGACTGACGTTGGCCACCCCTGCACTATTGTTTAGCATTTTTTTGTTTACATTTACATTATTTACATCAAAGTTAATTTATTAATTTCATGCACCATTTAACTTAAAGTAACAATTTACTGTGTTTTCTTAGCAATATACTGATCATGCTGTAACATAATCCAAACCAATCCGGATTTGTTTCCTTTTTTGTTGTTTTGCATTGATGTGACAGAACTGATCAGTCAACATTAGATACAGCTGGTAGTTAGTTATCACAAAAGTAACACAAGATTCCAGGTATTTGCTACATTCATTTAATTTCAGTTTAGTAGCACGGCTAACTGCAGGTTCATACAACTGACATTTAATATAGCTCAGAACCTGCACACTTGCATTAAGACCTCACACAAATGTATCTGTTAGTTTTACAGGCTACTCTCCAGAGAGAACTATACTAAAATATGGTCCCATGAGCTCAGGGTTGTGACACCCCATGCTCTGCCCTCACCTCATCCACTCAACTGTTCTACATTCGCCTGCTTCAAAACATAAAGTGGTATGAATGCAGTATCCCAAAGCATTACTTTTAGTTCTATTACTTATTGCACCACTATTATTAAAACTATATGAACCTTGTAAAATGAGTTACTCTTGTATTTTTGCTGTCACTATTTGCTAATCAAATGCACTTGATAACTAGATGCGACCTCTGCATGGCGTGCAGAGAAACTAAAAAAAATCCACTGGCCACATCTAAGAATCTAAAGGTCTCAGGAAGTGTGTTAAATATTTAATTTTGTAATGACACAGTTAGAAAAAGACTGAACAATTATGGCTTGTTTGAAATTTGTTGAAAACATTGACTCTGAACAAACCAGAATACTTCTGAAATGTTGTCCTTTAAGGACCAAAGTGGGCATGTTTGGCCATAATACACAGCACAGTCCTGACAGCAGTGTGTAGGACAGGGGGTGTGATCACACTGATGCTATATGAAGAAAATGAGAAGAATCACATTACTCAGCTGCATCTCAACATGTAATATGGAAAAACACACTGTGCACTGGAAACAACTTGCTGACACTCGCATGCCCAATCGTCCTTTGTGGGCAGGAGGAACATGTATTTTGCCATTCATCATTAGCATAATAAGCCAACACATGGCACTTTGCTGTTTTGCATAAATAGTACACCCCAGTTTATGATTATAAAGAGGCCCTGGGGCTAATTAGCCTCTTTATTCAATTAATGAATAGTTAATGTATTTAAATTAGTCCTGCCTAGTCAATTTGAATCAGTGTGCTGTGCTGATATGAAATAAAATATGTTTTTCTATGCAGAAGCAAAAAATACTAAAAAGTATATGGATTAATAAAAGCTTGGTTAATTTGTGTTATGTTTAAAACAAGTATGTGTTGTGTTAGAAATAAACAATACATGTACAAAGATAAGCTAACACAAGAATTCCAGCTTTCTTGTAGATGTCAAATAGATATTTTTAGCTTCAGTCATAGTCTCACCAGGATTAGGCCATTTAGCTTTTTTTGAGATCAGACAACAGTGGCACCTTTTGGAGTTTACATGATAGCGGTTGCCTTCAGACAATGGTACTTCAACAACTGCAGGCATGAACATGCTGGAAAGAGAGAGTGGATGGGAAGTAGTGGCTTTCAACATGAATATTTCACTGTAGAATAGGGAGGGGAGGTGAAGTGGGGGTGCAGCTACAGGGGTGTTCAGTTAACCATGAGATTGCACACACTGCAGAACGCATTTGGTTAATGTAATTAAGAAAACCCTATGGTAGGAGACACAGGGCATTAGTGTCCAGGATATACTACTGTTCTGTTGTGACCTCTTGTTGCCCCATGCTAACTGTCACTTCTGTATATATATATGATTTACAAATAAATTTGTTTTTTTGTTCAGTGAGGGATTTTAAGATTTTTTTTTTTTTTTTAATCCATGGACATTTAATGTTGAGCATGATAAGTAAGATGCAAATAACTTAAATCGTGTTCATTTGGTGTAAATATGACCAACAATATTACCTAAAATGTTTTTAAATTCTAGTAAATGCCTAAAATTGTGTGTACAAACTTTTTTTCTCTTCAAGAGCCAAAATGAGCAAATATTGCTTAAATTAGCCTTGGGTTAAAATAAAAAAAAATAAAAAAATAAAGTCATCATCTAGATGTGCTTTTGCTGTCAAAAGTGAATTTGTAGCTCAGCCAAGTGACAAGGTGACAAGTTTAAGTAGATGTGAGAGTTGTTTGTTTCATGTTTCATTGTGGGCTTCCCTTTCTGAGTCACCAAGATAACGAAAATAACAAGTAAATGTTGTATAAATGAAGCGTTAAATAAGGTTTAAATAATAAGGTTTCTAGGCATTTTAACAGAGACCTAAAAAACTAAGCGAAATACCGAATATGTGGCTAAAGAAAGAAAGATAAATGAATGAATGAATGAATGAATGAAGTACTCCTATGTCCTTTAAAGCTGCGTTAAGTTGTAGAATTTTGCTTTAAACAGTAAATAATGAAAATAATATACAAACTGTCTAATTATATTATATAAACAATTTCGGTTAAATTATTTCATAACACTTCCCCATAGTAGGTTAACTATTAAAAAACAAACATACAAACACAAAACAAGTGAGTTTTTCGCAGGATCTTCCAGCTTCAGGCAAAGCAGGCTTGTGTTAAACATGCATTTCGGGTCTCCCAACATGTTCTTGGGATTGCTCTTATACGTTATTTTATGTTTATTAATTTATTTCCTTAGGGGGAGATGTAGGGAAGTAAAACATTGGTTTAAATGAACAATATCGAACAATGCGCTCTCATCACTAAATACCTCTCTTCAGTTTTTCCTCTTTTTAGTGAATTTTCAAAGTTCCAATAACTCACAGCCCGTGCTATTCTAGAGAGATTAATAAACATCTCATTGCTGCCACACAGGAGAAAAGAAACCTTTGCTCTGTTTAATGACAACTGTAAAGTGGAGGCAATCATGGGATGCCTCCCATGACATTTCCCCGTTCCTGTCCGCTCCACTTATCTTAGACAAATGGCCATGCCAGACCACTATCGAGATGAAGCGTTTTCCCCGAGTCATTACGTCTGTCACCGGGGCCATTTCCATATTGAAAAATCTGAAACAATAAACGACGCCTGAGCCTTTAATAACTGTGAAGGAATCATATTTGGAAAATTGCATTGAAGCAATAACCTTTTCTCCCTGTAATTAGATGACAGAGAGGTCCTGGTTTTAATTAAGTCAGCAATTTATAGTCGCACAGCCATACCTCAGCGTGCTGATTAGTATAGGAGGGATCACAGAACAGCGTTGCTTCAGTTTGAACAGATTTGATCTAGTAATTACTGTGTTATATGGCAAAGGCCGCAGCAAGTCTTAGACTACAGACTGTTGTTGCAGTGCTCTGTGAAGCATGGCCCTTCCTTCCTATCGTTACTCGAGCTGAAAATATGCATCGAGCAAGTGTCTGTCTGAACAGCTCTTCAGAGTTGGCCATCAACAGAGGACATAATGTTTGAGGAGGCATATTAAGGTGAAATTGTGAATGCGGGGGGGCCTGTCTGTGTTTGCAAGCAACAGAGCTCCATGCAGCATTGTAAATTGATCCTCTTGGTCACTAGTAAATGTTAACATTTGCACGACGGGGCAGGAGGGAATTAAGGATGCTGCTTTAGTGCGGTGTTAATAAACATGGCAATTTACTGTCAATTTATGTCCTGACAGGTCGTAATGAAGACCATGAAAAGAAGATTAGCTGGAGCTGTGTCGGGTCTGGGGACCGTCATCATGAGACTTTGGGGACCAGCGCGAACTGTCGGCCTCTGGCCGGCTGCAGCTGTCCATGTGATTGACATTAATGGTTCGGGTTTGGTTAAAAGGGGGGGCAAAACTCATGAATTGTGTCCTCTCGTTTATCTATAGGCTATCAGAACAATAGCACATGACAGCCCCCTTGACTTATCATTAGTGACATCAAACAGATGTTCGTGATCTGTGCCACTAATTTCATTAGATTTTCCTGTTAAGTATATCAGTGTCTTAACAATGTTGTTTAGGCAGTTATTAAATAGATGTATTAATTGTCTCTCAGTCTCTCACTTTTCAATGAGTGTGTCTTAGAGTTTTAAACTGAGTCACAAAATCATCCCTGGTGGTAATTTAGGACTAAACAACACTATAATGCATTGAAATACATTATAAAATGCAAGATTTTAATGACAAGATACATTTGTTTCACACCTAGATATCAGTGGAAAAGTGCATGGACACTCCTGCAAGACTTCTTTCAATCTGATGTGCAGTCCCAGAGGCCTAATGGAAGAATGGGGTTAATTAATCCCAGAGGACATCTCAGACTGAGGAGAGGGGCTCCTCAACCCCCTCGCTCATCCCTCCATAAAGGTCACACTTCACAATAAGAAGACAATGCATGTGTTGCCCCTCTGAGGAATTTTCATTTCCTCCCTTAAAACATCTAATTTGATCTCTTTCTTTCAATCAGCATAACTATATGGCCTGAGACCAAACCCTGGAAGCCACTATACAATAAGTGCCAATACTAAATGCCGTCCCCGGGCTCTGAATCATGCATAGATCTGTGATAAAGTGCCCTCAGAGGCAAAAGAGTCTGGTGCTAAATGTTCACCAGTGGCTAAACATAATTTGCGTGTAGAAGTTAGATGCTAAAGACTATCTCCAGGCCTTGGCTGCATGACTGTGGCCTGTGATTTATGGGTCATCATTTGGGTGACATTTTCCTCTGGTTCAACATTCTAGTCAGTTGGCATTAAAATACTTTTTGCACCTTCTCTGAACTGTGGCATATTTGAAGCAAACGTTGCCCAAGTGTATGCACGTGCCACAAATGCAGTTTCTAGCCTTTGTTGCTGTGGCTATGGGGTATTTCTGTGGCAGAGGACAGTGTATGTTGCACATTGACAGAGGCCTTAATTTTATGTGATGTTAACAGATTTGTCTCCAAACTAATAATTCTTCTCAGTGTGTTAGGTCAGTGTTAAATCAGAGAAAAACAGGAATGATGACCGAAATTCTGCAAGAGAATTAAGGAACAATGTATCAAGGTTTTCCTTGCATTACTAATCTTAATTCCACTTTTTTTTTAAGTTAATCAACATCTGCAAACACTTTCTCTGACTTGCATTTCTACTTCTCCATCCAGATAGGATAGTGGAGTGGTTTTGGCTGCAGATAGAGTGTCTCCCATGGGTTGCAGCACAGCTCCTGTCCCCTTCTCTCCCTGCAGCTGGAGGCACCAAAGCCAGATGCTTCGTAGCTCCACCACCCTCTGTCGTTCCTCTCTCTCTTCCAGGAGGATGGTGCCCAGAGAGGAAGATGACAAACGCCTCTGCCTCCTCTTACTGACGGATTTGGACGACCTGACTCCAGCCCTGCACTGTTCCAACCGCCAGCACAAGATGTTGACTTAATGGAAAGGGGTTGGCTGTGGGTAGGCCCATATGTGTTTGTATTGGGAAAATATGGCAGGGCGGTGTGTCTGTGTATCTGTGTAGTCAATGGGATTGTGTGTGTGTCTGTGTTTGTGTGTGTATCTTTTCACCTAGCCCAGACTGCCTACATCCATCATGCCATGGCGTTCTGGCAAAGAGTGGGACTCAGACAGCTTCACTAACACACGGTCAGTTAAATTGCCTGTTAAATTGTCCTGGTCCGTAGCTATCTTAGGTGTGGATAAAAACACTGCACTTAAAGCCTGCACTTAAAGGCAGAAATTGTCAAGTAAATGCCAGCCTCCTTCCCTGCATAGAGAAAGAAAGAAAGAAAAAGAGAGAGAAGGAGATCCTCTGAGGGAAACACATTTGCCGTCACATGACAAAATTCTGCTCCACTTGTCTGTGTGTAGATAACACAAATATAGCTCAAGCAAAAATATATGTAATCTGCTGTATATTTTCATGAAAACATGCCAATCTTTTCTATATGATAATGCTTTATATAGGCCATTACAATATTTCAAAGCTGAATACACCTTTTTTTTCCACTGGAGCTGATTCAAAAAATCATCAAAGAAGCTTCATACTGCAATCGGCTGCATGAACTTGAGGTCCATCTGATCAATAGGTAAATTATGCATGAGCAGCCAAACCTTAATCCCTCTTCATCAACCCGACTGTGCTTCCTTAATGATTAAAACAGTGGTCTCAATCCAATACATTTGACATTTCTCTCCATGCAACCAGATGGAAAATTAAATCTCATTCTTTTTACATTACCGGGATATTAAGGATAATTGCATTTCTTCTTCTCATGTACCTGAAGCAATAAGCTATGTATACAGAGCTGCTCTCCTATAACAAATGATGGTGCTGAAAAAGTTGGGTATGGCCACTGGTCAGTGCTCATATTGCAAAATGCAGCACAGTGGAGAAAGAAGTTTGCAAAAACACCTCTCAGTCTGAATTCAGATGTCAGAGTGGGAAAGCTTTTTTTTATGTTTTCCATTATGTCACTAAAAAAACTGTCTGCATAATGAACTAATACATAGTTAAAATAAGAAACTATGAGCTCAGATCTTATAGGTTTTTTCTTTGGCTCCAGGCGTACTCTAAAACTCAAATCTGCAGCCTTTTTGTATATTCAGATTAATTTTTAAAGAATAAGCATCATCTATTATTCACACAACTTATATATGCATGCTCTATAATTTATTATTTCATAGATGATTAGAATCATCATTTGTTTACTGTAGTGACACACAAAAAAGATGAAAAAAAGAAAGAAATTTGTTACTTCATTGACACATGGGTCTCAGAAAATAATTATGGATTTAGAAATATGTATGGTAAATAGATCAGCTGCTTTTTTTTTTATCTTAAAAGAAAGTAGATAATGTGTCACATTACATCAACTGCCCTACTGAAAACACACTGTGGATTTTATAGCAGTATAACAACCTTGATAAGTAGATGGATGCATGCAGTCTGCCAGCATAAACTGTGAAGTGATATGACAGGTCATTTCTATTGACACAATAGGGAACTACATACATACATTAACTGCATCAATGAGCAATGTGTGACAGCAAAAACATCAATATATGCCAGCAGCTATTGAGATTTTAGTGTTTGCATAAACCCATGAAAATCTTTTAACAGCTTCAAGGTGTAACAGAGAGAAAATTGTAGGCTGAGTCAAATAATGAAATCAACTGACAGAGCTCTTATAAAGTAACATTACATTGCACATGGTGAAAAAATGCATAAAAATAAGTTAAGTGAACCTTTTAAAGTAAAATTAGCTGACAGTCGAATAGCCAATTTCACTAAACTGAGTATAGCAGTGAATGTATATCCTCTATGCCTACATCATTTCTCCTTTATTTAACCAGATTAAACCGATTAGAAATGTGTTTACCAAGAGTGATTGGGCCTTTAGTCATGAATAAACTAAATAAAAGGCCCCTTTATTTTCAACAATCTTATGTGATTCAGATCAATCCGCCAGTTTAATAACAGTGCCAGTTTACTTTTGTTTAGGTGACAACAATTGAACTCACTCAAAGGGCTTGGATTCGTTACTCGCCACTAGGGGGCAGAAAAGCTCCACAAATGGCGCAGTAATGGAATCAGAGCAGCTGCAGCACACAGGTCAACCTTTCACCCTTTGCTGTTGTCTGAAGATGTTTTTAAAAAAATCATATTCAGACCCATGTTTGCATTAGGAGCTTTACATACACTCTGTTGGATTTTTATTTAATTGCTTTTACGTTTCCTGAAATGGCTCTTTGTTTCTGTCAGAATGACTTATTATATGACAAAATGACCATCTAATCATTTAAGATATTTTAAATCTAAATACAGTTAGCACACGTAAAATACAATTATTCTATCATGACGCCACTTCTGTCGTCTTAAGTTGGCTCCTATAGACCCACTATATGGGATATATTTCAACATCACAGACTGAGCTAAGAGGCTATTTTGTCTCCAGATGCTTTCGCACGAACTCGTAGGTGAAATGTGGAGTGATGATGGACACTTCTCAGTGTTTTACTTTCGATCCACATAGTGGTATTTGCTCAGGGAGATGCGACGAAGTCTAGAAGCCAAAGTGCAATCTTCGTGTTTTTTTATTTATTTATTTATTTATTTTTGTTTGTTTGTTTTTTTTTCCAGTGGTGCTCGAGCAGGTGGGGAAACTTTGCAGGGGGTTTTGGCTAAACTTCTGTCCATCTGCTTGTCCGTCTGAAAGGGGCCAAATTCTAACTTTCACAATGCAGCTTATGCAGAGAGACGTAGTTGAGTGTGGACGCGTGCGTGCCATAAGGATATAGGGTCAATCCCGAGTTTGTATAATGTGGTCTGTGTGATTGGCTTGCTATAGGGTGCACGTTTACGCGCGACACCAAAATATATGAAGACTCGTATCTGAAATTAAACCTTCCCATTAAAACACTCATCACACCAACAAAATGACATCAACACGTGATTAAAAATGTTCAGTCTTGATTAACGTTTACTTTAAAGAGGAATAATTATGGACAACGTGATATCAACTTTTACGGGTGGCATTGTCGAGCCCACCGCGGGTTGGACCATCAGATGCCGGGCTAATGCACAGGCATCACGTTAATACAAGTTGACCGGAGACTCTCCTGCGACAAAACCCTACAGCTGTCCTCATGATCACGTCAGAGAAACATGAAAAACAAGCGTATTCTTCTTCTTAAATGGCAATACTCTTCTTATTTCATATCAGAATGTTAATGCTGTATTGTAAATAAAACAAACGGAAAAAATCTAATTTGCCTTGTTAGCGGAACAGGAGCTGATTCCTCTTTTATTGCTTGATATCGAGTTAGATTTAAACTGCAGGTGCAAGGTAAAAATAATAATGATAAAAATACTTTCTTCTTTTTTTTTTATCAGTTCCTTTTCATGCCATAGCGCATTCAGATAAGCAGCAACCCTGAATCACAGTTCAACTGTCATTATTTATAGAATATTAACCGACTGTGTGCGTCTAGATTTGTGTGTTTCTTTTTTTGAATCAACACAGGAGGAGGGTTGCATCTGTTAGGGTCCAATGTTAGTCTTAATTACTGGCCTTCATGTTCTCCGTGGCCCTCAACCGTCTTTAATTAAAACCTTGATTAGGGGGGAGGAGGTCTCGGGTAAGACTATTACCAGATGGGTTTCCAGCAATAATAATAAAGACCATCCTCTGCCGCTGCTGCTGCCTGTGTGCCATAAAGCGCAGAGCGCACTAGCCGACCATATCAAAGCACAGCGAGCAGAAAGAGGCTGTTAATTACGCCGGTAATTACTTGTCTAATTACGGTTCGTTTGTGATTACATTTAGAAACGTTTCGTAGACTATGCAGAGGCTCTTCGTCGCCAGAATGCGGGCTTAACGCTGCATAGACTGAAATCTAGTGTGTATCCACAGCGGGGTGCTGCTGAATAACCGGCCTGCAAAGGATGGAGTGAATAAGATCAATAGTTAAGCACTGACCCGAAAGTTATCTTAATTTTTCTCAAAGAAGTCTTCAATAATCTATACGTTCAAGTTACAACAAAGTGTCTCAAGAATAGGCTACAAACATGTTGTCAAACACACATTACACCGCACTTCTTCTCGCCTTTCCCAATCCTGCATTATTCCCACATTTCCTTAATATTCCTTCTAGAATTTGAAAGGCTTTTGATGGCTTTTAGTGAGCTCTAGTGAGCTTAATTTAAAGGGAGTGAAGAGGTCAGTTTATGTCAGATTTTAAAAACAGACTTATTTTGTGAACTTCCAGAGCCTCAATATAATTCACATTTATTGTGCTAAAAGATTTATATAAAAATGGAAAGAGAGGCCAAATCAATAATGCATCCTGACATATTCCACAGAGCTGCATATTAGCGATTCAAGAGTCGCCACATTATGAATATATCTTGCCAATGGTCTGAAAGTCATTATGAGTGCGCACAGGCAATCCGCCTTTATATTCAAGACAGAGAAACTTGCAAATAACAATCAGTTCAATTATCCTCAAAATATTTACTCCAGGATAGGATTTGTCATCCAGACACCGAGAAGGAGGGAGGGGAGGAAGAAGTGATTTCTTGCCGCACTATACGTCCATTTTCCAGACGGTTTGTTGTCGTTATTGCCTGATTTACTGTGTGTTGTTTTACATAGCCCAGTTATCTGTGTGAGTTCACGTACACTGTGTCGCTGCATCCATTTATACATATCACACAAATCTGCGTTGAGTTTGTCACATTTGGTGTTTTATGTTCTATCTTCTCTGCTGCTTGGAGCTGCAGGCTCACTGGTCTCTGCGCCAGCCAAGCATCCCATGTTTATTTATTTGTACTTCTTCTTTGTATATTTGTTTCTTTGTAGATCTATAGATATCTATCTATCTATCTATCTATCTATCTATCTATCTATCTATCTATCTATCTATCTATCTATCTATCTATCTATCTATCTATCTATCTATCTATCTATCTATCTATCTATCTATCTATCTATCTATCTATCTATCTATCTATCTATCTATCTATCTATCTATCTATCTATCTATGCTGGCCCCTGTGCAGCGGTCCTACAGTGTAATTACCTTCCCTCCTCTGCAGCAGGTGCTCCAGCCTCTGTGACCCTGTGCAGAAAAGTCTCACAGGCCAGGTGGTGGCATTGGTGAATTAATGTCTGTTTTTAAGCACACCCCGCCTCCTCCTTCAGGAGGGAAAGGAGCAATGCCAAATAACATCCATACAAATGCCATTCCACCACACGTCACTCAAGAAGCTCGCCGAATCTTAGATGCGCTCTTTATCTAGAATCACTGTTATCGTGTGAGTTGGAGGGAGACCTTACTTTTTCCACATTTTAGGGTAAAGCTGAAAAGAACACCAAGATGATGTTTGCATTATCCGGTAATTATCAACACAACTCATAAGATTTTTGTTTTAAGCATCTTGTCTAATGTTTTTTCCCCAAACCAAAACATGATACATACTTCCGTCATGCTGGTCAGGAAATGTGAAAAATTAGTGATCAGTAAACTTATTAGATGATACTTCATCCAGCAGAACATAGATCAGGGCACCTCAGCATGGTTGAGTTAGAGACTTCTGTCAAGCCTGGGGGGTTATGTATTGTGATCATAACTACAAAACAATGTGTTGGGTACATCGCACTCTATACACAGAAGAAGGAGCAACCTCAGCGCTCAATGTCATTAGCAAAACCCTGTTTGGAGTTAAACCCTTTCTGTTCATAACACTGTGAAAGGAGTTACATTATTGCAGAGTTTGATTTAAACTCAGGCCTTGGCATAACTTAGCAATTATGTATAGAAACTCATTCAAAGACTCACGTATTCTAAAAACAACAGCAACAAAAAAAAAAAAAAAAAAAAAAAAAAAACCGACTACATAAGGGTTTTGACCTTTACTGTAAATTCATCTTTTAATCTTTAGTGTATGACTTTACTTGATTCTCTCCAAGAGTTAGATCTTGAATTTACGACTTAATACTTGAGAATTTTCCAACTAGGTGCTCTAAAAGGGTCCACAAAGACAGCTCTGCTACAATTATTTTCGTTAGTTTTTTATTTTTTTTTATTAACAACAAAGTCAAAGGTCGAGCTGTTGCCTATATATCATAGGTGTTATACAGATAGTCCTCTTTGATGGCGCCGAATCCAGGCCAACACCCTTTAGCTGATGCGTAATTTACCTCGCAGTGCGTAATTAAGTGAGTCTCCATCAGAGCCCGGTGTGTGTAACACTTTATTTTGAACGGTGCAATACGTTTCCATTAAACGTTATTAAAGCGCAGGGAGTGACGAGCTCTCATTTGTCTTGTCAGGACATCTGACAACCTCGTTAGCTCCCATTTTCCCCTGTCAGCTCACAGCGCGACACGGACACTGACTTCAGCCACTCATGGCAAGTGAGTGATAAATGCGCCTACTCAGCCCTGCGCAAAACAGCAGCATTATTGTTGCCAGCACGAAGCATCAGAATCAATCACACACAAGCCTACGTGGCAGGTGTCAGTCTCCCCTCCCCCCCCCCCCCCCCCCCCCCCCCCCCCCCCAAATCCAGCACGTTGTCAATCTTTAATCTAATTTAAAGGGTCATAGATTTGGGACATAATATCCCCTCGTTTTGACTTTCTCTCCCCAGCCTGACTCTATACTGACCATGTTACAGCCCAGATTTGGAGCACCACACATGGCATCACTGGGGGATTAGAAGTTTCACAAATTGAACTCTTATGAATATTTGGACGATCTCGTTATTTCGGGGGGGGGGGGGGGGGGGGGGGGGGGGGGGGCAGAAGAACACTTACTGGCATGGGATCTTTCCGGTCCCTGCACTTTCAGATGCAATTGTAGATCGAAGTTAGACTTGTCACGTTGAGCCAAAGTGAATTCCTAACATCCAGGACGTGCCTGTCTACTCCGGACAAATTGCATCCAATCACCCCGGGGGAATTCGGCTAATGTCTCGATCCAGGGCCGGGGAGCATAGACAGAAAACAAATCAAACTGCACACAGAGCGTGTAGAGCTTATTAAAACATTTCACACAGGAGAAACAAAGAGAGAGACGCGTTGTGTGTGTGTGTCTGTGTGTTTGCGCGTGTTTGTGCGTGCTGTGGGAGCAGGGGGGTAATTAGGTTACATTATCTTTGGACACTGTATTTCAAACTGAAAATATCAGATAACCAACCGAAATATCTTTTGCACACTGTAGGCCCTATCCCTGTTCGGGAGACAGAGTCCTGCGGGAATAAATCTCAGCGTTTCAGCCAATAGCCACAAAGTAGTTTAATAACTTTGGCCTTTCTGTTCATTCGCACGAGGGCCTATCAATTAATTTCGTCAAAAAAAAAAAAAAAAAAAGAAAAAAGAAAAAAAAACTATGCATCGAAGAATCAATGACTTTTCCATAAAGCAGATTTATGTCAGACGTGTTAGACCCCTTTTACAGCTAAATTAAACCTAAAGTCCAGAAAGAAACTTACCTCCTCGCCTCCACTGCAATTAATCCTAATTTAGATGAATGAAATGACCCCTTTGAAAAGCAGCATCAGCTCTGCGTGCACCCTCTGCTTTCGACTAACTTGCCTGGTCCCCTGGACATTTTTCTCTGTCTGCTACAGCGGCAGTAAACAATAAGCTCATGAGGCGTAGGTTATGGCAGTATAATGTTCTGCATGGCTAGAGAAGGGAGGTTGATCATTATACAATTTGTTTTAAATTTGATCTGTCAGAACGAGCAAGAGATTGACATCTGCCTTCAAAAAGTGGAGTAGGGTCCCACAGTATCCATCCAAGTTTTCATTTGCAACATGTTGCATGCAGGCCTGCAAACGTGCACATTTTAAGTTGTAACTGCGAATAAGGTCAGATATTTAACTGACAGAAATGTTTGTGTTTGGTAAACATGCATTAGGGGATAAAGAATGGGATAGCATGCAAATAAAGGGTTATATCATGAATATTTGAGCTGTAAAGTAGTTTCCATACTTCCATAAAAATGTAGTAACAACTGTCAGTGTGCTTTAGTGTGTGAGGAGGGGAGTGGGGGTTAGAGAGAGGGAGGTGGCGTTGTGTAGCAGCGTGGTGACGGCAGAGGGAAAACCGGCTGGACAGATTTGCGTTCACGCCTGATCTGCTTCTGGAGAGCAGGGCTGTGTGGGAAGGGAAAGGCAGCACCTGGCTCGACCGCTGTATCCCATCTCGTTTTATTGACAGCCTGATAAGCAGGGACCAAGCCGTGCGGTTTCCAGCGCTGATGTCGAGCACCCTGCTGCGTTGCACAGTATCAAGGCCTCTTAATGGCTGTTCCTCCAAATAATGGCCCAAACAGAGCCAGTCCTGACTGGCCCGTACCTGCGCTGCCCAGGTATCTTCCTGAGAGACAAACGGCGGCGCGGTTGCCCATTTACTCACCATCTTGTTCAAATTGACACAAACATCAGAGGCTGTGAAATAGGATTTGAGGCTTTTAGTTTGTCTTAGTAAAAGGGAAGCAAAAGCCCCTTTATATGAGTCACAAGTGATAATTAAGAGCTGTAGAAATACAACTGTTAGAGTGCAAAGCTAACAGTGCAGATGCGTGGTAAAAAATAAGTCTTTATTTAACAAAAAAGTTTTAAATCCATTGGGGCTCTGGTGCTACTGCAGATTTTTAAATAATCAGGAGTTTGGAATAACTTCTGCGTTACCTGCCCCCTTTCTTTCCACACCTGTTGCGCACCGAGGATGCTCAGATGCAAAAACACAACAAAATCAACTGGTCAATGCAGTTAGGTGTGTTTTAACATCCATTTCGTCTCCTCAATAACCCTTAGAACAGCAATTGCTGCAGCCTTTAAAGTCCAATGTGATGGTCTCCGTTGTTCTAAAGTTTTGAAAACAATAAAAACAATAACAATACATAATAATAAAGATAAATAATATTTAAGATAGCCTAATTAGCTAGTTTAATAAGGCCTTTAACACATATCCAGGAAAAGCTTTTCACATGTTGACTGTTTTTAAAATCAGTGGAGAAGCACCTGAACGCAAAAGTGCAAATGCAGACTAAACTAGCAAACAGTGGTTTACTACAATGTGCCTGTTTCCTTTTGAGCATGCTGCGGAAGTAATGGACACTCCAAAGCTTTATTGAAAGAAAAAACAGTAAAAACAATTAAAATGGAGAATATGGTGTTCAGGAGAGAATATTTCAAAGTTCAAAATTCATTGCACCTCTTTGGAAGTTTAGCACGTGCAGAAATAACAGAGCTCACTGTAATTTAATTTTATAGTTAAATGAAATTAAACAATACAAAGCTATAACAACCAAATAAGTCAGGTAGAGTGTGTTGTTAGCCGTTAGCTGTGATACAGCTACACCGTGACACGCAGGCCGGTGCGCTCCTGGGCCACCTTGTGCACTTCCCAGTTCTGCACCGAGTCCCGTCCAAGGTGTGACGTGGAGCCGTCGCTCCAGCCAATCACTGCCAACTTCAAGCTGATGCTGAAGGGAAAGTTGCTGCTAAGAGCCGCAGATTTTTTTTCTCAGTCTCACTGACATTTCAACTTCACGACGGATCCAAAGGTAGATAGATTTTAATCGGGACCTACAAGTTTCTGTTACAGGACACGGAGTAGAAATCTGGGGACTGAGAAAACCACGTTATTTTTAACGGACAGGATACCGGTTATACGCCGCTGCTGCCTTTCGTCCGGTGAGTTTGAGCGTGTTACTCTTCTGAACAATTTCGTTTTGAAATTTAAATGTAACCTTCTTGTTGAAAATACGCAAACAGCACTCATTTATGTGCTTCTACTTTTTATAACAGCTCGCAAATCATGACAATGTAACTGAGCGTTTTAAGCCTGCTTCACTGGAAACGTTTGTGGGTAAATGATGACAAAAAAATAAATATGAATATAAACCGTTTAACAACATGCACATTGTTTCATGTGGTCCTGGAAGCGTACACCCACACAAATGTGAGCGTGCTGATTCCGTTTTTTGTTGTCATCTATTACTCACACATTAAGCGTGTAATTAGCGAACATTGCTGATGGATTAGACGCACGTCACTCCTTTAAAAACGCCTGTTACTGTGAGATATACGCAATGAAAATTAGACATTTAAACCTGCACAGTGGCCTAAATTTAATGATCAGTTCTATTCAGCTCTACCCGATCTATTAGCCCAGAGGAAAGGTCGCCTTCCACAAGTGGAATTTGTCACCGTGGACTGCAGATTTGAGAGCCCGGAGATCTTCATCGTCTCGCTGAAGCTTCTGGTTTTGGAGAAACTAGAATTTTGATGTAGATGTTGAGTTAAACGTCGCGCTGTAGATCGACTTGCTTGTTTTTTTAACAACTTGCAAACATGAAAATGACACGAGGTTTGACGGTTTTCACTTGGACTTCTGTGTTTAAAGGTAAAAGGGTCTTTTGTTCAATTTCCTTCTCAAGACCCAAAGAGTCTAAGCGAGTCTCAGGTCCAGGTTCCTGCATGTTTGGCTCCTGTGTTTCTTCCTGTCACGCCTGTCGAGCAGCGTTGTGACACCATTAGCCCCGGTGTTTATCCCAGCCTTCAGCCTTTTGCCAGGAGAGGGCTTTCGCGGACCACAACTTCAACGTCCTGTACAAAAACAGCTCCATACGCCCAATATCTTGCCAGAAATTTTTAAGAATTATGAACTCTTAAAGACTGACATGTTCAATAAAGAACAGCATAAAATAAACTTATAATCCTATAAATCTAATACATTAGAAAATGCAGTCATCAGTTATGATTGAAGATGGACGCAGATGATTCGACCTTTTACACATAGAGCTAAATAGGTGCAACTTGCAAACATCTCCACTTGAAGAAGCTACATGGTTGTGTCCTGCACGCAGTGATGGAGTGATGTCTCACTATATTTTCTCAATGTCCTGAAAAATAAGTCGCCTTTAACAGAGATCCTGCTGAGGGTAGCGCTCCACGTGCACAGTCATGTTTAGAAAAACAACCGCTTGATGAAATCTTCCCGCAAAAGTCGAACAAGCAAGTGACTGTGAAATGGCTGCTGTTAAAAAAATGGACTCTTACATAGTACACTTGGAAATGATTTATGCAAATAAATTGGCGGTGTCCTCGTGCATCCGTTTCGGGTGAATGGATGTGACAGTCTGAGGCTGTTTGATGAATGACAGCTCATGTTAACAAAAATGCAGCTGCATTGTGTAAAAAAAAAATCATTTCAAAATGAGTTACAAATGTTTTAATAAAATTGAATCAATATTTATTTGTGGTAATATTTAATAATAAATGCTATGAGCAGTTTTAAGAAACATAATGAATTAATAATTATCTATTCACAAAATGAAAATGTACATCTTTTTTAACTTTTTGACAGTGAAAACACATTAATTACAAAACAAACAAAAATAAATAAAAAAACCAGACCAGAAAAAAAAAGAAGAAAAAAAAATCTAGTAAAAACCAATTTGTATTTCCTTCTGGAATAACTAAATTCCAACTTGTTTTATGATTACAAAACTATTTAAAAAATAAAGTAATTTAAAATTAGATCAATACAATGGAAATAAAAGCCAGTGTAATTAAAATTTAGATAGAATTGTTACAACTTCATGTTGTAAATATGTTGTCATTTTTTCTAGTAGACATCCCCCAGATGTTCTAATGAATACAAAGTAAGTAAACTGTGACCCCCAGTGGGGGATCATCACAAAGACAAATGACTATCAATTAAAATACAATAATGAACAAAAATGTCTTTAAAGACAAAATCCTATCACAGGAATTTACCAAATTTATTAAAAAGGGGATTTTCAAAGATTATAAAACTGCACCAATTTCTACATACCAGCTTAAAAAAAATCCATTTTCCTCTTACCAAAACGTTTTTCCAATCCAGATCATCACTCATTCAATGACTTTCGTTCTTTCTTTCCTTCCTTCATTCTTTCTTTTATTTTTGTATTTAAAAGTTTCTACAGGGGTGCAAATACCACATTGCCTAAAGGGAAAATAGCGGCCAGATTAGGCTTTCCTTTCAAGGCCTGTGACATTAGTTGCTGCTAATCCGAATTGGGCTAATTGCTTTCCCAACATCGCCCCCTTCCACCCTAATTCTTTTTCTTTTCTTTTCTTTTCTTTTCTTTTTTTGTCCTGTAGAAACTATCATATCTGCTACAAACCTGCAATGTGAACGTAATTTAGATATACAGTCTTTTTTTTCCTACACCTGGGTCCTATAAATGCTGTTGACACACTTGACAAATCCGTGTAGGTTGTGAGAAGAAAAAAATAAATAAAAAAGTAAACAAAACAAAACAGAAATCTCTTGAATGGAGACAACGAATTAGCTCTTGGAGCGGATTTACAGCTTAACCAAAGAAATCAATAACCTACTGGAGGTATTGTTTCCAAAGAAAACTACTTGACACTCTCATCGGGGAATCTGTCTTTCAGCAGGCAGGTTAGCGGTCTGCATTTTTGACAGCTGCAGTCTGTGACAAGTGAGTGGTAATAACATTTGCACAACAAAGGAAGAAATACCATACTTTTCAGTTGATGATCTTGGGGACATTTAAATTTTTAGATGCAATATTGCAGCTTTTTGTTGAATCTTGGTATGAATTTAAATCAGAAACTCGAAACCATTTCTATTTATATATATAAAAAAATATTCTCCACAGCTCTCATGCGGACGTCTGTGTCATACTGACTCAACCATCAAGCACTCATCGCTTAGTAAACACTACAAACCTCAAGACCCCTTTGGTCCTTCAGTCAACGAGCTATTCTGGCAGTCCAATATGCTTCTCTCAAATTAACCAAAAAAATAACTGATCTTGTAGGAAACTGTTAATGCTCACTGATGATGATTGTTGGTTGAAAGTTAAACTCTTCCTTTACTGTGAAAATTCAAACCAATTCGAGGTCACTTCATAGGAAAAAACTCCTGTCTGTGGGGGGACTGTGAGGTGGTGCAGGGGGTGTTTGTAGTCGAATGCATGTCTAATGGGGGGAAAGTCCTTGACGTGAAAATGTTAGGGAACCCCTCCTTCAGCTGATATAAGCTGCAGCCATTCACGCCAGGGCTATAGGCTGAGCCACCAGTCTAAGTAAGTAGAAACAAAGCAGGAAGGAGAAACAGATGAATGTGCTTGTTTAGTTTACGGGTTGTTTGATGAGGGAGTATTGGCCAAAGTGTTGTTCCTCACCGCGGGACCCTCGGTGACAGTTTGAGCCGGTCCTCTCAGCTCATTATCTCGCCGGCCCACTGAGGGCCCCATTCAAGCCGGGCAGTCCCTCACCTCCCCCTTTCCTCCCTCTCTGCCTCTCACCCTCTCCCTCTCGCTGGCAGCGTCGTTTGTCTACTCATTGAACCCACAGTCAGGAATGCGATGGTTGTTAGGGAGCCCTCTTTCACCTCCGAAGTGTTTTATTGATGAGCTCTGACTTCTCCTACTTTTTCACATGTCAAAGAAAGTCAAGTGTAGGCCTCCATGACTTCATTTCGTGGCCTCCAATCCCCAGAAAAAAAAAATCTTTCCCCTCCCCCTGCTTCTGCCCCTCTGTAGTCTCAGTCTCTTCACCCCTTCATGCACCCCCTTTTCTACTTCGGTTTGGCTTCAACATCCACACAAACCTCTCACTCTCTTCCCCTCGATTTTAACCCCCTCCCTTTTGGTCTGAGCGACGGGGCTCCTCGGCGCTGAGACTGGTGCTGCCCAAAGCCCCGAGTCTCCGCTCAAACACGGGCGCAGAGGGGTTGCTTTTGGGTGCGTTGAGGTGTGCGTTAATACCCAAGTCATTCAACCAGCGCAGTTTGGGAGCGTGTGGCCATGGCTACACAGTCATTTGCTTTACTTTATTTACGCGTGCTATTTGCTGTCAGGTCGCAAGAGTGACGTCGCCGAGCCTTGCAAATGTGTCCATAAAAAGCAGCCGAGCTTGCCTAAAGGCTGCGCTATTTACGCACGGCGTTCTTGTTGACAGGAGGGGTAAGGCTATTCAGGGGAAGGTAATGGTCAAAGAATAAACAAAAGCACGTGGTCGATTTTTCTTTTCCTTTCTTTCTTTTTTTTTCTTCAATGAGGGAAGACCGTGTTTCCCCTCTTTTTTAATGCAAGAGATTTTTGAAGTATGCAAATTTGAAGCTGAATGCTAAACAACTTTTGCCAACTTATCTGGTGCTAAAGCACCACCAAACTTCCTCTGAGACTCAGATTGATACGTTTCAGCTTAATCATCTGTTTTGGAGTAAAATAAACTTTCTTATTTTAAGCTAATCGCCTAGAAGAGAGTGAGAAGCTAGTGCGCGTCAAGCTTTTCATAGACAGACTAATGCAGAATGATAAAGTCTAAACTCCATCTAAATCTGAGCTGACGCTTTGCTACATGCCTGCAAACTTTCAAATAACACAACCACATGCGTCTCCACTTTAATCGCATCTGTACAGAATCCACTGCTTCATAAAAGGCACGCTGCAGCTCTTTGTGATTTTAATTTGGTGTTACGAGCTCCAACATTCACGTGCGCGCTGCTCTACCGGTATAGTCCCCCCTCCCTCCCCCCATCTTTTTTTTATTTTTTTTATTTTTAGTAGCACTAGCTAGCCTCAGGTTGTAGCTAGGCATGCCTGAGGTTCCCTGCCTGCCTGCGCGGACCCAATTCAGCCTTGAAGAATAGAGCTTTCCTTCCAATAAGCATTTCCACGGCAGTTGCTTTTGCAATAGGGTAATATTCAGCAAGTGAGCACAGAGTATTTGCAAGCGTGGGCTGATTAGTGGGTTGGGAAGACTCTTTCTCTCTCTCTCTCTCTCTCTCTCTCTCTCTCTCTCTCTCTCTCTCTCTCTCTCTCTCTCTCTCTCTCTCTCTCTCTCTCTCATTCTCGCTGTGGCTCGGCCCCGTTTCCCGCTTAGGCTGTGTGGTGCAGGGGGAAGTGTTTATATGGGGGATGATGACAGAGGTCGGGTCGCGCTAATGGGCCAGTGAAGAGCGGCGGAGGGAAGCGAGGAGAGGAGAGGCGCGCACAACAGACCAGGAACACATACATTAATACACTTGTTCTATCACCAATCAGCATAGGTGTGTTCATTCTCTTTACCCCCACCTCCTTTCCTCCCTCCCCTCTTTTGCCTCTACACACCCCCGTCATCACCCTCCCTCGTTCTCTTCCCCACTCTCTCTCATCCCGACTCTCTCATTCGCTCTCTCACACGCCAGCGCACATCCTCGCCAAACTCTGTGCGTCCTGACATCTGAGTTCACTGTCAATCTCTGTCTCCTTCGCAGGATCCCCTCCGTCTCCGCCGAAGACCACTGGAAACTAATTTTTTCCTCTTCTAAACTTCCCGTGAGAGACTGATCGTGGTCGGCCTTTTTTTTTTTTTTTTTTTTTTTTTTTTTCTTTGGTGTGGACAACTAGGCTAACCTATAGTTTGTCAAGGAGTTTGAAAACGACGCAGGATGCCCCAAAAAGGTGAGATCTTTACTAAAAGTTTGTTCTTAAATTATTATAAACAAATTATTATAAATCACAATTATTATTATTATTATTATTATTATTATTATTATTATTATTATTATTATTATTACAGTTGGCTTATTTTCGGGTGTAGGGTGAGGATCAGGGGTCAGGATGCATGTGTTTTATCGTTTGGACTGTGCAGCCTGTCTTCTGACTGGACTCTCTCAAAAGTGCGAACAGCCTTTAGCGCCTCTGTCGGTTTTATCTGCTCCATTTTTGTTGTTGTGTTTAGGCCTACGGATAGCTTACCGCTTATTTATGACAGCAAAGAGTAAAAAGTCACGTTGGGCCAGGACAGTGATCATCGTGGAGAATGGGGCGCAATGACCCGTTGAGGAAAGGTGTCAGATTGATTCATGCAGGCGAGTCACCCAAGCGCTTTCAAAAAAAAAAAAAAAAAAAAAAAAAACTCCACGAAGCACTTGCAAGGTCCGTTTTAGCGTGTTTGTGCGTCAGAGACCATATAACTGCCCCCCATGTTTCTAAGGTAAATTTGATGAAAACATCTTCAGCTGATTTTATAGCTTAACAGTTTGGTTCTGGGGATAATTTCAAGTAGGAAATTACTGACCTTGCTTGGCCCATAACCGTGTAAAAAAAAACATTTTTAGAAATATATCTGTTGTAAATAGATTTTGTTATTTAATAGAACATAAACTTTAATTCCAAAACTGTTGCAGCTTTTAAACTATTTTCTGTTTTTATACATGTTTTCAAAATGATGCACTGATTAACTTTAACTATACACGTACGTTGTGTAATTTTAAAACAAAACTCTGCATAAAACAGAAAAAGGTCTAAAACAATAAACAATAAAACTTTTGGTTATATATTAACATGTTCTCATCTTAACTGCATTAAACTTATCGTTTACTAAATATTTAATTGTGTGTGTGTGTATATATATACATATATATATTTATGTATATATATATATACATATATATATAGATAGATATATATCTATATATATATATATATATAGATATATACTACCAAAATTGTAGTATCCAAGGCCCACATGGCCTACTGCATGTAGGAATGAATGTTGTAATGTTGTTAGTGCAGAATCCCCGGCCTGAATAAGTATGTTGAATTAAGATTTTGCTGTTACGGATTACAGGGACAGAAAAGCATATTAGATAGATCGTCGTTAACCTCAACAACAACGTTTGAGCTTTCAACCCTAAATGAATGATTAACCACTTGCTCCTTACAATGCTAAAAGCTACTACAGGGAATTTACAGACTAACTATTGTGCAAATTTTTTTTATTAAGATTTTTTCCCTCTACATCCAATTTAACTTCACAACATTCGGCTAAAAATACACAGTGTATACAAGTTTATTTATGCGCCGTTCTAAGGTTTTCAGGCTGACTCAAAAGCAGGGCCATGTGAAGGAATCTGAATTTGATAAATGACCGAGCAGCCCATTTATTAAACATGAAAAGGAAGCTACAATCTGAAAGTAATGGCGGCCCTGCGTGCATCTCACAAACTAGTCTTGGACTAAAACGCAGTGTGTGAGACGTCGACATTACAGGCCACTTTGCTCCGCTCAAAACACAACTTTGTAGGAAGAGAGAAAATGAAAACTTCAGTCTTCTCCCTCCCTGGCCCCCTTTTTATCTGTTCTCTTTTCAATGGCTTCTTTACTGCATTTGTCTTTTCCAATTGAGCGCCCCACTGCGCTGTTGTGTATTTAAACCCGCTTTACAACCCGCACCAGCAGCACCAAATAACCACCAAATATTTTTTAACAAGAAATTACTTTTTTAAAAAAAATGTAGAAAAGCAGGGCAAACAAAACACACATTCACGCACCAGCGGCAGCGGGGTCACGGTCGTGCACGTGTGTGTGTGTGTGTGTGTGTGTTTGTGTGTGTGTGTGCGTTTTTGTGTGTGTGTGAATGGTCCCGGAGGGGGTGGATACATGCCTCCGGCTCTTTGTATTAATCTGAACTTGTTGGTGTGTTTAGTGGGGAAGCTGCGTGTTTCTAGTCGCGGAGGCCGAGTTTTCGCCCTGGGTTTGAGGTATACGGAGGCAAAAAGAGGGGGTGCATTGTTGGACTTTGTGCACCAGCTTTGTACCCCCTCCTGGTCTGGACTTTTGCAGAGCAGTGAGGCGAAGTAGACAACGTGTGTCACTGTACAGTTTCCACGATAGACTCCGCAAGAGGGGGCATATCAAGTTTAAAAGAAAAAGGCTATATAGAGGCCTCTTGCTGGGACGATAAGGGTTGATTTCTTTGTTTGAAAAGAAAAAAGAAAAGTCTGAAAACACTAAAGGAAACAGTGAAGAGTTACAGGCCCTACATCGCGACTATAGTTTGAATGATTTTTGACAGGTGCTTTAGGAAACATGCCTAATATGGAAGTTGTCAATTTGAATTTATTTGCTTGGCAACAAGAATTACGTTAATTGTAAATATAGGACAAGAAAAAAAGTATCAGTATAGCCATGGCTGTGCTAATGTGTTGTTTTGCTTTGTCCTATAGGGAGACATTAAGTAGTGAAAACGGCAGATGATTGACTAAATTGTAATAGAGTGGACAGTCAACTCTGTTTCCAGGCAAGTTTAATTAAAATGCATACATACACTGAGGATGTTAAAATTCACTGTGCATCTATAATTTTAAACAAGCAGATCCGCAAAATTCAAAACGAACGAGATGAAAAACAAATTATGTATTTTAAAGAAATGTTGCAAACTATATGACACTCAAAGCAAACAAAGATCTGTACACTGTAGATTTTTTTTTTGATGCTAACCAGTTTTGTTATTTCCCTGTGACGCTTAGAATACCACAACCAAGCCACGTGGGAGTCTGGCGTAGCCTCAATGATGCAGAACAGTAAGTTGTTTTAATATATATATATTTTTTTTTATTTTTTTTCAAACTTTTCATTACAGTCGCAGGTTCTAACGTGGTTGCAGGAAAGCAACACCCACCGACAGTTTGCACTGGTTGTTAAAGCGGAATTAATTTAAGACACACTTTAAATAAAAAGGGAAACAAAAGGAAAATTATGTGCAGGCAAAAAAAGAAAAAAGAAAAAAATGCATGACTTCCTGAGATGCGGGGAAGAAATAATCTCAGTTATTTGATGGCTGTTTCATTCTTGTTAATTTATTTTTTTTGTGCAATGATAGGTAGGCAAGTTATTATTGAACAAGTTAATCACACGTCGTCCTTCTCCAGGGAGAAAGAGAGGAGGGAGAAGGGGAGAATAGAGGGGGCTGGGTTGAGAGGGAGATTTTTGTTTCTGCTTGAGTTGGTATTAAATAATTGCACAGCCGTCTGCATTAGCGTTAGAGCTGGCTGCCAGGCTGCATACAAGATTAGCTGCGCGGAGAAGAGTCCTGCAGGAAACACAAGGAATAGCAATAATGTCATATGTAGATTAGTCCATATTCTTCCCGGACAGACAGCATGAACTAGAAAAGAAAATGCTCATATTATAACCGCAGGCCTCACTCTTGGTGCAGGCTGAACGGGGAAATAAATATTAAAACAACCATATTGTCGTGGGTGCCAATCAAAAGAAACAAGATTTATGAAGTTGCTTAAAAGTCTTATTCCTGGTGTGTGTTTCAAACAAAAAAAAGATAAACATGAAACATTTTCTCTCTTGCTGCTGGACAAGAGGTGTATGACATCTGTGATGAAGGTGTGTGGAATAATTTTATTACATTACTCTCCATATACCTTGATGACGTGTGTGTGCTGTAACCTGTGCGCATTAGTCTAAATATGTTTGAATCCAATGTTGGGCCACATGTCAGTTGGATTGTTTTGATGTGTAGAGGTGTGATTCATGTGACAAAAACAAAAAAGCTCTTTCTCATTGGAATCTTATTTACAGGCCGCAGCGCTGTAAATTTTTCTCTTTTTTTTCTTTTTCTTATATTGTCTTGCTTGCCAGTCGTCCACTATACAGATGCTAAGGCCTTATCAAAGCTGTGTACAACACCCCTGTGCTCCTGCTTGCTACGGATTGATGTTAATGGGATGCTCCCCTGGCTTGGCGTGTGATGTCTGGTGCGAATTGCCGAGGAGATATCATTGGGCTCGGCCCTTTGGGTTGTCTAAAGGTCGCGACGGCCTCGCTGGCTTTTGTGCTAATAACTCCTGGGTGTATATGGTGGGGAGCGTCCAAATTGACACCATATGTTTTCCTATTAGTCGACTTGCAATAGAATACAAGGCGCATAATCAGCGCCAGCGGGCGAGATCGACTCTGGGCACTTGAGGGAATTGCTGCATGATTAAGACTTAACCTTAGAGAATTTGATTTTTATGTGATGTCCTTATCTGACGGTTTTATCGATCCGGAGAATTTATATGATAGTTACAAATCAAAAGTGATGGAGCAGTCACGGAGAACCCGCAGAGTAGAGCAGGACTTAATGTGGGGAGGCCAATTTCAGCGTAAGAAGTCTATTAATTCCACTTAATCCTGGAATTACCAAAGAGCTGGAGGGATGATAATGGATTTACTATCAATCAGATCCACGCTAGAAGATTATTACACATTGCGGCCAAAAGGGATATGTTACTTAGTTAAACAGGTTTATATCCAGTCAAGTATAAAGAGGCCCCTTTTTGTTATTTAATATAAATAAAGTCTGTATTTAAAGCCGAGTGGCCACTGTAGCACATTTCAGAGGAAAGACACCCACTGATTCCACACAACAGGACTGCAGTGGCTGTGAGCATTTGTTGTCAAATACAAACAAGGGGGGAAAAAACTGCATGTCACTTTTAATATGTTAAGAATCCAGGCGCGCCCTCGTTTGTGTGACCGCGCGTAGCCCCTGGCCACCTTAAAACGAAGTCTCCCTCGGAGGGTAAACGAGTAGCGTCCAATTTTGTCTGAGTGATATCCAAATGCAGACAGAAAGGGTCGTTTTATCATGCTACTATTTGTCGTGACGATGCGATTTTCAAAAGCAGAGCGGTGTCATAAAGTGACATGCCTGCCACAAGTGCTCCAACTGATCTTTTCAATTAGCCTCCCATGCATGATCCGAGGCGACTTCCGCCTATTTCCAGAAATTAAGCTCAAACTTGACGTGCAGCTAGCTTTATTTTAAAGACAAATGTCAGGCAGGCTCATCATATTTTCCCCCTCTTCTATATTTGGAGCTTATTTATTGCTAAGGAGCCTCTGCTCCCGGAGTCAATGTACCGGGCGGCAGCGCAGGGGAAGGGAGCGGAGAAACAGAGAGCAGCTCAGGCACTCCGGGGAGTCAGCTCTCCCATTTGGCTTCAGGTTTGCAAGCTTATCCTGTGCTTTAGAGACATTACAACAGTATAGGAATATTTTCTTCTTTTAAAAAGAAATGATTTTTTAGACAATAAGTAATAATAAAAGTGGCTACTCTGGAGCTAGTATGTTGATGTTTATTGTTGATGCGTAATTACTGGCTGTTTAGAGGGGATATCAGAGCCGGGATTTTGTTGATTTAATGCTACTTTCCCAAAAGCGATGCTTTTGCATGGACGCTAATTTAACATTTTATTTCAGTCTGCTCTTTTATGGGATTATTGATGTTGCTGGTTCATCATTTAGATAGTTTTTATGAGGAAGGTGCTGGTCGTGGTGAGGGAATGGATAACGGTACTAGTGCTTTAACACCGAAGTTTGCCGGTTTGATAAAAGGTTGGTTGAATTTTGTCGTAGCAAACAAGCGACTGATTTGTTAATTTAGTGCTAAAAATATGGAGATGTTTTGACTAGAATTATATGATGCTGCTGTTTGATTCATTTTCTGCACGCGTTAGCTGCTATAACTGCGCAGTGTTTGAAAAGGAGGATGTTTGTCAAATGTCCTAACCTTTTTCCATTAGCAGATCACAATTTAAGGAATTTTTAAAACCTTAAATGAATCTAATTTTTTAAAGGAAACTTTTGTATGCTGCCTTCATGTTGCATCTTTAACTCGGTTAGCCTTGCGCTTTAACCATTCTCCTCACCATTAAATGAAAACCATGTGCATTCTCATACATTTTACCTGGTGCTGTGATGTGGTGTGATGTGATGACTCCGTTGCTTTTGTCCCCATGTAGGTCACAGTGGCGTAAACCAGCTTGGTGGTGTGTTTGTTAATGGTAGACCGCTGCCGGATTCCACCAGGCAGAAAATAGTTGAACTTGCTCACAGTGGTGCTCGACCCTGCGACATCTCCAGGATATTGCAGGTGACAATCTCGCTCTTTTTTAAATTTTTTTTCCAGAAAACAGGTTCATGCAGACTTTGCTGGATACAATCTACCTGATTGTAAATTAGCACATGGAGCGAAGTGGGAATAACTTAACGCTTAAGTTTTCATATAACATCCGTATTTTGTGCATCATAAATATTCAATTTCTGACAGTTTTAAACAAGAAATATTTTTACTTATATTTTTCCTTAACTGGAAATATAATAAGGCAGAAAAAAATTATTTGTTATACTTATTTAAAAATAAAAATAAACAATAATAATATTAATAATAAAACAGCCTAATATACAATTCAAGGCATATTTTCTGTGTTATAGACCCATGATGAAGTCCAAGTGCTGGACAGTGAAAAGGTGATAATTATTTGAGCCATCTTAGAAATTCCGCTAATAGTCATAAATAATGTATGTGAATTGTGTCTTTTGTTTCCTATCCAGGTATCCAACGGCTGCGTGAGCAAGATCCTGGGAAGATATTATGAAACTGGCTCCATAAGACCGAGAGCAATAGGCGGCAGCAAGCCCAGGGTCGCCACTCCAGAGGTGGTCGCGAAAATAGCGCAGTACAAGCGGGAGTGTCCGT
The DNA here is from genome assembly GCF_017639745.1 of Melanotaenia boesemani. Lineage (NCBI taxonomy): Eukaryota > Metazoa > Chordata > Actinopteri > Atheriniformes > Melanotaeniidae > Melanotaenia > Melanotaenia boesemani. The sequence goes on from NC_055682.1 coordinate 24,386,220, forward strand.
CAATCTTCGCGTGGGAGATCCGTGATAGACTTCTGTCGGAGGGGATCTGCACCAACGACAACATACCCAGCGTAAGTGTATTTACTGGAAGTTGTGTGCATGATTTAATTTGCCACATGAAATGCCTTTTTCTCATGCAGTGGAGGAAAGGGAGATGGGCATCCAACCATTCAGTCTTATTAAATACACTGAGTTGCAAAGTGAGGGAGGGAGGAGGGAGGAAGGGGGGGTGATTGGGGGTGGGGTGGGGCAGACATGATGCGTATGTGATCACCCATACAGTCGATTAGGAGAACATCGCAGTTTTGCACTTTGCAAGATTTTTTCCCCCAGGTTTATTGTGATGAGATGTATGCACCCTGTTCCCACCCACGTCTTTGCCCCTGCATGTAGACACATTCTAATCCTAATCTTGATTTTTATCATATGCAATTTGTCATTCAGGTGTCATCAATAAACAGAGTCCTTCGCAACCTGGCTAGTGAAAAGCAACAGATGGGCGCAGATGGCATGTATGACAAGCTGAGAATGCTCAACGGTCAGACAGGAACTTGGGGGACCCGGCCCGGCTGGTACCCCGGAACATCAGTGCCAGGGCAGCCCAACCAAGGTGAGCCTCATTATCACACAGTGGCGATGAAGACACCTTGACGCACGTGGTTGTTGGGTTGTATCTGCGAAGGATTTTACCGGATGTTCTAGCTCTGATTTGGGACCCCAGGCTCTGGATCATACTGAGTCAGTTACAAAAAAAAAAAAAAAAAAAAACCCTATTTGACTTGTTTAAGGATAAATGTCCAAACTCCACAGAACTCGCCATTAACTGCCATAATGGAACATGAATTAAAGAATTACAGCTTAGTTCTCCAGTGGTTTCGTTCCAAAGGCTCTGTTAGGAGGCAGGTATTCTGATGGCGTGTTTCTGATGGCCCCTAACAAGACCCCCAATTAAGCCTTGTCTAAATTAAAGAAGCCATAGGCCATGTATGCAGTTTGAATGCCTCCACTGTCCCAGACATGGATGTGCGTGACAGCGGCTTGTCCTTTCAGCAGAGGTGTCCATCCAACAGCCTGCATTTTCCTCCCCTCCTGATGAGGAGGCAGAGCCGGGGAGCAATGTGCGGGGATATTAGTACAAAGGAATGTTTTACTTCACACGCAATGATTGGTTATGGGAACGGTCCGCACTACGTGTAATTGCTCATTAGAGGGGCTTTGTGTCTCATTATGGCAACATGCAGGAGTGTGGAGATGGTAGGGCTGCTGTGGAAGGTGTTTCACTTCAGAGGGTTTCCGGTCTTGTCGGCCTATCCAGTGCAGGCCAAAAAAACAAAAACAACAAGAACAAAAAAAACAAACAAACATCACTTTAATTCCTTAATACACACACAGTAAACGAAAAAGCACTGTCTGATTTATATGCACAGATACAAGTGTTGGAGTTATATAGGCAAACAAAAAAGAGAAGAAATTGCGTTTGTTTGGTGACCACTTGATAAGTGTGATAATAACCTGTCATCAACAAGATGTAAAAGGGAAATTATTATTATGATTATTATGAGTATTATTGTTTGCTTCAATATGAAAATGCCAATTATATTATAGCATTCATATATAATTTATTTATGCTCCACATATAATAATAATAATAATAATAATAATAATAATAATAATAACAATAATAATAATAATAATAATAATAATGAGTTGTTTATGTAGTTATTGTGTTTTTAAGTATTTGGCTAAAGTAATTGTTTCAAAGGAATGAAAATACGTTTTCCAGCAGACAGCCGAGTAAGCAAAGGAGCGACAGGGGCCCAGAAGAAGACAAGTCTATCCAAAGAGGAACAAAAAAACAAAAACTTCGCACCGATCTTGTCTTTCATCTCTTTCTAATTCTCATTCGCTGGCTATATGGCTGCAAATCCCATCTATAGGATTTAGTCTCTCACTTTCTCTTTCAGTTTTAAGCGGTTTCTCAAGAGTGTTTTGATCCAGTCTCAGCAGCTGAAAGGTGCCGCAATTGGTTCGGTATCTCCTTTTTTCTGCTTTTCCGCCTCACTGGCAGAGACATCGTGATACTAAAGAATGAGTTTATTTCCCAGCGCTTTTTATAAAGAAAACAAATCCCATCCTAGCGTCAGTGGGTCTGGCAGACGGATAATAGCTGCACAATCACTCCTTTTTATGGATTATCCGGAGTGAAGAAACAAATAGCGTGGATACAAACTATTGGCCTACAGATGAATACTTAGTGTATTATGCAGTGAGGAAAATTGTCAAAAAAAAAAAAAAAAAAAAAAAGAGAGAGAGAGGGCGTGAGAGAGAGAAAGTATCGCACCAGGTCTCTTGCACTTACTCTAAAATATAAACACTTACCATCCTTTTAGGCCAACACACGTTCAAATGTTGTCGTCATTTTATTATTATTATTATTATTATTATTATTATTATTATTATTATTATTAACAAATCATTTCATACAAACGCTTAAAAATCAATAAATGAATTTGGTGGTTATACATTGGGATTGCACGTTTTCTTTGTAGTGACCACACTGACAGTGTAACTTTATAAAACATCCGTTCTCAAGCCAAAAAAAACAAAAACAAAAACAAAACAAAACAAACAAATAAAAAACAAACAACCAAAAAATAAAAAAAAGAACCGTGCAACTTTATTACTTCAACCTATGGCGCCTGTCAGACATCAGTGAGATATTACATAAATCTCCCTCTATCAACGCACCCACTAATTTCGCATTAACTTCTCGGTGTGATAATGATGTCCAACAACAAGACAGACATTAGTCGATAAGCCTCGCCCTGTAACTGAAGGGGCCTTTGGGCCTACCGCGGACAAGCAGGAGCAGTGAATAGATTGGCCTTATTTTGGTTGTTCAGGGGGTTGCATGCTCTCTCCTCACTCATTTGTTTCCAATTGAAGACAGAAATCCTGACTGGCATGTAGCTGGCCGGGGGACGTGATTAATGATGGTAGTGGATAAGGGTTAACACACTGGACTCAAAGCTCTGTTGACTGGGATCCTCGTGTGTACAATGCCAAAGCACTATAGCCTGTGTGCCTCCACAGAGAGAGGATCCTTTTGTCATCTCCTCCAATAGCTCCCCTCCCATATATTACACCCACCGAGGGCTCACTGCTCGTCCCTGGCTGTGTCCATAGTTTAATGGTTTCCCTTACTCCTGAAGGCATTGTATCATTCTGAAAAGCGTCTTCTCCTATTCAAAAGTTGGTGGTCACCTCAATGGCTCTACCAACGCCCATATGGGAACGACCATTGAGGCACTGCTCTGTCCTAAAATAAAGAGGGGGGCTACAGAGTTTGGGGTTTTAATACATTTCATAGGCTCTGAAAGGAGGCTCGCCACATCTTGTCACATTTCTCTTAACCTTTTGAGAACACACTCTATTGTTGGGATGCGATAAGTGCGTGCAACCTTTCCCTCGCCAGCCTGTTTTTCCCACAATATTTTATAAACAGTTTAACTGTTAAGCCTTTTTGACATCACTCCTTTTCAAGCAGGCACCCGTCTGTCATCTGGCAACATTAGAGAGAAATTGCAATAATTTCTCCAATTCTGAATTAAATTAACCATGATGGGGGCCGTAATTAATGATGTATCGTCGCGGTCTGTACAATTAGCTGTAGGCTGATGCAACATGAGGCCCGATAATTAATTATTCAATTAGCTTAAATGAATGTATATTTCCATTAAGCTTTTTTTTCTATCCTCTCAGATGGCTGCCAACAACAGGACGGCGCAGGAGAAAACACAAATTCCATCAGCTCGAACGGCGAGGATTCAGAGGAGACACAGATGCGCCTGCAGCTCAAGAGGAAACTACAGAGAAATCGTACATCCTTCACACAGGAGCAAATTGAAGCACTGGAAAAAGGTCAGATAATCTGTGGAATATTTTTATTAACATGCCCTTGATCATGAAAAGTAAATTTAATTCTAAGAAAAATTGTTTGGACTGCTAAGGCCTAAAAACATATTTAGACATAGCCATTTAATTAACCAACAGCCCTGTAAAAAACCCAGATACCCTGTACCTAATCTACCTTTTCCTCCCTAACACTTTTATCTGCGCAATGTCTCCCGTTACAGAATTTGAAAGAACTCATTATCCAGATGTTTTCGCACGAGAAAGACTAGCAGCAAAAATCGACCTACCTGAAGCAAGAATACAAGTGAGTAGACACAACTTTTTCATTTGTGGGAAACAACAAGCAACCTGAGAGTTATGGCCTTTATGAAAACCATAATGGAAATGTTTTTTTTTCTAGGTATGGTTCTCAAATAGAAGAGCAAAGTGGAGGCGAGAGGAAAAGCTGCGGAACCAGCGCAGACAGGCCAACAACTCCTCCAGTCACATCCCCATCAGCAGCAGCTTCAGCACCAGCGTCTATCAGGCCATCCCACAACCCACCACACCGGGTCGGTACCCCACACACTTAAGGCCCACTTATGCTCAAAGCGGAAGAGGGATAAACAGAGGGACGGACATTAGTACTGCATCTGTTACGCACGTAATAATTTGGTCAATTTTTACAAGAGCTTACCTATCCGTCGCTTGACGCAGAAAACGAAGCAATACCACCGGAAATCGCGGGGGCAGTGCTGAGCAGAATAGCTGACATGCGACCAGCAGGGGAAAAAACCCAAACAAACAAACCAGAGAAGAAGAATGAGAACGCGGGGTAAAAAAAAAAGTAGAAGAAAACGAATCGAGCACAGCAACTGTAAAAATTGTGCAAGCTTTTATTCTACATTCTATTCTAGAGTCATTTAGCAACTTGGAAGAAAGTATGCGAGTGTAGGACATCCCAATTTATTTACGTAGTAGCCTAAAGGATCATAAATTGGCCTTGACACAACTCCCTAAGCCCTTAAAAAATAATATATTTTTGTCAACTTTTGCTCCGCACAAAAGCTCCACAGATTGTTACTTCGGTCACATGTTAGCTAAACTGCTTTACTTTCATAACGTAGCCTATAGCTTATAATAACACATCAAACTGCTAGCGGAAATCTGACAGGATCTATGTGAAACAATACCAAACATTATTATGTCTGCGGAACCACCTAAAAGTGGGGAAGAGGCCTCGGTAGCTGTGCGCTCTAGTTCACATGGAGAAGTGCCGCTGCTTTCCTTTTAATGGATGACTGAGCAAAACTTCTCAGCTGACTATCTGCGTAATTACCGAATCAGGCACGAGGGCACACCGGCAGAGCTGAAACTCATGCTCACAAGTCAATCACCTGAGACACACGGTACACTATCTGCCCGGGCCTATCAGCTTGTCAAATAAAGGCGTCACCTCACGCACGCACTGCTGAACGCTAATAAGATGAGCCCCGCACATCCCGAGGGCTGTATGTGTGTATTAAGATTTCTGCTGTTTCAACTTAATATTTCTTTTCCACTCACAGTGTCTTTCACCTCGGGGTCAATGCTGGGTAGGCCCGACTCTGCGCTCACAAACACTTACAGTGCGCTGCCCCCCATGCCCAGTTTCACCATGGCGAATAATCTACCTATGCAAGTAAGTAAAAGGCTACATACAAATTTAAGGAACCTTTCATTATGATTGGATTTATTATAAGAGTAGAATCAAGCACACCAAAAGTAATTTCAACTGTTGCTTGGCTAAATAACGATAAAAGGAAAAGTGTAAAAGTTGTATCCACGACACGGAAAAGAAACAAAACTTATTTAAAATGACAGCATTACAGGGTACTGAGCTGAAAACTATGGATGGCTAAGCTAATGTAACATTCTCTCTTCATCTATAGCCCAGCCAGACCTCCTCTTATTCCTGCATGCTGCCTACAAGTCCGCCTGTGAATGGGCGGAGCTACGAAACATACACGCCCCCTCATATGCAGGCACATATGAACAGCCAATCAATGACCACTTCTGGTACCACCTCAACAGGTAGGCAGAAAGTTTATTACTTACCAACATCCTTGGGAGTTAATGCAATCTAAAAGTGCACTTTTTGAAACATCTGCCACCTCTTCTGTAATTAGGCGGTACTATAGCAATCTCTAATTCATGATGTGTCGCAGCGGCTTTGCCTTTCCATCCAGCCTAGTCAAGAGACTTCATGGTTTACATGTCTGAGGGTCAATATTTCTACATCTCATATCATTTTCTCTCTGCAGGAGCATGAATGCAGTTAATTTCATTGCCACTCTAGGCCATCATGTCAATCCCACAACTCCAGCACATAGTTTAGTTCCACCCCATTAGGATGCTGTTTCTGAAAGCCATATATACCGGTTATAGTCATGAAGAGTTAATCATGCATAACCACATTTCCTCTGTGCTAAATTGCTAATTAATTTGATTCATTTGCTGTTGTACTCTCTCTGTTTAAATGCCATTGCCACAGCCTCAATTTATCGAGCTTGCAAGCCTTTTACTGAGCAGCCTTGTGCAGAACATTGTGACTCATTGCAGCCTCATGCTTGTTCACCTATTTTGCAAGCTTTTAAAGTACAATGCTCTGTCCTAGTGTTAGCTGTCACCTTGAGTGTGCATCTGCTTATCTAATTTAGGCTTCTTTTGGTTTGATTGGCTTTACTTTTTATTGACACCTTTCTCTTTTCTGTCTCTGCAGGACTCATCTCTCCTGGAGTGTCTGTCCCTGTCCAAGTCCCAGGGAGCGAGCCTGACATGTCTCAGTACTGGTCAAGACTACAGTAGAGAAAAGAGCTACTTCACCCTGTAAGCACCCACTCCACCATTGCCCTCCGTCAGTGCTCCTCACACATACACGGCACAGGAAAGTAAAGACATTGGGAGAGAGTTGAGGAGAGGCAACAGAGAGGACAGGAGCGGAGAAAGAAAGGAAAAGAAAGACTCTGGGAGAACCTTGGGACGTCTGGGCTTTGTTTTTCCACTGGGACAGTGTGCTGTTATGTAGCTCCAGGCACATTCAAACGAGGACTTGGAAGAGAGAACAACTATTGAGAGACAGAAAAAATGGACCTCTGTAAAGTGCCCCGTGTTAAATTTTTATGGAACAAAAACTTATCTGTCTTTTTCTATTTCCAACTTCAGTCATTGTTTCCTTTTTTTCTCTGGTGTGTTTGTAAATGGCCATTTGTATGTTAATATGAAACAAAAAGAAAAAAAAAACAAGATCAAGTACTGATAGATGGACTGCTAGAAAACCATGTTGGTCTTGCGTTTGTTTGCGAGAGGAGAACCTGAGAGATTCTGCCATGACTATCTTTTAATCTGCTTATATCGAGACTTTCTACCAGCCTTTGCATGGTCTCTGGACACTGTTGCATATCATTAAGACGAAAAGCTGGAGGGAAGACTCTTACTGTGTCAAAAAAAAAGAAAACTATTTATTAGTCTAATTTCTTACGAGTGGATATTTAACAGAGGAAACTCAAACTCGATCCACCCACTGAGGCTGTGGTCGTGGCTCCTCCGGCCTGCATTTAGACTTGGATCACTGTCAGCAGCCCCAAGTGTGCAAAGACAATGCAACGTGCAACACACCTTGGACCTCTTGCTTTGGTGGTTGGATTGACTCTAAATTACCATGAAGAACATTACATGTGGAAAACAGGTATAAAAGAATACCTGTAGTCTGTAAATGGTAGACTGCGTCTTCGATATAATCCAGTTTGTTTATGTCAAAATGTAAAGTACTTGTCTTCCCTAGAAATCTTCCAGAAAGATTTCTCAAATAAAAGTTGATTTCATTTATATCCCCAAGAATATTCTATAAATGTTCCATGCATCATGAAAAACATTTCTTTAGGGTCAGGTACAATTCGTCTCTTAGGTATAGTTGTAATATAGTGTCCTATGGTCAAAAAAACAAAAAAACAAAAAAGAAAAAAAAAAGAAAAAAAAAAAAAAAGGTGCAACTAGAAATATTTAATTCCTATAATTATGATTAAACATTGCTTGACAGAGTTTTAAACTTAAGTGTTTGGCAGTTGTTTACAAGTACATATCAGATTTAATCATTGTTGATTGTAAAACAGACCAAAGCCTTTGTATTTCATCTAGTACACAATGTTTTTTTTTATTTGTTTTTTTTTTCAAAGAATTTAATCTTGTGTTGCAAAATTTTGTAAACACGTTCTGTTCAATTACATTGGCTTCGAGTTCAGAAGACTGCAGTCAATCCCTGCAGCCCTTATTTATAATTGAAGACCATGGGAGGGTTTTTCTAGCATCATCTGTCATGCTCTTTTGAGTTTTGCATTTTTATTTCAGTGTGTACGTAGAACATGGACACATACTGGGTTTATGTCTGAGCATTGAGATAAAAACGTCTACACGCTGTCTCTTAAATATTTCAATTTAATTTTATTTAAAATGGAGCTTTCTAAATGTATTTTGTGAAAACTATAAAACATTTTGTACAGTAAAATTGTGTCTTAAAGAAAGCCTTTTTTTGCCTGGTCAATGCTGTCAGTTTTCACAGAGCAGGTAAAGACCAGATTTTGACAGAATGCATCATCACTGCAAATGAAAAACATCTCTAATATAACTAGTGTTACTAAAACAGCTAGCAATACACATAACACTTCAAATTCCCTCCGAACAAAGGTGTCCAAAATAACAAACCTCTTGATGTATGGGGGCTGAACCAAGTCGACTCAGACCACACAACACAACACAACACCACCACACAATGAGAAAGGTCAAGCAATTCACCATCACTGGCTCTTGTTTTAGTAGAGTTACGATGGTAAGAAAAAATACAGAAGCAATGAGGAGGAGGAGGGAGCAGAGAGAGAGAGAGAGAGAGAAAAAGTCATGGAATAAAGCAGTCAGCGCCTAGAGCGAAGCGGAGGAGCGATTGTGTGGCAGAGTGAGTTATTTTGCTTCACTTGCTGCCTCAGCAGGGGGGTTATATGTGTGTGTGGATTTAAAGGGGTGTGTAGGTAGAGTGAGAGACCATCTCTAAAAGAAAAAGACATCCAGGAGAGACTGAGGTCAGGTAACATTCACACAGCATGCAAAGACACCAACTGTCTTGCTAAATTGATTAATTGAATTTTTGAATTTGCACCTCACTTAATATTTAATAGTCCAATTCTGAAGTTAGAGGATTGAAAATTAATCAGTTTTCCCCCCATAGATAATTCCACTCCTCTACTGATTTAATCAAGGTTATCACACAAATGGAGGAACACCATTCAGAGTGTGCAAGCAAGAGAAGGCAGAAAAGACGACTGCACAGAGACAGAGTAGGAACATTAATAATTACAGAGAGGGAATAAAAGAGAGATTCTAAATGCAGGAAAGACTGCAATTAGTGGAGGTCTAAATAATACACAGCCTTGGAGTGAAATGGTTGAAATGTAATTCTTGCTTGCAACAAAGTAAGTTTTTGTGAAAAAGTTTTGTAAGAACTTTGCTCTTTTTGATTTGTTCTTTAATGAGACACGATTCTGACCTGGACGAGTCTTAATCTGAATTCCCACAGCAGGGACCAGAGGCTCACATACTCCCCTTCAGCGTCACTTTGCTCTGTTTGAGTGCGTGAGTGGGTTTATGGTTTGAGCAAACATGAAATAAGATTTTCCTCATCATTATAAAAACAAATAGCTTGTTATAGCGTAACTGTGTCTCAGACCAAAGACTCCACAAAGATATTTGGTGTGGTTTATGAGACTTTATCTTGATTTGTGATTTGTGTAAAACACCTGAAGGAAAACAGCAAGAATCAATAGCAGCTGGTAATCAACCAAATATTCTGCCGTCGGTGTCATATTTTTTATTTAACTACAGGCCATTTAAAAAGGGAGCCCTGTAAACTGTGCCAGTGACAGTGAATGTCATTCTTAAGCAGTGTTAAAGATGATTTTTGTAAAAAATTGACATTTTTCCCCCTTAAGAAACTCCAAACACAATGTGTTTTTTAAAAGCAAAATTCTAATGAAATCTGTTCTAATGACTACATCATATAACGTTTTATATACATGCATTTTTGCATCACGCTCTACACTGCATTGTGAGAAAATTACACTTTGACCCTATTTCCAATAATCAATGTGTTATTTTACCAACGTAAACTACCAAGTCTGAAGTCATTTGCCATAAAGGATTATAAATTAGAATTATATTATAAAGTAGGATTAATAAAGAAATAATTTGGTTTTCAGCTATTAAAAAAACATGGCCAATGAAAGCAACATGAAAACACAGCATTACATTCAGGCTCTTTGAATACCAAAGACACTACTGTGGAAGAAGTGAAAGGGACAAGGGCATCTAAAGAAGCACATGTGGTCATTTATCAGTTTTGGATTTGGTGTTTATACAGTAGGCTTAACACACTGAAACCGAAGGTTCCCATACAAATACCTTAAAACAATATTGTTCTGAATAAAAGCTTAAATAAATATGAGGGTTTTGTAAAAAACCTGAAATACAAAAGGACATTAGGAGAGTAAAGTTGGTCTGCCACAATGTTCATCCCTAAAATAAAACCAGTGGCCACAACTTTGGAAAACTGCAACACACTTATTCTGCATTAGGTTTCTAAATGGAGAATCAAACAAAAGTCAATACATGTTAAATGTTGCATCTGGTCTTGTTGGGTTACATTAAGTGGAAAATCATACTTTGAACAGCTGTTTTGCAAACACTGTAACATCTCTGATTATTTATGTGGCTGTTATGTTTCCTGTGTTGCTAGAGTTTGTGCATATAAGACTGAACAACAGCACAGAGCAGCAACAACTAATGTGTTCAAAATAATTTTTTTTCCAGGGTGTAACATTTTTCCTAAAAGCATGTATGATTTTGTTGTTGCCTTTGAGCTGCTCTAGTGCTCTAAACATTTTTGAATCTGTAGACCTACACACCATGATTATGGACAGATGTTTGACTGTAATGCAACGTGTCCAACCAACATCTCAAGAAGGGACTTTGACAAAACTCAGAAATCAGAAAAAAATGTTGAAATGCCATTTATTTTACTTCAGAGAGACGAGCACAAGTAAATACTACATTTACTCCAACTTCATAGAAAACTGAGGCAACATGTTATTCTTACAAGCACAGACATAACTCACATTACAAACAGAAGCTAATCTTTAAAAAACAAACAAACAAACAAAAAAAACAAAACAAAACTAATCAGAACAGTGACACAGGCACTTTCCAAAGTTAAGTTGTTTAAAAAGAGGTGTACCACTAGCATGCCAACATGAACTCATGGCAAAATTAATTTATTCTGTTTTCATTTACTTTAAAAGTATACCCTGAATATGCCAGAACTTTAGCAACAGCAACTCAGAGAACTATTTTCATCCTGATAACATAAACTTCTGTTTACCTGTACAAGTGACCTGTGCATGTCATGTCTCTCTCATGAACCCGATATAAGAGCGCTCCATTCGTGTATAAAACTGTCAGGTAACGCAATTCTCTCCCAACACATGTTGCAGATGGTTACCAATACTGCCAGTTTCTACAGGCAAAAATATTCAAAGTGGCATCGGTGGTGGTCTGTGGAAAACAAAAGTGAAACATTTAATTTTTCATGTTTCTTTTTCTGTTTTTATCCATCTCACCATTTGACCTAATTTGTTCTTTTGGACTTGTCATGGCAAAGCAGCTCATCCAGCAAACATGCCTGATGAGGTGTGAAGCCTGCATCCAAATCCAGTTTTCCTACCCTCTGCCTACATTCCTGCTCTGCTCCGCTTACTGGAGGTGGACGTTACTTACCGGCACAGTCTCAGGGGTCAGTTGGACATAACCCTATTTGAACCTGAAACCAGTCAGGGACCACAGAGATCAGTCATTCATAAGACACACTCTCAGGGAAAGTCACTTTTCTGCTCAGAGTTGATACTGTGGTGTAGTAAAGCAAAAAAAAAAAAAAAAAAAAAAAAATCTCAATAAAGAGAATGTGTCAGGTTCTGGTTTGTATACTTGTCATCTTTATTTCACAAGAGGACAGTTCATTGTCCTAGAAAATAAACTGTATTTTTAAATGGTGGAGCAGCACAGGAGCGACCTCATGTTTTGTAAAGTATGCCCAGAGCTTAGTTGAATTATTTAATGTTTGCCAAGATGGAGAGTCTGTGAAGACTGGAAAATATTTCATGATTACACTTTACTTGTAAACAAAATCCCCAGAGGCAGAGAAAAACACAAAGAACAAACTAAATGTACCAAACCCTGAATAATTCTCTGTATTGGATTTTAACTGGGTTAAGCACCAGTCACTCTGCCATTCATAGACCTTCATACTGCATTTTGAAGGACCTCAGGGTTTACAATTTTTGCAGATTCTGGGGGAGCTGATGATGATGATGATGACTTCAATAGGCTTCTCATGAAACTGTCTGAGTCACAAAAAAAGGCTATATGGTATACTCATATGTAAAAAAATGGCTTGAAATATATGAGTAAAAGTGTCTGTTTTGAACAGAGGTGTTGTGGATGTTTAGATCTTCACCCCTGGCTGGTACACTTGGCAGGTGGTAATGGCTGGCCAGGTTATCACTGTTGACATTATGTGGGCGAGGAAACAACCTGGTCACTGCAGCAAAGAGGACAACGTCTGCAGCATTCCAGGTGTTGGTTGCCCATGGCGACTGTGCCAGAGATCTAGAAGTCCAGGTGTTTGTTGCCGGAAGTGCCGGAGCCACAGGCTGAAGCCACCATGGCTGCTCCTGCCAGATCTCCCCTGCTCACACGACTCACAGTCTCGGACAAGTCTGGAGGCAAATGCAGCCGCTATAGAAATCAGAGGGTTGGTGGGGGTTGGGGCAAACAGAGGTAGGATCAGAGTGTTAGAGCATAACAGAAAGCACCACATTGTTTCAGCATACAGTAGATAGTACAGTTCAGTGATACTTATTTACGGTGAGACATGTTTGGTTGAAATTGCATTAGATGCTTCAGCACTCCCCTTAACACTGCTAACATGGAGTAAACCTGCTAGCCTGCTGCTAAATGCTTCAAAAAGCTTTAGATCTGTTACACCTCACTGGGATTATGTGTACATATGTGTGAGATAGTGCTTTTCTGGAGCCGTTTGTATGGAACCAAAACATTAAACTTTGAAAAGGAAATTCTATGTTCAGGCACAAATGGGTATGATAAATCCAGATGAATGTGTTTGTGCTGGCACTGACTGCTTTAGTCTAAAAGAGATTATTATGTTCGGCTAATGCCAGAGTCATTACAGTCAAGTCTTTTAGCCAATTTTAAAGCGAAGCTTATCTGTAAATCAGCCCTGCATCAACTCAAACACAAAAGCTAAGAGGTTAATGAGGGCCACTCATGTAAACCCCCTTACCCCCCTACCCTTCCACCCCCCAACTAACACCAAAATGCTAGCTATAACACAGCTTTGGAGGGGCAACACTGCTCTGCTCTCATCAGAATCAACATGAAAGGCCACCAATAGACCTGCATGAACAACATCTTGAAGTGCCCTCAAGAGCGTGAGAGGAGGGGAAGTATATCCCAAATCAAGTGTGCCCCCAACAATGGTGTTGAGTAGCATGTTGCTCGAGTGTCTATCAAGGAAGTTAATTCAGAATGCTGCCATTCTGGAGACAAGAGAGGTTAAACCCTGTAATTTGCCCCTGAAAGAATTTGCCATGACATCTGAAACCCACTGGTCAAAGCCAGCGCCTCCACCCCATCCCAGTCCTCTAAACCTTCTCTGCCCGCCTCATCCTCATCCCCTCCAGACATCCAGCTTTAGGAGAGCCCTTCCACTCCCATAGATACTTATCTTTTACTAAATGACAAGGTGTTTGGGTACAGGATTTAAGAGTGTCATTATTAAGAGATAATTCAGGACTACGCAATACTCTTCACCCCTCTAGGGTAGACTACTTCCATCCATTATTCAATGCTGCTTTATGTTTTAGAAGCATCAAAACACCCCAGTATGTTTTTTATATTGATGATGTTCATGTCTGATATGATGCCTTATATTCCTGCAGCTAAGGCAGGCCGTTCCGAGGTGTGTCATGCTTAGGTAGCTTGTTTCCTGTTCAAATTATTGCCTTTGTGTTGCAGAAGACTGCTTGTAAGGTAAGGAGACAAAGAAGAGGAGGAGAGAAAGAAGAGGAAGCAATGTCTTTGTGCTGCTCTGAAAATTATCTGCAGCAGGTGAAAGACTGAGAGAAAACCTTCAATTTAGTAAATGTGTGATTTCTTTAAGTACAACCCAATTTCAGAAAAAACCTGACACCTGATCAAATGTAAAAAAAAAAAAAAACAGAATCAAGTGATGTGCAAATCTCCTAAATTTCTCACAAACAAAAAACTGATTCATAATAAAAGAGACCTATTTCTAAATGTTAAAAGTAAGACATTTTGGTGATACATAAAAAATATTAGCCCATCTTGAATTTGATGGCAGCAACATTTGTCAAGAAAGTTGTGAAAAGCTTTACCACCGTGTAGCATTCATGAGAAGACCAGCGCTGGACCTTTGGGAGAGAAATCCCCTATTCTTGTCTGATAAACAACTAGCTGTTTAAAAGTCATGGGCTTTATCATATTTAGCATTTCATGATGCTCCAGTTGTTTTTGCCTGCTCAATGGTCTGGACTGCAGACAGGACAGTCTAGCACCAGGAATTTTCGACAATGAAACCCTGCAGTAGTAATAAATGTCTTCCCTAAAAAGGACCATAAAAAAACATTATGGAGGAAACAGGTTTCTCTAAAACATACATCTACCTTAATGTAGTGCCATCTGAGGGCCTTAAACGATGTCTCCAGATTGACTGTTTTTATGACATTATGTACTACAGATGATGGATTATTCAAAGACTTTACACCTTCGGGATAGTGAAGAACATTATTCTGAACTTGCTCCATAATTTGTAGGTGCAGTTGTTTACAGATTGTTGAACCTCTGTCCATCACTACTTGTGATGTCCTCTTTGTCTCTTTGTTATATCAAATCAAGTTACTAACCTGTTACCAATGAACCTAATTAGTAGCAATATTTTCCTACAGCTGTTTCTTTTTAGAATTACTTAATTTTCCAGCTTTTTGTTGTCCCCATGTTCCCTAAATATTTTTAAGACATGATACTGCCATCAAAGATGAGCAAATATTCAGTGAAATAGTAAAATGTCTGACTTTCAACATCTGATGTGTTTTAAATTTTCTATTTGGGGGGAAAAATAAATAATGGTTTATGACATTTGCTAATTTTTGTCTTATTAATGTTGCAACTTAAAACAACAACAACAAAAAACAACCTTTTATAGGGCTGTAGAATTTAAATCCTGATCAACTCTTTCTGTGACTCTCCGTCTTAAATATCCATGCAAAACTTAAACATCATTGGCCCTTGAGGAGGCCTCTAGAAGCTCCGCTCTGCTTCTATTCCTGCCAAACCTCACCTGTGTAACCTTTCGTGTCTTCAGCTCACTCAAGTGTGATTGAAAAAGAAAAACAATGCATTGATCAAGCCTGGACTCAGTCCTGCTTAGTGCACTGCAGCGGAAGCATGGTAGAGAAAGGGGTAGAAGAAAAATCAATCACATATACATCATCCTCACTGGGTGAGTTAAAAAAAAAAAGACATCACACTGCTGTCTGGCTGTCACGCACCCACGGGCCTGGCTACACCATGCCTGTTTGGCTCTTGGCTCTGCGAACCCACTGAGCATGTGCAGAGCGAAGGTCAAAGCAATCCAGGAGTGCAGCCCAGCTCCTCTAACCTTTGAGTTCTGGGGCAGATGAGAACAATCAATGGTAACATCAAAGTTGGAGGGAGGAGCAGACAAAACCAATCGATTGGTTTGACACACAGAGGGAAAAGACCAGCTCGAAACAGTCAAACACCATTGCAGTCATCAGTGACAGGCAGCATTAAAGCTGATAACTATAATGGTTATCAAAGCCAAGTAATCTCAGTTTATACTGTCCAATCTAAATAAACTATTTTGTGCTAAAATGAGAAAGTACAATCAATGGAGAGATTTACAAATCAGTTTATCTTGGTTTACTTCATTTAAGCAGGGTTGCCTTGAATATTCACACTGACACCAAAAGAATGAAGTTTGGTAAAAGACATGGTCAGGGAGGTTTTAAGTAGGCTTCCCTATGATCTGCACTCTATGATGTAAACAAGGACATCCGGAAAACCCTCAGAGGCATGGTGGGGTGGATATGTGTGTAAAGTCTTTCTCTGCTGCCTGGCAACCTTCATGAGGGTGCAGAAAGAGGGGAAAAAAAATAAGATGGAGGTGGAGGGGTGATGGTGGGTGTTAGATGGGAGTGGACGGTGGGTGGTGCAGTGGTGGTGGAGGGGGTGAAAATGGATGTGTGCCACAATGTTAGTGTGATTATATGTGTGTATGTGTGTGTTGTAGCTGTGATGTTTGTGTTCTCTCCCTAGTGGCAGGCAGGGGTAAAGGTCTGTGGTTCAGCTCAGCCCCACAGCCAGAGGGGCTGGGGCCATGCTGGCAACAGGGTGAGGGGTGACAAAGCTCCAAACGAGTGCTAAGCACCCCAAATGAGCCCTTAGGGCTGGCCCACAGACTAGCTTTGCCTAAGAGGGTTACTAATATCACCCCACAATGGACTATTCCTTCAGCTTACTAAAGAGCACATTCTTAAGGAATACACCCTATTCTCTACATATGTTTGTGAATATACCATTTTGTGGTTTATGGGTCAGAAAAGATGCTGTTTTTAAATGTGATGTTGTGATAAGGTTATCTGTATACAATATAATGTAATTGTTTATTATTCAGAATACTTTTCTCCAACTGGAGGGGACCCAGCCACACAAAGTAGCACCATCAAAGGAATTCCACTGGTGGTAACGGCTCGCTAATTACTGGAGTATTAGGGACTAATTTAACGAGTCATTTCTTCTATAGAGTTTTAGCTGCACTTTCAAGTGGCCCGTGTCACTGTACAGCTTAGAACTATGGGAAACCCGACACCTTGTTGGAACACATGATGACTGGTCTGGCTGTTTCAATCAGATTAACTAATGATGGAACATGCTCATGGAAGTGACACGATATTTACCATCAACACCTACTTAATACAATAACTGCTGCAACATGGTTGGCATTTTTATAAGCTGCACTAAGTCAGTGAAATGAGAGAAACTGAATGCTTTATTGCTAAGCTGACGGCATAACAGAAGAAATGGTAACCAATTAATTCAACTGTATGCGGTCATGTTGTAAATTAGTTTCCCATTACTGCAGGGATTCAGAGAAACTCACTGTTATTTTCAAATACAATAGTTAGGTGATTTTGCCATTTTTGCTTCACTTAGTGGCACAGCTGCTGTGCAGCCACTGTAAACTAATGTGTCTGACCATGACACCGGGTCAATGTCCTCCATTTCAAGCCCGATTCTACAACCAGTTAAGGGTCACAACAACTTTGGAATCTTTCACAGCTGAAGCTGGTAGATTTTTCCCAGACTTTCCTGTCTGATCATCACTATTACAAGCTAAATCGCCTACCTAGTACCGTAATCCCTCACACCTCTAAAGTTACACTGCATTGTGTGGGAAATCAGTTGCTAAACCTATAGGAAGCAGTATCAGCTTCAGTATGCCAAAAATGAGGAAATAGACATAAAACTATCATTACATTTACAGCAGCAGTTTTAGAGAATACTTCCGCTGCATTGCCAAAAAACCCCAAACAAAAACAAAACAAACAAACAGAAAAAAAACAAAAACAAAAACAAAAACACACACACACACACACAAAAAAAAACCCAAAAAACGAATGAACTTAGCCTAAATCCCATCACTTTGCTTTGGTAATTCTAGCCCACCTACACCTAACAAAAGCTCTACCTTCCTCTTATTCTGTGATAACAATGAGTGAAACACAATCCTTGGTCTTGCCCTTAGAGCAACCTGTTGACTAGAGAGGCCTTTCTACCACAGACTTAGCCATTTTTAGAGTTAAAAATAAATCTTTATTCCATTTATCTCATTTGCAATCAAACACAGCTCAGTACATCTAGAAATTTTTTGGCAAATTTGAACTTTTTCCTGTAGCTCTCCATTTTAGTGGCCTGTAAATTTGGTGATTGAGGGATTTAACCTTATTCAACCAATTAGGATCAATTGAATTCAAGTACAAAATTGTGCATGACTTGTAAAGATGGGCATGTTTTCCACCTTCACATTGTTTTGTTGAAATGCACAGTGCTTCAACAGGCATTCAGTTCATTTTTTGGAGGAAAAAAGAGCACCAAAAAAACCCCAAACCAAAACAAAAAACCAAGAGATACAGCAGAGGAAAGAAACATGTTAACAACGTGGGAGCGCTTCTCCAATTTCTCTTTGGTAATTGGGTGATGGTCACCTGCTCACTATGTCACCTGCTGCCTGATCCAGGATAATCTGAGAGGCAGGCATACAGACAGTCAGGCAGACTGACAGACAGATACAGACACAGGCTCCTCATCTCTTCCGCTTCATAGCCTAATGAATCTGACAGAGTAGGCAGCAGGCAAGCAGAAGGATGAGTAAGCATTTTGAGTGTAATTATATTCCCAAATACAGAAAGAAAGAGAAGGGACTAATAAGTGACTGAATTTCATTAAAAGGTAGCATGCCCAAACAGGAAATTGATTAGCTGACAATATTCCAATGTTTTCTTTAATACCTAATGGAATGCATATTCTTGAATAGCTAGCTCCTCACTAACCTTTTACGCTCCACAGACCAATAAAAAGCAGGATTTGATATAATCTGTCATGTTACTAAATATAACATGCATGGGAATTAGCGAGCTTTGCTGTACTTCTGAATAACAAATGGACAAACAAGGGCCAAAGTGTAACTGTACTGTAACACAACAACTTGACTTGTTATCTCCATCATCACAATCTCTAACTAAACCCTCCTCTGGGGTCCTCTACTTGGGCCTGTCAAAAGCTTTGACAGGGGAAGCAGTGTGGGGCCATTTTGTCTCTTTTCAGTTCAGTTTTGTTTCTCTTTGGAGGGCAGTGTTGGTATGTACCGTGGGCGTTTTGGGGTGAGGGCACATTGACCCTTATAGTGGTGGATAGTAAGGGGAGGCGGGTTAGTTGGTGTTATAGATGTGGGCACAGCCAGAGAGAGCTGGTTTGCCCCTGGAGTGACATGGTGCCTGGGGAGAAAGGGAGAGGGGTAGAGGGCGAAGAGTACAAATGTATCTAAGTGCTTGCCTTCACTACAGATAGGCCCATAGCATAGAGCATGGCTGCACGGGTTATGACAGCATGTCTGGGGGACCTCTTGTGCCCTCCACCCCTCGAACGCCCCTTATATCCCAAACTATGACTCTGATACAGACATCCTCAGGTTAAAACACCACTGACACTTTTGGTAAGTGCAGGTTTTCTAGTGCTGTATAAGATGCCCTGTTGTAAAAAAACAAACAAAACAAACAAAAACAAAACACACTTTAGTTACAGTTAGAGGCTAAAACTATAACTTAACAAAGTATTCAGCTCTTTCAAGTCAAAGTTTTCAAATTCTTCACTGTCTTTCAGTACAACACATTCTCATTCTCCCTCTCAGAAGACCCCTTTAACCCCTTTATTGTCACTCTCTGACACACAGGGAAATGTTCTACAGCTGCATACTGCTACTTACCTTTCTGTGGCATTAAATGACCAAACAGCTGTGTTAATAATAAATGCTGACAGGAAAGCATTATTCTACAGTAATTACTTATAAACAAGTAACATGCTTTGTGTAAGCAGGTTGGAAGAGAGGAGAGGAACAGACACTTGACTCCAAAGCATGAAACTTTTGTTCGAGTCAAAGCTTTTAATTTTTTTTTTCACTTTCTCTTGTTTTCTGTTATAATTTTGACTTCCTTCATGAATAACTGTACTATTAAAAATACCTGTTTGAGGTTAGTAAAGACTGTGATTAGTTGTTAAAAACATAATTAAGAAAATTTGATTGTGGAAAACTTTGCTAACATTTTCCACATTGTGAGGGCCTGTAGTTCAGCTAAGGATATTGGAGGTCCAAAAGTGACACGCTGGGGTGCCCTCTGCTTTCAAACCTGACCCAGTAGGCTCCGGAGAAAGCATTAGTATATGATGAGTGAAAGTGAGTTGTTTAGGCTGATTTTGTCTGTTGTGTCTTGATTTGAATCTGGAGCACATGTGTAGTCAGTCAGCATAGCTAAAGATAAAGACATCCCACCAACACTGCTAGAGTTTCATAATTCATGTGTTCTGTGTCTGCTCTGTTATTCATATTGTTAATCTGTATAAAAATCACAGTAAATATATTAAGTAGTGGTTTAATGTACAATTATACACCAAACTGTTTCTTCATCTAAAGCAGTTTCACCTAAATTAAAACTGTTTCTTTGATACTGTTTGCTGACTTGTTCTGTCACTTTGCTAGAAGAAAAAAAAAGCAAGTGCATCACCAAGAATTTTTTGTCATGCATTATTCATGCTTTCTTCTGTGTTGTATTCAGTCTTCAAGTGTGCATACCCTTTGTAAAAAAACAGACAGAAAGACACATTCTGCCACTCTCCTCTGCATGTGTCATACAGATCTATTTACAACATAAGTGCACAATGCCAGCTTGTACATCTAGAGTTTCCTAAACCCAGCCATGGCTCCAACTGAAAGTCCTATTTTTCACCCATCATTTGTCCTGTGATAGAGTTCACACAGTTTACAGGCATAACATTTGGCAAAGCGAAAGGTCGTCTGGAGGTTACTGTGTCGGGCTGCGTAAGTGGCTGACCCCTAGGGAGGGGTGGGAGTGTGGAATGATTCTCACAGAGGAAGTCTGTTGTGCTAGCAAAAAGACTAGCACTGAATAAGGCAAGAAAAACATATCTACCTGCCATGTAAAATATTTCCAGTGTCTTTCATAATCATGTTAAAGCTGTCACCACAGGTTAGTAAATCTCATCTAATACTACACCTCACTTCCATCCTGCACACTGCAGTGTAAGACACAGGAAACAAATGACAGTGCTCTACTTTATTCCTGCACAGTTCCATAAAGAGACATCTCTTGTCATCCTCTACAGTAGAGGACAAGACTGAACTGCGAATGACTGAGCTGGTTTTTGCATTAGTACAAGATCATGGACTTAAGTTCACCTGTTTCTAATCTTTAGGAAATTACGCACAATAAGGGGAAATGTACAGTCAAGAAAAGGAGAAATGTGGAGAAAACAATCAAATTTTCACCTGAAAACAGGGAGAGAATATTAATCATTGAACAAAATGAATCAACAACCAATGCCTGAGAAGGGACAATTAAAAGATAACCTCAAATGCATGTGATGTTACCAATTAATAAGGACACCAAAGAAATGTGCACGTAAACAGTTGTTAAATCTAATCCAATTTGCTGATTTGGTCTGTGATAGTTTAGATAGCTTTGTGGTTTTGCATTTATTAAGTGAAAGTGTGTGTATACTTTTGCTCATCCATGTCTGTTAGTCTGCCTGGATGAATAACGGGGGTGGGTATAATCCATCACCAGTTGATAGTGCTCACAAAAAAGAAGCCCTTTTTGCTGAGAGGACAGCCCTTGTGCGGACAAAGACCACCATACTGGGGACTTCATAGGACCCAGCTCAAAAGGTGTTGCCCAGAGTAACCCCATTCACATTAACAGGCATGCTGGCCAAAGCCAGTCATTACTGCTGACTTGGACCAGCCAGGCCACACATAGACCAGCCTAGAGCCTCGAAGGCCATTCACTCCACAGGCAAACGGCCTGAACTCTGCCACTGGGGAGGACCTAGAATTGTTACTATTCTATTTGACTGTCCGTCTTGGGAACTTCAAGGATTTGAGTAAATCAATAAAAAGATTAAAATATTATCCACTTGGTTATGTTTTGATAATTTGTTTATTTGTAAAATTCTGGCAACAATGTAAAAGGCTCTTGTAGACATATGTTTAATAATTTCACTCTAACAAATATTGACTTTAAACAAGTAGGTCAATAGTAGGGCTGGGCGATTTATTGAATTTTAATCTCAATTACGATCTGGGTTTTCAGAGATCATAAAAATGAAGTGATCCAATCTTTTGCTCTTTCGCAGTTTACTCTAGTGCTGTTCTCAGTTGCAAATCGAGCGCCACTGGCATTGCAGCGCTCTGCTGCAGACTCCTCCCACAGCCACAACCGCTTTGGTAAATTCAATGTGAGTTGCAAACACCTCTCAAGTTAAACTGAAATGTCACGACTAAATAATCCACCAGCTCCCAGAGACACAAAGAGATAACAAACGCTATAAACAAACATAACTTTTTTTTTTTTTTTCGCCAAAGACAAGTGCTCAATTAACACAGTGACCGGGATTTCAGAAACTCATCAACACTTTGGACAAACAGTATCACTGCCATCTCGTCACCATTTTAGTTGAGTGTCTCTGCCTGCCCTGTATAATGAGTGTCGTGAGAGTGACCTGTGGTCAAGCCGCACCACAGAGCTGTATATAATTGTCATGCTACATTTTATTGACATGGATTTCAACTTGAAAATGAAATGTCTCCAGACTCATTTTTTCCAGATCACACCGGGCAGAACATAGCTGCTGGTCTGAGACAAACAATAGCTATGTGGGACCTGGGTGAAAAGAAACTAGTCTGTATTGCCACAGAAAACGCTTCAAATGTCACACTGGAAGCATGTGATAAAGCTTCAGTCTTAGTTCTGCAACACTGTTTTAAAAGCTGTTTGGACCAAATTATGATCAAACTGAAAAGCAATAAATTAGTCAGCAGGCTTGTTGTAAATGTCTAAGCTCATCCAGCTATCCATTTTCTTGCAGCTTGTCCAGGGTTGGGACATAGGCAGGAAAGCCCAGACTTCCCTCTCCCTCGCTACTTCTTCCAGCTCATCCATGGGGATCCAGTGGCGTTCCCAGGCCAGCTGGGAGATATAGTCCCTCCAGCACATCTTGTACTCACAATCTTGTTCTTTCAGTCACAACCCACAGTTTAAACAATAGGTGAGCTTTGCCATTCGGCTCAGCTCTTTCTTCACTACAACAGACTAGTGCACAGTCCATATCACTGCAGATGCTGCACCGATGCCCCTGTCAATTTCCTGCTCCATCCATCCCTCACTCGTGAACAAGACCCCAAAATACTTGAACTCATCCACTTGTGACAGGACCTCATTCCCAACCTGGAGAGGACAGTCTACCCCTTTCCGGCTAAGGACCATGGTCTCAGATTTGGAGGTGCTGATTCTCATCCCAACTGCTACACACTCGGCTGTGAATCACTCCAGCAAGAGCTGGAGATCATGGCCTGATGTGCAAAATGCAAAGACACAATCCTGTGGCCACCAAACTGGATCCCTTCAACATCTAGGCTGAGCCCAGAAATTCTGTCCATAAAAGTTATAAACAGAATTGGTGACAAAGGGCAGCCTTGGCAGAATCTTACCACAGCTTCAGTTGCTGTTATGTGCATAGGCACAAACAACAGTTAGGACCTGTCCCCCTACCTGAAGGTGGAGGGAGGCTACTATCTCTTTCACCAGGTTAAACCCCAATGTATAGACACCAAGTTGGGGGCCAATGAGTATGCCAACACTTGGCACATCTCACCAGGAGCAACTCCAGAAGAGGGTTCAACCCTTCTCGAAACTGTTTCCAGAGTCCAAACCATGCGTCGAGATGAGTCCAACTATATTTAACTGGAACCACTAAACCTTGCGTACCAGTTCAGGCTCCTTCCGTCAGAGAGGTGATGGTCCATATTCATAGAGCTAGCTTCTGCTACAGCCCGAACTTGCACTGCACAGGACCCCCATGGCCACTCCAACAGGTGGTGAGCCCACAGGAGGGGAAGGCCATGGCAACCTTTTGGCTGAGACTGTCCGTGCCTGATGGGCAAAGGCCCAGCTACCAAATGTCTGCCTCCATATTCAACCTCCAGGCCCGGCTCCAGAGGAGGCCCTAGTGGCCCGCGTCCGGGAAAGGGAGACTTGGCTTCAATGTTTTTGTGGGTCACAGGGGTCGTTTGAGCCACGCTTTGTCTGGTCCTTCCCCTGGAGACCTGTTTAGCATTGATAACCCTACCATGGGCATAACTTTATTACTCTTTGAAACATTTTATAAAAAGTATATGGATATGAATGTTTAAGACATTATTTTTTATAGCTTTGTTTTTCAAAGGTTGCAAACCTATAGATAAAATGAGAGAAAGAATGGCTTGGGTTTTAAAAAACATGTCAAAATTTCAGTGTGCGGAATACAAGGTGCAATACTGACTGATGGTTTTGAAGTTTATGATAAATATCAGTACCCCAAGGTAAGCATTACATGTGGTTGCATTCATACAGGCACTATTTGGTCTGCTTTAAGTAGATTCTGGTTCAGAATAATCAGAATTAGAAATACTTCATTAATCACAGAAGGAAATTGCTGCATTGCAGTACTCCTTAAAACAATTAAATACAGTGAGACATTCAATTTCACACAGTCTAGTTCATTTGGAGCAGTGTGAATGTGCATTTGGACCTTGGTCAGGTCAGGTTTATTTATATAGCACATTTCTAACAGGTCATGCTGTCCAAAGTGCTTTACAAACTACAATACATCTAAAATAAAATAAAGTGAAGAATAACAGAGCAATAAAATAAAGCAGTAGAATAGAGCAATTAAAACAATTAAAAACAAGCTAAAAACAACTAAGACAATAATGACTAGGACAGTTAAAAAAAAGAAAAATGTTTAGGTCAACTTGAGATAAAACCCAGTCAATCTGGTGCCGACCAAAGAAGCACACTGGTCTACTTGAAAACCTGGAGCCTCGGCCCACTTGCAAGTGAACTCTGGTCCTGTGCGCTGACACTGTGAAAGGAAATGGACAATCCAGTGGACCAAAGAGAGGAAGTGATCTAGGACATGATGCAGTCCAAAAAAGGAAAAGCAGAAATCCTAGGACAGAATAAAATCATTGTTGCTCTACTGTTTACTTGCAGTGAACGAGCCGTTTTCAGTCCTGGCCAATCGATGAAGCAGATTTTCTTCTTCTTTCTCCCTCTTGCGATAAGTTGTTGTAACTGCATGGCATGGTTGAGGTGGTTGGGTCTGCTTAAGTGCAGTGTGACAGCAAACCAACTAAACGAAAGTGCGAAAATTGTTGGAATTCCCCACCCATTCGAAAGAAGTCGCCTGATTATCCTGGTGTAAATGTGCCATAAGGGCATCTTGAGAATAATTTTGTTGGCATTCAATGCAAGTTTTAAATCATAAAAGGCAAGCTGTATGCTATTCAAGTCTTTCATCTACTAGCAGAGAATGTGGCTATTTGTAGATGCAGAAGTACATCTCGATGAGGTCAGCATAAGAGTAAAAATTTGCATTTGAAACATTTTGATTTAGACTAATAGCATACAAAATTAAGAGCAAAGATGTAAAGAAGAACCACTGGAGTACACCTGTTATTATGATAAAGCAGATATAGCAATACGTTCTGTCTTTACATGTTGAAATGTGACAGTAAATTTGAACTATCAATAAAATATAAAATAAAACTTGATGAATGATACCTATCCTTACAACACATCACAAGCTTGAAGGGACAGTCACTAGAGAGAAAAGCTGATGTACTTCCAACGAACATGGGCTGGGATTTCTGGGGGCTGGAATGTGAACAACTAATCCAGTGTACAGCTAATCTAGTAACCCCTGGCAATTTGGACAGATTACATCCTTACTTTCTAAACTTCGCCAACCAAAAAAAAAAAAAAAAAAAAAAGGAAAAAAGAGTATTCTGAACTTAAATGGCAAACAATATTCAAAGTCACTATGTAAATATTTTATGCACCAGATTTTTTTTTTTCTCAAACAGATGCACATCTGTCTCCCACTCCCACCCCTCTCTCTTTCCTTCACATTTCCCCTCCATCTCCACTCCACCTCCACTCTCCTCTCCAGTACCCTCCCTGTGGGCAGGTGGTTGTGTAAATTTAGCCACAGCTAGGTGAGGTGCTTCCTGGGTAGACTGTTGGCAAAGCCACCTTTAGGGTGTTCAAGATGTCAGACGGAATGAGACATCACCTCGACTGCCCTGTCAAAAAATTCACCACCTTCCATTTACCACACAACCCCTAGGTCCTCGAAGCACCGTGGGTGATAGCGGAATTCTTGTTTTGTGTTTTCTAATTTAGCCTGAAACACACCAGCCATTATCTAACCCAGAGCGCTGGCTGAGTGTTAATTGTGAAACATTACTAAAGCTATTAAAACAGTGAGCCAGAGCCTGAGGAGAACAAACGCTAAATCAGAGACACAGTGCTAAATGCATGCTATACCATTCCTACAAAGGACCCCCAATAAGGAGCGACTCCACAGAGGATATCTACATTTAAAATTATAACAAGAAAACAAAAGTAGTTATGGATATAAAAATGAAAGAAATAAATATAATGGTTAACAGTCTTTATAGATGTGATGTTCAAGTGTCACTATAAGTTTAATAAAGAATTTATTTCTTGTAATTTCCCAGGCAATTTGGCTTAATACGAGACATTTTAGACTCAGGTTCTTTTCATTTACAATTTGTGAGGGCAAAATACTATGCTAGATTTGAGGGGATAATACTAACTCTGAAACTGTAATTTGCTGCTATAACATGAGAAACTGCTGAAGAAAGAAAGAAAGAAAAAAAAACAACAACAACCAACACACAAACAAAAATAAAATTGTGCAGCCCTAATAGGTCCCCATTCACTGAACTATGTGTTGACACTCTTCACATTGTTCCTCTTATGAAAACCATTATGGTATGAGAATGAGAAGACGAAAAATGCATCACTTTAATGAGACTTATTTAGCTTCTTAAAGTGGACAATGACCATTATGTTCTTGAGAAGGGTCACTTTAAATCAGATGACAACAATAAAACTGCACAAACTGTTCAAGGATTGTTATAAAGCTGCAT
This sequence comes from Melanotaenia boesemani, assembly GCF_017639745.1. NCBI lineage: Eukaryota > Metazoa > Chordata > Actinopteri > Atheriniformes > Melanotaeniidae > Melanotaenia > Melanotaenia boesemani. The sequence continues at coordinate 24,413,161 of NC_055682.1, forward strand.
CCTTGGCAATAATGAAGCTGTAATAAGTTAAATGTTTTAAAGGGTGACATTATGAGAATTAAATATGATGGTGAATTTCAGCTGCTACTGCTACTACAGTCAAGCTAAAACAATATAATTGTTTTATATAGTCAAAGTAAGAAACAGCACAGTGCGTCATTGCAGCTGCACATGTTTGATTACAAGCATCTACTTGTCAGAACAGAGGTTTAGTGTTAAATGTGCTGTACTTGAACACCGGAAATCTACAGACAGCATGCTGCAGTACTAGACTGATTAGCGAGGTGACAATCTCAATACAAATACTGTCTTATTTTCACACTTTTTCCAGTTTTGGAAATGGTTTAAGTACAGAGCTTCATTTTTGTGGTAGTTTGGAGAAACTTGTAAGCTTTTCTGTGGTTATGATTATTTATTAGAAACCTTTGATCAGAAAACCACAAACGCTTGAGACTAATGAATAAGGATATTACTTGGAGCTATGTAATTAGTGTGCAATTATATTCTGTGAAGTATAGGAAAAAGGAAAGGGTGAGTATTGTGATGGATACAGAATGCTGTTGAGTTGAAAAGAATAATAAAATTGGAAAGCGGTCCAAATGTGACTATCAGCTTCTTCATTCTCCCTGATTTCAAGTTGGGCATTTTGCTGGGAAATGGGCGGCCTGCCAGATTGGGGCCAAGTCAGAGTTGTCAGGGGATTACAGTTCTGCCTTGCTCACTGCAGGGGGTGCGGAGTGGGCCTCAATTACCCTGGAGCGGCGTGTTTGATTTGGCCCGGCACTTTTGGGGACAGACCAAAAGCTGAATAATGCACCATTAGCAACTCAAAATCCTGCCCCAAAATGAGTCCACTTATGCATCACATACAGTAATTGTGTGTCTATCAAAGGCTGGCAGGTCCACACCAATTACCCTGATAACAACAAAACAATCTATGCATAATATTATGTGCTGAACACCTGTGGGCACCCGCACACATCTAACTTTCTACCGCTCATTTAAAGCCTGTTTTCGACACATGGTGGCATGATGGCGTGTCAGCATCAAAGTGCTCAAAGACTAAAATGCAAGGCTGCTTTGAGATAATCTGAAAAAAAATTACAGAGACAGAGTGAGGGAGATCCCCCTACTCTGGCTACAGTTAGAGCCTGTGCAATTGAATTTCACAGGGTATGAGGCAGCAAATGGCATGTAAAGGCTGGTGCATCAGACGGTTCCTACCACACAAACCAGAGATAAGGGAGGTGTAAGTGACATCATTAGGTAACTCTGCAAGACATCAGGGGCAGTCTGAGGCTGGCAGGGGGACTATGAGAACCAAAGATCCTCCTTGAGCTCCATTGAACAGCTACTCAGCCTGATATACAGACACTTACAAACACACAGGGAAAATCACTTATACAAACAAGGACTCAAGTCAGAGACAAGCAAACAACCAAGCACTGTTTTCACTCTCCACCTACATATGCACATTAACACTCATGGGCATGCGCACACACTCTCACACCACTTCAAACTGCAGACGCCTCATTGAGGTATCAGCCCTGGTGATTGTGTTTGTCCACCTGGGTATGAAAGAGCCATTCTGGCTTGTGTAGAAGAGACAGCAGTGTGGTACCGCTCAAGCCAGAGCCCAGCTAGGCTACGTCTGTCTCAGAGCTCTGAGGGAGGGAAGCAGCCAAGTGTGGATGCACCTCATTACCTCACTCATCCACACACCAATTACCCCTAAATAAATACACCCAGCCCACAGGCAGCAACAATGACATCCAGCCTGAAAGGGAAGAAAGGACGCTGTTCAGAAAGCATTTGCACGCACAGAAAAGTGCTGTTGGATAACGATGAAGAAAAGAAGTACAGAGAAAAGAAGTAAAAAGAAGAACATGCAGGGGGCTCCAAGTCTTTTAAAGTGCTCAAAGAAGAAATGAAGAAAGAGAAAGAATGAAACAAACACTGAGCAAGCAGAGGGAAGTGATTCAGAAAATGATAATTTCTTGCTAAATTTCACCCAACACATCCGCAAATGATTGTTGTGGCGGGGGAGGGGCAAAGTTTAATTGTTTTAATGCACGCAGCCATGAGATAGCTCTGGTGTAGACTAAAATGGTGATCACTGTAGCGCTGACGTGTGTTTGCATGTAAGATGGACTGCTCGGGGTAATGACAACAGCAGTGTGTCCGAAGGCCAATGGAAGCAAGCTAAAAAGAAAACCAACTCATAGCCAAAAAGGTTGATACCCAGAAAGTTTGGTAAAATATAGCAGGTGGTGCTAAATGTGGTAACAAACCCTCATGCCTTAAATATGAGAAAACAGTTTAAGCTGTTAACAGGGAAAATTTACTGTTACTGGAGTGAGAAGGTGAGTGTAGGCTGCAGAAAAGAAGACAGATGTGTTTTCAGGGAAGGGTGGTACAAATGAAGAGAGGAAGCCAAGAGATCCGTCTTGCCCCCTTACCTCTCCACCCCACTCTCCCACCTCCCTCCATGTGGGATCTTTCTGCATGAGTGACTCTGTCATACCTGGGGGACAAAAATCTCTCTTTCTCTTTCTCTCTCTCTCTCTTTTCCTCTGCCCCAGTTTTTCATTCCTCTGCTCATGTATATCTGTGCTGTAATTGTGTTGACCCAAGCCTGGTTAGTTGTGTGGTGTCTAGTGGTAAATAAACCAAAATAAATGATTGTTAGTATAAATACCACAATCTATGGTATTTTTGTTTTAAGATTCTTATTACTTCAGCACCCAAAATATTCCATTTTAAAGCTCAACCAAGGAAAAACTTGTATTTAAATGGATTACTTATAGTTAAAAAAAAAGAAAAAAAAAAAAAAAAAAAGATTCACCTCCTCCTTGAACACCTGGGGAAAAAATCAGGTGATGGGTGGTACAGTTTAAAGTTGGGATGGTGTGTTGGGTGGGTGTATCAGTGTGCGATTCCTGATAGGCTGCTCTCCAGTCATCAGTGTCAGAGCCCATCCAAAACTTGACCAGAGGTAGATTCCTGGTTAAGTAAAACAATGGCTGGGAACGTATCAGTTTTCCACGCTGTTGATTCAATATAATAAACAGAAGATGATGGATGGAATGGAAGTGAAAGGAGCAGGTTTATTAGGATTCCTTCCTGATGGAGGGATAATTAAGGGAGAGCATTTTGCGTGGGTCTGGTGCCACAGGTGGGTGGAGTAGCACTGACATGCTGTGGCAGCATAGTCAGGATTCCTGGTGTACAGCTCAGCCCTTCGCTGGAATCAGACTGCATGAGAATGTCGGGCTCTGTCACACATAAGAAAACAGGTGAGGTCTATGAAGACCTCTGACTTTTTTACAAAACACTCTGTCACTTACATGTTTTGACTGTGGATGGGAATAAAAATAGAAAGAGTCCTTCACCCTTTTCCCCTCTTCCTAGCTTGATGTGGCCTGGAGGATCTTACTGAAAACACCCTACAACAACAACACATGTTGTTATCAAACCCTAAAGAATGTTTCACAGACTCATGTACAAAGAACACCATAATTTCATTACTGTTACTTGTTTTTATTTTGATAAAGTTTGTAACTAAAGTTTGTAAAAAAAAAACAACAACAACAACAAAACATATTCAATATGTCAACCCTGGTTTACTTTATATAACACTTCTTAAAATATGTGAGAAAATTTCTGAAAATGTTCTGGGAATTCCCTCATCTGGAACGTCTTTGTACCAAGGTTTGCGTGACCTGTTAGATTTCACACACTACCTGTGCCTGAGAGGAATGTACAGGAGATATGCAAGATCCTGAAGCACACACCCAGATATGCTTCATGATCTGTGCAATCAAAAAACTTAAAAATGCAGACAATAAGACACCTTCTTGCTTTTGTTTATTACCAAATTATGTCCAGTACGCAGGATTAGACATCACAGTTAGTACCTTTTTAAAACAACAAATGGAAATGGTTTTACTGACCAGTTTTATTGACTACTGCTGACCTCAGAATTGATGGGTCTGTAGTTTGTATATACTGTAAAAACAAAGCTCAGTGAAGCTAATTAACTTTTTCTGTGGTTTAAAGACTAATGAGAAGGCAGCAGCAAACATACCAACTTTTTAACCATTAAAATGATGGAAATTGCGATTTTAAAATTGCAGCACTCCTCAGTGGACAAATATGCTTCTCTTTTTCTTTTTGTTATGATATCCTAAACTTCAGCTCAGAAATGGCCTTTATGCTCAATAAGCAGACATGACACTTTGTGAAAAAGCAAATAATTAGTGGACTGCCACCATTTAGTGTGCATAATCACTAAACTGTTATGAAGGTCGAGCGAGTTCAGTCTTCATTCTTCAGAACTAGTTAACTCGCATTAATACTGAATAAGTTTATGTTTACAACCTACTAGAAATTCTGAATTCACAGTCCCAAAAATGAATAAGTTCACACTGATTTCTCACTGTTTAAAGAGCTTCTCAGAATACACTCCCTTAGGTTAGTGTTATGGAGTGTAATAAGAACTAGAACATAAACAATACAAAACAAGCAACGAAACAAACAAATAAATGTTTTTACTAGGTGACGACTGCCCCCCCCCCCGTTTGTTTTTTTTTTGGTAATTTTTTGTTGTACTTTCTGCTGTTGAAACATTGCTGTGTAGGTCAACACATCTGTAATTGACTACATAAATACAGTACATACAGCTGTATATACCATGTTTATGTCTGAATGATGCAGCAATCATAGCAAGGTCAGCGGTTTCATTTGGAGAAAACGATTCCTACTTTAAATTTGTCAGCTAAAACCTACCTCATTCAGTTCACAATACACAGAAAATATTAACCCCACTCATGAATGTGCTCGATGTAATGCATTCACGCACAACATCAGATGATTATAGAGGCTCTAAAATTTTTAGCAGCAAATATTTTGAATTGAACTACAATTTTTAATCTGGTTGCCCTCCTAACTCAATTTTAAATCACAGAAATGGTTAAAGATCTATATTCTATATTCATACTGCTATATTCATAAATTTGTTTTACATTACTACAACAATGATCATAATGATTCATTAATGATGTAAATACTCATATGGAAAGATAGATTATCACCAGGAGTGTTTGCCTTCTTGAGCTTTCTAATGCAAATGAAGTTTAGTTTACTTCACTATGAGCATGCCAGGTGTGATATTTAGCTATTGTTTTTGAGTGAATGTGAATCACTTGTGGTACATGACTTGTTCAGACAGGTATTTGTAAAGCTTGTGGGAAAACAGAGCTAGTATCCTGCCTGAAGTCTTAAGTGTCAGCATTCATATAAATCAAGCATCCTACATACAGTATGTAAATACTGACTATACAAATACTAATATCTAACTTCTTCGCCCCAGTGCAAAAGGGAAATGTACAAAACTGTTGTATAGGAAATATGAACACAGAAATGAAACTTTTCAAGGTTACTGTAGTCGGATGAACTATAGTACTCATTTGAAAGTTAATACTATAAACCAATATTTTCACAAGAGATCTCCTCAACAAAAGTTTAAAAACAACAGCGCTAATCATCCAGGGCTATGGTGAGCAAGTAACATAACTGTTTTGTTTTGTGCCACAAGAGAATTGTTATGGCACAATCTTAGAATTAGCAGTACTAAAAAAATGAAGAGATCACAGTCTTACTGGCTGTATACATTGGCAAACACATTTAGTTCATCTGCCAAATCCCAACACCTTTTTGGTGAGAAAGCTCAATTTGGAACACATCACACCAACACCACAGCTGGCATTCAAGGGTAAAATTAATTACTTCAGATACATGTGCTTCCTCTCAAAGTGGGAGACTTATTTGCATTGAAGAACATTCAGCAGAAGTAATCGATGCACACACAAAATACGGCCACCCAATGACCCCGGCCCCATCTCAAAGTCTCCTCCCCATCCCCTAAGCCCTGACGGCTCAGCCATGCATGGAGTAACAAACACAGGTAGCGAGAGCAAATCAGACTGCAACAAAACACAGAAACATGAATGGGAAGCATTACAATGACGGGCTGGATACAGGACAATGGGCCTGGCACTAAACAAACGGCAAATCCCAGGATGGGCTGCGGGAGTATGATACAGATTACAGGCACCTAGTCCCTGATGGGGAGCAGGGGAGAGGGAGAAAAAAGGACACAATATTGCAATCTGACAGCTGACGTCTTCATATAAATGTATGAATTTACATTCCAATTAGAGGAAATTTACATCTTAATCACAGCGAGCAGTGTGTCGGTCCCCCGGTTAGTGTGTTGCTACGGTAATGAGGTGGGATGCTGCTGTGCTCTCTCATCCAGACAGTGATCTGTCAGCAGACAACACCTCCCTGTTATGAGGGAGCTGTACCCTTAAATGCAACCGTCACCACAATCCAGTAATATTCATTGAAATCTGTCTTAAATACCAATAAGGTGTGAGCTGCCACCCGAGGATAATGTGCCAAATATGGAGTTTGAAAAACATCAAACATATCTTAAATACAGCGCACTGAACCAGGAATGTCTTTAACTGTCACTCTAGTGACAAGCTTTCAGTACTCTACGGTATTCCATTTCTAATTTCCATACTAATAATGGGTATATTATCTTTAATGGTTTGACTTTGTTTTATGGCATTTGAAATGGATGGGGAAGCTGTCTATGGAATTACTCAAACATATCATGTAACCAGATCACATGCCGCTTTGCTGCTAACAAAGACAATGTGAATGGGTGAGATTGAAGAATTGTGAAAGTATCGTCAATATCTTTCTGGTCAAGATTTACATCAGTGTAAATCACAGCATTCAAATAACCCTAAGGGGGGAGAATTTAATGAGTGGTCTGATAGCATGTGTAAACTTGTGGAAAGAAAAGACAAGCAGGCTAGCAAGAACAGAAGAGTGCAAAAAGGAAAACCCGCTGAAAGAACTTCTTGTTTAAGTTTCCACGGTCTAATTGTGCAAACTTGTTGTGGTTAAGATCAATTAGCAGACAAGAGATACTTGTTTGAGGTTTTGGAATGAAAACCACAAACAGTTTACAACTCTAAGGCCTGGGTAAGGGCTCTATTTAAAACATGCAATGAAAAAAAGGAAAGCAAAAGCAAAAAAAAAAAAAAAAAAAAAAAAAGCTGCACTACTGATGGCAATTTCAATAAATCCAGGAAAGCGGTTTTTTAATTTAAATATCAGAGTTCAAACATGGCTGAAATAACTTCAAACCAGTGAAATCCTTTACTTGTACAAGAACACTGATTGCTGACAATGCAATCAGGAAGAGCAGATTAGCTACTACCAAATAGAAGAGCACATAAATCATTTTAACACAGTCCTTTGCCATCTTCACGCTTGACTTTAATACTGAGATATGCGAACAAAAAAATTGGAGGGAAATGAGGCATGGCTTCTTTATCAGCTACCTCATAGCCAATCAGACCCCTCCTGCCAGAGACACTGCTCTAATGGCCGATATCTATGGGAGCAGCCTATTACTGGATACTGCCTGTAATTAAGACAAGTCTGATTAAACCAGGCCACTGCATCCTCCCTGATATGTTGGCTGCCATTAAGGCCTGAAGTGGTAAAACACTTGTACACTGCAGTGACAGAAGAAAAAAAAAAGACTTGTGGTGGGAGAGGTGAAAAAAACAACCCAAAAATCAAACAAAAAAAAAAAAAACCCCAAAAAACAACCATACTCACAAAAAATGTTGCGTGTCCAAAGTAAGTGCTGAATGCATCCCTAAACATTCCATGGGGTGAGATGTGGGGCGTGGCTGGGATTCCACTTTAGGCTAGAGGGTGTTTTGAGAGGATGCCTGAAAGCTGCACATAAACCCTTTGGCACTTATCTTGCATATTCTAAAACTGAACATTAATTCCGACAGGCTTTCTTTTTTTTTGCTTTTGCACTTCTGTCGGAGCATTTAAATGAGACGGCCTACCTTTTTTTTGCCAGTGATGTGTGTTGGGCGCAGCTTTAACGCTCACTATAATTACAACTTCGTAAAAATGGAAGCAGCTTATAAGATACCACGGTGACTTTGTGGCTGAAGATAAACAAGGTGAAAAGCGTGAATGCTGTTAAGTTAGGATAAGAGTCCTGAATGAAGAAAGAGCAACACTATTAAAAAATGAATGATTAAAAAAGGAGCACAAAATAAGTAAGTAAGGTCAGCCTGTGAGTTTGGGAAGAAATAAAGCACACAAAGGTTCTTGGTTATCACTGACTTCTCTAACATTTACTGCATTACGAATTAGATGCTGTGATTTATTCCGCCTTCATATTATGCTCACAGATTCTTTATCCTTCATTTTTAACTAGCTGTTAATACCTGTGCAAAACCCTTATGCTTCCAAACAGAAAGTGTAATAAATTCACTGCATTGATTTGATTGTGCAGTTTCTTTACAAGACTTCTGTTGATGTAGAAAAGTTTTAAATGATGTGCATAAAAGGAGGCTGTTCACTTTGATGTCATAAGAAAAATTTACACAGAGAGCCACATTCATTTGGATCTCTCTTGATGAGGTGAAAAGGCTATTTATGATATGACTAAAGCAGAAACTTGCCCAAAGATGCAAAACATTTCCATTATATCTGAATGACCAATTATCAAAAGTGTTTGAACATAGCAATTAGGCTGAGTTTTTATCTTGCATTTACGTCAAAGTACAGATAAAAATAATAAAAGAAAAAAATCTTTCAGTGAACCAAAACTAGGGTTACAAAACTGCAAGGTAAGTATGGATTTGAAGCAAATGCACGCTAAACACAAGCACAGCAGTACACAGATGCAAGTACACTCACACACATTCACAGTGGGTGATGAAGCAAGTATACATGACATCCCCATTCAAACAGTCTGTGTAAGTGAGCGTACAACATCAGGCTATCAGATCACTTCCCTCTCCAAACATGAAGCCTTTAATAGATGTGAAACTCCAGGCCCGGATGTTTTCACACCACTGAGTCGCAGCTCACATTGAGGAACATGAGGCAGAAGATGACAGTGAAACAAATAATTTTATATATATATATATATATATATATATGTGTGTGTGTGTGTGTGTGTGTGTATATATATATACACACACACACACACACACACATATATATATATATATATATATATATAAAACATCAAAAAACAAACAAAAACAATGACATATTACACAAAGGGCAAATATATTTATGATGAAGGGATCAGGTAGAAAACTACATTTGATCTGATTCAGACTTGGAAAAAACAAACACTTGTCTGAGGAAAAAAGAAAAAAAAAAACATTTATAAGAATTCTCAGACCAACATATGGAGTAACCTTTGCAGCCTTCCGGGACATAGGGGAGGCGGTGCAGTCTGGGGGGCTGGGGGGTGGGGGGGGTCTAACGCTCCAAGGACAGTAGGCACGCTAGGGAGAGGTGAGCTGTCACCCCCCATTACGATCACTGCCGGAGCTTAGAAAGGGGGAGGAGTTCCTCCCTAACCGCCATCTAGAGCCATCCTCGGGCCTAAGAACCCTGAGTCTACAATTGCCCCCTGGGAAACACTTGCACGCAAGTCCTCATCCCTTGCTATGTGGTGTAATGTGTGTGTAGGGGTAAAAGGAGGGGTTTGTGTGTTGCGTTTTGGCTGTGTAAGCAGAATGTATGGATTTTTTGCGTAACTAAAGGACAACTGTGCATGTTGTTTAAGAGTGAGGAAATATGCTGAATTTCAGTAGGGTTGGGGGAAAGAAAGGAAGCGGTGCAGAGACATAAAGAACATCTTGAGGCAACTCTTCTTATTAAAGTTTAACATGAGGGAAAAGAAAAGGCAAGGAGCATTCCATGGACTCAGTGCAATAAGGCTCTCAGTTTCAATGAACAGTACTTGACAGATGTTGCATGCTTCAAAAGGATTGCCAACTTCTTTTCAAAATTATTTAGGATGGCAATGAAACCATATAAAATAATAACAGCATGTTAGCCTGTGCACAACATAGACAAACAAAATGTTCTAGCTTATTATGTGATACATAACACAGTGCAATACAATTTGCCGGCGGACAAGAAGCTTGCCTCAGATTTGACCTTTTGCTGCCTTTTGTGTAAGTATGGGTGAGCACTGCTTAGGCGCATTCTGTTCCCCAGATCCCACTCCTAACACCCCTGTCACTCATCATCACTCATCATTGTTAGGGACAAAAGGAAAGTTTGGTTAAGCCACACACTGGAGTATTCTCCCACCCAATACCCCTGCCTCCCCAACTCTACCTTCACACATTCATGTGTGTGTGTGTGTGTGTGTGTGTGTGTGTGTGTGTGTGTGTGTTAGACAGCATAGACACACACACTGACAAACGCACAAAGAAAATTGTTCCATCTCTGCTGTATAAACACAAGCTGGTGACTCGCACATGCTCACTAATTCATGGACGGGGTCACAAACTTTTCGTTAAGACGCCATCACCTTGCTCTCTAACTTTCCTTTTGAAGTGCTGGCTTGTCCCTCGAATGGCCCTCTGGTTCATCTACTGAGTATAATTAAAGTCTATTCAGGGCTCTATATGAGTCTTAACTATTCTTCATCATCTGGCTGGGCCTTTCAGTAGCCACCTGTGAACTCTGAAGGACAGAGACACTTGCCCTCATAAAATTCATGAGTGCCGCTACATTCAGCAGCCAACCAACTTCCTTCAACAGCCAATACTACTTTAAGCAACTCTATGTTGACTGTTAGGTAAATCCTTCTTAAATACAACCATATTCAATGTGGCAATTGTTAAGTAGCTCTAATGAGAAGCTGAATTAAGTGTCTTTATGGTGTGTGTGAATATAAAGAGGAAAAGGATCAACAGACCTGAGTTTTGTCACTGCAGAACTTTTTATGATTTAAAGAAGTTAATAGAGTAAGAACAGGTTATCTGTATGTCTGCATGGTGAAAGTGATGGACTTAAAATATTTAGACTTGTGTCTTCAAATGGGAATAATGGGAAAGACAAGCTTTAAAAATGCTGACATTTGGTGGTCAACTTCCACAGGCATGAATAATAAGGAACCGGCTTTTTGCTGCTTACATCTCAAACTCTTTTCACAGAGCCTGTTCATGACAGGACTGATCTGTCTTTATTCAACCACACTGCTTTGTGTGAAACATACAGAGATGGAAGGAGGGAGCATTGTTGTTGTGCCTTTAAGCTGGGAGCGGAACTAACAAAGCCGAATCGACATGTGTGAAAGGGATAGCTGGCTTGGCAGGACATGCTACACTGGATGCTGTTGTATTACATATCACAGCTCGGACTGCAGCATCCTATCTGAAAGCACACTATGGAGCGGCATTTTTATGGCTCCATTTATCTCAATGTGAGCAAGTCTATTAATAAAAAAAGGCTGCTATTGTACCTGTGATCACATACTTGGTATTGCTTGGTTGAAATGCTATGCAATTTTGACAGGTGGCAAATCTCTGAGATAACAACTGACTGCTTAATATTTTTTTGTTTAATCAAACAAATGGTCTAAATGCAACAGCTTTCGTATAATTATTTGCAATGTTGTTTTGAATAAATTTTGCATCAGCAGTCCAAAAAGATGGACTAACTGATGTGCGTCACAGAGAGTAATAAACAACTTTTACCTCCTTTAATCATGTGGAGTATCATTTACTTATAACTTCAGTTCCACACTAACCCAAATATAGCAGAAATGCAGAAATTTGTTCACTGCCACACTTACAGAGGAAAATAAAATCTTTAAGGAACATGCACTATAACTAACTGAAGAAATTTTTGCAGCCAGACTTTGATCTGAAACAAGTTTGGGGTTTCAAATGAATTCTCAATAAACCAATATACCATATCTTAACAAAAGGCAGACACATAGAAATAAAAAAAGTACACAGTCCTCTTCATGACCCCCCCAGGACACTAAGCGGTGAGAGTGTGGGAAAGTTATTTTTAGGACCCATGCAGAGAGCCTTCCTGGGTTTGATGCTCCTGCTCCGGATCAACATTCCACCTTTGAACCACACCGGCCATGGAGCTGTTAGTGCCTAGGATGGCAAGTTTGGCTTTCTCTGTGGACCGACAGCAATGAGAGACACTGTTTCATTGTGGCTGTAGCTCAGTCATCTACCAATTGTAAGTTTGGTGGCTCGATTCCGGCTTGTGACCTTTGGTGAGATACTAAACACCATGTTGTCGCTGATGTGTTCATTGTGCATAAATCTGTGTGACAGGTAAAATAACATCACATAGATGAAACTAAGAAGTGCTGTAAAAGTGTGTGTCTATTTACCATTTAAAATGTAGCCGTCACAGTCTTCTGCCATTACGCCAAAGTTTTCAGTGCAACTGTAGAACATTCATTATTTAGAGGGCAGAATCTTCAGCATCTGGTTTATTACTGTCTCAGTGCCAGTGGACATTCCTTTTCAGTGCACATTAGCATGACAAACTCTGTGTTCCTACACTGGTGACCTAATAATTAAAGGTCACTAATGCAGGATAAATAACCTATTATTTAGCTATAGATGGGCATCTTACTTACAAACATCACAAGATGCATGCACAACCCAGGGACAAAACAACACTTGGTGATCATAGGATTGTAATTAACTTCTCTAATACACTACACATTTTCCTTTCTTTTTTGAAAATTCTTGTTGACTCAGTTATTAAATAATTTGGTCATAAACCACTATCTCAGATCAGCTTTGATATAGATTTGTGGAAAATGTCAGCATTTTTAAAGTGGTTTTACCTTTGTTTTTTAATGCTGGTTGTGTGGCTTCATGGTGGTAACATTAGTTTTACATAGATCAATAAGTAAAAATGTCCAAGACTAGTTAAAATTTACAATTTAATCCATTTACAAAAAAATGACTCCTATTACTACACCATAACCATTTACTACCACTCTATAAAGTACAACTAAATGTCAAGCAGTTCACGATTACTGAATTTGCTGATATAAACTGATTGATAACTAAAGCTTGCAGACTTAGTGAGTAATATGGCCTGATACAAATCACTGTAAATCTGAGTGTTTTCACAGAAGAAATTGGCATGCAGGCAAATCTTTAGATGCATATGTTTGTGTGCGCGTGTGGTTTAAAAACATGTCATGACATCATGGGATCAGTGTTATCTTGAAATTTGGCTTATTTAACTGTATGTGCATGTAGGTGCCTCTGCAGAACAGAAAGCAGCTACAACAGGTCTTTGTCTCTGTCAGTGTGTAAACACTTGTTGTCAACTACTACATGTCATTTTGAGCAAGATGCCAACACGTTTCCAGAGCTAGAGAAAATAACTTAGAAGTTTGTTCAGTAAGAAATCGAGTTAGACGAGTCAAGAATAAATCTAACCTAAATAGATTCATTTAACCATATTACAATGATGTTTGTCTAGTGTTGGATGTGATCTCTTTTGAATAAATGCAAATGATGTATGTCCAACCCAACCCAAGGCAGCTGGTTATCTCTGCTTTGGAGCTTGGCTCTGCTAAAGAAACCAGGTTCTTTCACTTGGTTGCACACCCACTTCCATGATGATGTTGCACATCTATATTAATTTACAGCAAATTTGCTGGTTCATGTGATTTCTTTTTTTAATCAGTATTGGGAAATATGCATCCTTCCAGTTTACTGGTCAACTCTTCTCTAGCCGTTTTATTAATAAAGTGTACTGGAAGGAAATAATTTATTTATTGTTACAAATACTTTAATTTGAATGTACAAAGTGTTCACACATAGGGAAAAATAGAAGTTCTTTACAGAACAAAAGGTTCATCTGTCAAGATTAATCAATAATTGTTAAATAAAAACATCACACCCCTCTGAACCATAACTGAATACCCAGTTTGTGAGGACTCCCAATCTTAATTCTCACTCATCTTTGAAGGCCTGGAAGTGGAAAACTGCTTTAACTGATAGCATCCATGTGATCTGTTGCAATCTTGTGTATTCATAAATGCAAAAAGCAAGATGTGCAGAGGTTGAACAACTAAATGGGCCACCAGGTATGTTCCCAACACTTTTAGCCACTTTGGCTTTGGGCCTTATTATCTTACATGTTTCCACAATTAGACATTCAATACATATATTTTGATGCTGCATATTTATTTTATAGGTTTGATTATCACCCAAAGCAAACTTTTACTTTCATGAGACAGTTCCACCACCCTGTCTGTCTGGCATCCCCTGTGCTTCCTGGTCTCGCTCGGCTTCTCTTCCCTCTCTAACTGCAGCTGTGCCTGATGTGATTGAAGCACACCTGTCCCTCATCACATTCATCACTGCTAAAAATAAAAGCCTGGGTTCTTTACACACCAGTCACCAGTTTGTCATCAAATCTGAGTGTTCTTGTTACCAGTATCCCACCTTGGAACTGACATCTTTTGTGAATAAACTGTACTCTGATCCTTTGAATGCTTCTCAGCTTACATCCTTCCTTAAAGTATGACAATTACATTTAAAATTAGGATAAAAAGAAAAATCAGTTGTAAGTGATTACAAAGCTAAACAAGAGGTTTTGCATAGTATTTAGTGATCACAATGGTCACCATTTTTAAGACTCACAAGAGGACAAACCATCAAAATTAGGCACAATTTTCAATACCCATGTAAATAACAATAAAATCAACAAGCCACAGATATAGTGGAGACCTAGTTTATAAGTACCAGGGAGCCTAAGGTTCCCCAGTCACTACCATTATGCTAATAAAACTATCTGAACACACATACATAAACCCTTTAGTGCCACAAACCCCATGGATGTGGGGTGGCATGCACATTATAGCCTCCTTCCTTTTCTCTAATGGGAGCTGAAGACAACTAGTCCTACTTTAATCAGGTCTGAGTCCAGTTCAGCCAGTCTAGTCTGATGGGGGCTGAGTGGTGCATGGACTATGTTAAGGGTTCACTGCTCACTGATACAACAACTTCACTTTCAGGGCGAGTTCAGGCAGACCACAGTCTTACTCAGTCTGGCAGGAGGAGCACATATGCCCTATTTTGTTTTGCTTTAATACCGTCTATTTGAAAGAAATGTTTCGGCATTTTGTTGATATAGTATGGAGAGCAGCACATTTAGCTGTCTCAAATATTCTGTTACTGAGCTTTGACACGGATTCTGCAAACACAACTGCTACTGCTTCTCCTCCCCAGGCGCAGGACAATAAAAATAAAAGAAGCTCATCTGGACGGTTTCAGCCAGTACCCATTGTGATCTGAAACCTTGAATTTGGTATCACAGGCACATGTTTTTTTAGCCAAACTGCATTGACTTGAAATGCGATCCTGCAACACCACTGCAGGAGGTGACATTTACCCCATTCACTTCTAAATATCTGTTGATTCATTAGCAGACTGGATCTGGTTTATGCTTTCTTAATGAGCAGAATTAACAAAAGTCAATATGGAGAAAGTCCACGCATTTGTGTGACAAACCGGAATCACTTCAGAAATTTGCAGGTGCAACACCACGTTACTAGCTTCCTTCACACATCTGAGACTGAGCACAGAAAACTTACAAACTGCGCCTTAAGAAACACATGCGGGTTTGCAGAGTAGATAAAATCCATGTTAAATAATAGATGCAAATCTGATGTATGTTGTGAATATTGTTCGGTTGAGGACTACGATTGCGTGCCACTGACTGGCCTGCACTGAGCTCTCACTCTCTTTTTCATACACGCACAAACTATAAGCACACCTCATTCCCAAGTGTGATGAAGGCTGATGTGAATCAAGGGAGGAAGTATGAATTATTCAATTGGGATATTATTCCAAAAGGGTCCATTCCCATCTGATCATGATTCCCTTGGCAGGAGTAAGAATCAGAGTCAAAGACCCAAAAGAGTATTTTGTATATCTGGTAAGCCCATTATTTGAATTTCTTTTTCATTCATTCTCACTGTGATTTGGTACTAGTAAATGTTGCATGGCTGAGTCAAATATTTTTTTTATACAATTTATTTTCTGAATTGGCCATTTCCTGGTCTTTGGTATCAAGCATTATTTGTACCACTGGGAAGCGCATATATGAAGAGGCATGCAAAGCAAACAAACATATGAACAAATACAAAAAGAAACAAGCCCTTAGGAGTCAGTCTCTGTCGAACTCTTTCCGCATTCTACAACTCTTCCTTTCCCTCCCTTTTCATTTCTCTCTCAATAAGACGGTTTGGTGCCTCTGAGGAAAAGCCCTCATTTTAATTAGACCTGACCTGAAAATCACTTAACTGCTCCTCTCCGCTTATGCCTACCCCCTCCTCTCCAAGCCTTCGCTCTGTTCCTCACATAGGTCCATTAACACCCTTCCCTTGGCACCCACAGGCTTCAACAGGGGGCAGACACAGGCGTTGTCTTAAAGACGTTTTGAGGACATGCCAAGAAACATTAACCTACTCTATACACCTCCCTCGGACTCTTTCAGTTTAGCTTCCTCTTTCCCTTAAGTCCTCTTCTACTCAACCCCATCATCGTTTTTATCTTTTTTTTTCTGCTCCTTCTCTCCTTCCTTCCCTTCTACTCACCTAAAAAGTGACTCAGTTGGCTGAAGTTTTAGATTGGTAGGATGGACGTCCATTGGGAATATGAAGATGAGGAGCTAGTTACACAAACGCTGCACCAACATCTGTTTGTTATTGGTTCACTATCAGGCTTTAGCTCACATTAGATATGTTTGGTTGCTGTCCTGAAGCTGTTTTTAGAGTCCACTTTGGTTAGCTGATCCCATCAATTTTAAAGTCTATCATTTGCTAAAATCTTTGTTAAATATTTTAAAATATCCTAAAGAGGATAGCTGGGGTGCATTTAAAAAAAACTTTACTGCATTCAGACTTACTGAAGGATGACCTTGCATTTCCTTGCAACTCCATCGCCACTGCATGAACAAAGCCTTCCTATTCACATGAATGCGGATGTAAAACTGTGAAATGAGGTCACTCAGGCATCTTGAGCATGAATCTGACTGTCTTAATGTCTCTCTTCCTCCTTCCCTCCATCTTTTACTTACTGACTCTTTTTCTTTAAAAACTTTATTATGCCACCAAACTATTCAAAAAGAAAAAAAAAAAAACGTTTTCTGTGTATTGACTACACAGTCACGGTGACATGCCCTGTAAGTGTTAGAAACACCTCTAAACAGGGTCTTTAACAGAAGACTAATTTGACATAAATCCCCATCTTACACTGTATTTGACCCGCTGACCTGCCTCTGGCACCCCAGTACCCCACAGGCACGTTGGCTGTCAGTTTAAAGGGTCAAGCAAAGGTAAAGACAATGTAATTGCGTACCATCTGCATTCTTCAGAGCAGAAGCATTTTGCATTGTGAAACTAGTGAGTGAAACCTATGTCATATTAGTATGAATGACAGGTAAACTTCTCACACATATTTTGTGCTTGAGAAATTTCAGGATAGTATAGGATGTGTCAGCATTTCTCAATTTGTTTGCATGTGCTGCTATACTAATGTCAATATCTCCAGTAATGGTTGTATATGTGTCTATGAGTATGTGTTAATCTTATCCTAACACCTTACACTCCCCTACCTGCTCAGACAGGGCCATGGGTTAATTCTGGCCTCAGGCGTCAAAGCTAATAACTGCTCATCAACCGCAGCTTGAACTCTCAAAAGTCAAGTGTTACTGTGGTAAGCTTAACACAGAACCAGCTGAGCACTGATCGAGCTGAATGTGGGATGGGGGAATAATTCCACCAAAACCTACCAGCTGTGCAAAACAAATAATGTAATTTTTAAATACAAGGGAACTTCTTTATTGACAAAACCTAAGCTCTGTGCCCTGGCAAACACAGCCTTTCTGCATTCCTGACATGTTGGGTGATAAAAGGATGAGTCAAACAGCAGTTAAGAAATTAGTTACCAGAACAAATCTACATGTAGCTGGGATGACATGCGACTGCATGACCCAGCTGGTAAGGAGCTAGTGCTGTCAATCACCTGTTATTCAACACCACCACACACATTAATCCAGATAGATGATATACAGAAAGTTGATTGGATTTTCTATTTTTTTTAAAGGATGTGTGGAAGTAGACAGGGCAGAGGAGGTAACGCTGTCCTTTGTGGCTCCAAGCAAAAGAGCCTTGTAGCTTGAGTAAATGAGATAATGAGTGGGAATGGTGTGGGCTGTCACATGTCAAACACTTTTAATCCAATCGACATCTTATATGTCAATCAGCTCCACACAAGGGCAATTAACCAACAGGTCAAGAGCAGTTTAGAAGGATCCATGTAGCTAGAAAACAACAGTAGTCCAGCTTGTTATCCTTTATACTAATATGCCTCTGTAACACAGGACTCAGAGCTAGCATGTAGTCATACCTTTGTGACATTTCTATCTCAGATGATACCCAAATTATTGACAAATGAGGTGCCAGAGAACATGCACAAAAACATAATAGGGTATTATAATGACCAATCTGTGTTTTGACTGATGTGATGCATGACTGATAATATGACACAATGTTCTCTGGGAAATTCCCCGACACAAGAATGTGTCATACCCAAGGATTGGGATTGATGTTTTATATTAAGTACACTCTTGCATCAACATCTACAGCTTTTCAGAAATGTAAAAATTTTTATGAGGAGGTCCCTCATTTTCTTTCTAAGTGCCAGAGTATTATTTCCACTAAATAAAAACCTACCTAATAATAATAATAAAAAACAAAACAAAACAAAACAAAAAAAACAGACAAAGCTTGGTTTTGACAACGTGCTGCTAGAATATTGAGTATGAGTTACTATCAAGGCCCCGCAGAGCTACTAGATTACTCTAGGCCTCAGCCCTCCCGCCTATGTTTGCCCAATACAGAAAACTAATTAAAAGGCCATTGAGAATAACCACCTTACTTTTACAGACCTTATAAATCTGTACTAGAATGGTCTATTTGGGGGTCAAATAAAGGAGGGGAGTGGGCCGATGTAGACAGGAGAAAGGATTCTGAAGAGTTGCAAAACAAGA
This sequence comes from Melanotaenia boesemani, assembly GCF_017639745.1. Taxonomy (NCBI): domain Eukaryota; kingdom Metazoa; phylum Chordata; class Actinopteri; order Atheriniformes; family Melanotaeniidae; genus Melanotaenia; species Melanotaenia boesemani. Next base: position 24,432,142 of record NC_055682.1, read on the forward strand.
GAAGGCGTTGACCGTAGGTTGCAGGGAAGTTTGGGGGTAGGGTGGGCATTCCTCTCCTCCCCTTCAAATCCTGCCTGAGACAATAGGACTTACTAAGAGCCAAGGACCAGTGGGTGTGATAAGGTAATGATAATGTAATGTGGACCAATCATGAGCCTGAGCTAAGAGGAGGGCCTCTTAATTTATGTCTAGAGTGGTAGTTCAGTGACAGATTCATTGCTTTGAGTGAAATTGATGATGTGACACATGCAAAATGGATGCATCCCTGACATCAAGACAAAGTAAAATATAATGAAAAATTATTAATCTGACTGAAAGAAGAAAAGGACACAGAAAACATGTAATATACAGTAAATATTTATCTCTATACATTAACAATACTTGCATTGAATTCAGACATTTTGAACTATAATACAAAGGATTTTCCTACACCACCTAAGAAAGGAGGTGCAGCAAATGATTTTTGATTACTGCACTGCCATTCACATCAACTTATAGTCCATGGTGCAGGGTAAAGTTGCTCTTCTGCTTCTCTTTCTCAACATGTCATCACTGCTGCCAACAAGGGTTTGACTGCACGGCAGAGAGCCAGATAAAGCAGAGGCGGCACCTACTCTATGTAGCTATTGTGGCTTAAAGTGTGTGCTTATGCAGCCTTGTTTTGTTCCAGTTTACTCCTTTTCTGTTAAAGTTAGGGTTAAACAAAACAACTAGCTAAATTGAAGCATGGCAAATTCATGGATATAACAGCTGCTTACTTATTTTTAAGCACTACATATATAAAATTGATAATTATACATCTTACTTGAACAGCCGTCAATATTTCTTCATGGCTTATTTATGAATATGGATAGATTTTTCTCACACTGTTGCCTCTTTACACTGCAGCAACTGTGGCAGCAACAGTGTACAATCAATAGTTTCACCTTTCATTTTGCCACCCAATAGCAGAAAAAATAAACACAGCTTGGCAACGCTTCGTTTACAGGTGAGATTTTTTTGTTGTCATTGGGATTTAATTTAGAAGGACAATGAATGTTAACAAAACAAAGTTTGGATTTAAGTTAATGAATAAATGGGAAGTTACAAAACCAAATCTCATCCGAGAGAACTTAAGAAAATAAGAAAAAATCTGTTCGCTGTAAAACCTGTTTAAGGTGTGCAACCATGACAACATACCTCAATAGTGAACTGTTTTCTCTTCAGCTTAAAGGCGAGGTCCTTGTGGTCAGGAAGTTGGCTTGCCAGACAGTTTAGGTGAGGAACCTGGTGAACATGTAGTAGACCTGTGAAGGACAGAGGAAGCAGATTAAAAGTGAGAAAGTTCAACAGTGCATGAAAAAAATTTAAAGAAAATTTAATCTGTCTGTTGTGCGTAGTGTGAGTATTATGTTACCCAATAACTAACGAACCACTCAGAATAGGCTTTGCTATTTAAAATAAAAAAGAAAGCATTTTACATTTTCATATTAATAAAATCTCCAAGCAAAATATTTCACAAATTACTAATTATTATTTGTAGTAAGCAGTAATAAAATGAGGACAAACTTTTACAGTATCAAACAGCTACATCAGCACCAAGTAACGTTGACAAGCAATATTTCAGAAGAATGAGAAACTTTACTTTAAAAATTAATCATTCACAGATATCAGCAAAAAATCTCCCTATCAGCAATCCTACTCTCTTTTTTTCCCCCTACAAGCTTAAGTGTTTAACTATTATTGGGACGAACATATGAACTAACAATTTCCGCAAAGGCTGGGCAAAAGGTCTGAGGATTTGTATGTTTCTTCTTTTATCAAAGTTTTTCCTCATTTTAGGCTTTCACAGTTACATTTTCTTCAAACTGGATGTGTACTGTACAAGTGCGGTGGTATAAATACGCATGAGAAAGAAAAGGAGAGATTAAGGGAGTAATGGAGAAAGGAAGACAGACAGGGAAAGTGGGGGATGGTGGGTTCTCTCCTCTGTGCACTTGGGTGATTTCCCCTTGCCTGATTTGCAGTGACAGGCTTCCCAGCATGCTTTGAGCAGCCCTGAACTGCTGCCGCAAACACGCACGCACGCGCAACTGCACGCACCCTCACACTCGTACCAGATGCGTTTGCACTCATGAGCACACATCAAAACAATCATACACAGAAACGTATTTCATAACCCTACCAGGATTTCTCTTGCTGGTTAAACAGGGCAAATTTATATTTTTGAACAGGAGAATCAAACAATATTCACAGCAAATCCCAAAGAACCTTTTTGCAGCGCACAATGATTTTAGAAAATGCTGTGGCACAACAGTCATGCTCAATGAGCTTAAAGCCACCTGCCTTTACAGTGCTAAGGAATGTAATCACTGTGTGAAGAGTTATCTACGTAGAAGATACTGCTGGATGCAACAAAAATCTTCCACTGAATGTTTTCAATTTTATCCCTTCACGTGTCACAACCAGGGTCTTACCCGAGGAGGGGACGGATGGGGGGGGGGGGGGGGCAAAAGCGCAAAACTGAGTGGGGGAGTTTGAGAGGCACTGCTAAAAATACTCCACTTGCTTATTTTGACCTTTATGCGTGGGGAGTGATAGAAAGGAGGATAGTGAGCAAGAGAAAGAGGGAATGATAAAACTGTGCAGAAAAAGTGATGAAGAGGACAGGGTGAGCAGAAACAAACTACATTGCCCTCCTCTTCACTGTCTTGGTTTCTTTCATTCCTTACCAGTGTCCTCTCTCCCCACTGAAAGCTTTGCCCTCCATTTATTAGCAGAGCATGCTGGCCGTGGAGACATTGAGCGAGGGATAGAGAGATAGAGGCAGAAAGGAAGAGAGAGTGATGGTGAGAATATCGATTCCCTAGTGTTGGTCTGCTCTGCTCCAGAGCCTCAGGGGTATGGGACTGGGGATAGAGAGTGGGCGAGGCGAGAGAGGCTCTGCTGGAGGGGGGGAGGCAGGGATGGAGGGGGTGAGGGTGCGAGGGAGAGGGGGTACGGCGTGGCAGCTGAATCCCCCCCGGCCTGTCTACTGAGGAGCACGTCTGATTGAGCAGCAGCACACTAACGCACACTGACAGCCTGGCCTGCAAGGGGGCTGCCCTGCCTCCATCCACAGCCCAGCCCCAGCTTTAATGCACTGCCTATGTGTGTGTGTCTGTGTATTTGATGGAAAAGAGACAGAAAGATAAGCGAGTGTGTGTGTTCTTACCATGGTAGTCTTTATAGAGAGGGTTGGTCTCTCTTTCTGAGCCTTTGAAAGATTCAAGTGCTATGGCATTGTCACATAGCCTGGTTATGCTGCCCATTAGAGCTCTGTCCTGTAGGATGGAGAGGGATCAAGATTAAGGGAGGGAGAGAGCAAGAGAGAGAACATAAGCAGGTAATTAAAAGCCTCCTGACGAGCCATCAGTGTTGCAATTAAATTAGGTCATTAATTCCTGCGGCCAGGTCACCTCTTATCATGGCTTAAGTGAGTGCAATGAGTTATAGAGGGGAAAACACTGATAGGAGTCACAAAGGTGATGTTAGAGCAGACAAACAGACATACATCTTACACCAGTCAAACATCCATAAATATGGGATAGGAAAATTCAGTGAGCACACTTAGATAATTCAACTTTATCAAAAAGGCTAATGGCAGGTCCAGAATCTTAAACCTGTGCACAGCATGCCAGGATGAAGAAGGATGAGATGCAACATAGGTTTGATGAGGAGAGCTCCCCCTACTGGTTAGATGAGTGACTTGACAAAAGAAGACGACAAATGAGGAGAGAAGAAAGTGGATAATAAAGAATGGGGGAAGTAATATACAAAGAGTGGGGGTTGAGGGAATGGAAGGGAAGGCAAGGAGAGAGAGGGACATTGGGACAGAGGGAGAGGGGGAGTCCTACATTATTAATCCCTCTGCCTTCTGAATCATTCACATCCTTCTCTGTGTTGGCTGCCATCGCCTAATGCAGTTTTCATGCCTTCATGTCTTTTCCCCACTCTTTCTTCTTCATTTTTGTCCTACTTTTAAAGTATGCATATCCTGCCAGTCAATGCCCCACCACTCAGAGGGTACCTTAGGTCACTCGTGCAGTAATTAAAGCCAGTAAGAGTTTGGATACAACAAATAACTCAAAACATTAATGGTACCATGTTAGAAAGAGTATCCGCGTGAGAGATATGGCAATTAAAACATTAGTTGTGTTACTCTGCAAAGATCATAATGACTTCAAATGGCTAACTGGCAAAGAGTCCAATCTTTCTAAATTAGAAGAAAGCCAGGAAAAAAGTCCACAGTGAGCAGGTGAGTGCACTGGCAGGATGGTAGTTTAAGAAGGTGGTCACTGGTCGGAGGAAGGCTCATTTCATCTTATTTGATTGTGTCTCCAACACGAGTTATTACCTCATGAATTCGGCAGCATTGTCTGTTAGCAACACAACTCAAAAAGTTATGGATGGATTTTGTTTAATTTTCAGAAAATCTCAGAAATGGAACAAGGAACAAGTGATTAGATTTTGAGGGTGATCTTGATAGCTTCCTGGATCCAGGATTTTTTTTTATAGGATTCTTTATTATGGCGAAACAGGGATAAATAAAATAAAAATAAACAATGCCATCTGAGTTTCTAAAAATAATACCAATAATCAATGGCATTTTTTTTACAATAGATTGGCACTCTGAGTGATTCTAGTTTTAATTTTGGAGTTAAAGTTTATGGTGGTTTAATAAGCTCCATCAGTCCTTCCAAGTAAATATATGAAAACAACCCTCATCTTAGCTGACAACCACTGATCTATATGAAGACATGAAACAGAGAGCTTATATGAAAGCTTATATTATATGATATACAGCTGGGGAAACATCAAACATCTCCATCCAGAAGAGTGCAGTCCTAGGAATAGCTAATATACTGCGTAGGATCTTCAAGCTTCCAGGACTCCGATGAATAGCAATCGAGCATATCCAGGGGAAGTGGGTGAGGGAAGAGTTATATATATATATATATATATATATATATATATATATATATATATATATATATATATATATATATATGTATCCCCCTATATATTTATGCATGCTGGATGTCCTGGGAGCTTGAGGATCCTACGACTGAATTCTTCTGGATGGAGATGTTTCATGTGTATATATATAAATATATATATATATATATATATATATATATATATATATGTATACACACATGTGTATATGTGCATGTGTGTGTATGTGTGTGTGTGTGTATGTGAGTATACAGTCCCAGAAAAAATAAGAGACCACTGCCATTTATTCTTAAATCAGCATCTGAGTATTACAACCAACAATTTAATTCCTACACACGCACATCTCATTCTGCAGTATTAGTCTCGGAGAGGGTGAAAACAACTTTGAACTGAAAGGGATGACCACAAACTCATCACTCCAGTACCATAGGCTGACATTAAGAGACCGTCAAACACACTGGCAAACTGAGACTGTGCCAAAAGCATAACGATCGTATTAAATCTGTCCATCATGTAAATACAACTGATCAGATCACTTCATCTAGCGTCCATGTAAACATGTCAGCAGCAGTCTCTGATCAGATTGATTTCAATTGATAGATTAAATGTTGTCTATGTTGTCTATGTAAACTTATTGTCTTGCACTGTTAAGTATAGAGAAGGATCAGTGATGATGGTGCTTCAGTTGTCTTGCTTAAATGTCCACCCTTGTTTCATATCGCGTCAAATTTTTGTCAAAACCAGGGAGAGCAAAATAAACATGCTCGCGCGCAGATTACACTACCATCGCGCAGAAATTCATTTACCGAGAGGACAAAAGATCCTCTCGCGTGACAGACGACCAACTCCCGCGCGCGTGTGGAAGGCCTCGCGCGCGCATTTTACGTTCCGAGCGCGCGAAGCTGGATCAGACGCGCGCGCGTTTCTGTCATGCCGCCCCCGCTTGAGGATGGCTGCGCTCTCGCCAGCGTCTCTGCCCTCGCGGTGACGTTTTCCTCGCGCGGATCAAAATGTGTTTTGACACATGGGGCGGGACAAATCTCCATTCTATAAGCCTTCTCCTGATTGGTCCGCGTACACAGGAAGTTGTGTCAGGAAGACCTTGACTGACAAGACGGCTGGAGCCGGGACAGTTGCGGTGGTTTTGGCATTTTGGCAACGATACTTTGCTTGAGGTAAGTGGAATTCACAGCAGTTCTTCCCGAAAAGTACGGATACTCCTCAGTAAACTATGCCGTTTTCGAATTAACAATTCTACAAGGACAAAAATCAATTCGATAACTTAGAATTATCTAAAAAACCAGTCTGTTTTTGGTTTCTGCAAGTGCCTTTTATACCAGGAAAACAAACTGTCAAAAAGTACCTTGGTCTATTGACATATTTTACTCGTGCTAACTACATATTCCTAAGCAATTCTAAGTTATCGAATTGATTTTTGTCCTTGTAGAATTGTTAATTCGAAAACGGCATAGTTTACTGAGGAGTATCCGTACTTTTCGGGAAGAACTGCTGTGAATTCCACTTACCTCAAGCAAAGTATCGTTGCCAAAATGCCAAAACCACCGCAACTGTCCCGGCTCCAGCCGTCTTGTCAGTCAAGGTCTTCCTGACACAACTTCCTGTGTACGCGGACCAATCAGGAGAAGGCTTATAGAATGGAGATTTGTCCCGCCCCATGTGTCAAAACACATTTTGATCCGCGCGAGGAAAACGTCACCGCGAGGGCAGAGACGCTGGCGAGAGCGCAGCCATCCTCAAGCGGGGGCGGCATGACAGAAACGCGCGCGCGTCTGATCCAGCTTCGCGCGCTCGGAACGTAAAATGCGCGCGCGAGGCCTTCCACACGCGCGCGGGAGTTGGTCGTCTGTCACGCGAGAGGATCTTTTGTCCTCTCGGTAAATGAATTTCTGCGCGATGGTAGTGTAATCTGCGCGCGAGCATGTTTATTTTGCTCTCCCTGGTTTTGACAAAAATTTGACGCGATAGTTTCATCTTCATCATCCTGATAGATGGCAGCAGATTTTGATGAAGAATGTAATGATACATTTTTCCATTCATCTTTTCTTTAATTATATGAAGTTTGCCAGTTCCATATGCTGAAAAACAGCCCCACACCATGATGTTCTCACCTCCAAACTTCACTGTTGTTATGGTGTTTTTGGGGTGATGTGCAGTGCCATTTGACCTCCAAACGTATTCTGTATTATGGCATTTAAAGAGTTAAATTTTGGTCTCATCTGACCATACTGTATATTCCCAGTATTTAACAGACTTGTCTCAATGTGCAACTAACATAAACAAGCTTCAACAAGTCTTTTCTCCAGCAGAGAAGTCTTGCGTGGTGAGTGTGCACACAGGCCATGGAGGTTGAGTGTGTTATTGTTTTCTTTGAAACAACTGTACCTGCTGATTCCAGATCTTTCTGAAGATCTCCACAAGTGGTTCTTGGCTCTTGGATAACTCTCGTGACAATTATTTTAACTCCTCTGCCAGAAATATTGTGAGGAGCACCTGGTTGTGGCCAGTTTATGGTGAAATGATGTCCTTTCCACTTTATTTCCCCACTGGATTGGATTATTGCCCCAGTGCTTAATGGAAGATTCAGAAGCTAAGAAATCATTCGATAACCAATGCGATCAGTATGTTTTGCAACAGTAACGCTGGGAAGGTCTTGAGAGTGCTCTTTGCTTTTACCCATCATGAGATGTTTCTTGTGTGACACTTTGGCAACCTTTTTAAGTCATCAGTTGGGACTGAACCAGCTGATATAAATGTGCACTGAGGGGTAGGAATGCTTTCTAACAACTGATAGATTTCAGCTGGTGTCTTGGCTTTCAGTGCCTTATTACATGTCCTTTATTTTCATATGTTGAATTTTTCCCTGTGTCATCCCATTTTATTACACATAACTTAATTTAAGGACATCTAAGTGTTGATTTCCTAGCGTGTGTGGATTGCAATGGTTTTTACCGACATATGGTGATGATTTCATGACAGTAGCACCTTTAGAAATATATTTACTTATTATAACCGTGTTCATAATATTCCGTACTATATATATATATATATATATATATATATTCACTACCGTTCAAAAGTTTGGGGTCACTTCTCTATTGAATCCCATGGCAAAGTGACCCCAAACTTTTGAACAGTAGTATATATATATATATATATATATATATATATATATATATATATATATATACACTCCATCCAATACACAAGTTATGCAATCTTGTGTGATGATTGTTTTTGAGTTGGTAGGTGGAGAAGCAGTTGCACGTGAGTCACTGTTGTGCTCACATTTAGCATTATAGTTATGTTGTTGCACGATGGTGTGGTGGTGGTTAGCACCGCAGCCTCACAGCAAGAAGGTTGCTGGTTTGAGCCTCGGCTGGGGGGAGGTTCAAACCTGGGGGGGGGTTTACATGTTCTCCCTATGTATGCGTGGGTTCTTTCTGGGTTCTCCGGCTTCCTCCCACTGTCCAAAGACATGCATGTTAGGTAATTGGTCACTCTAAATTCTCCCTAGGAGTGAGTGTGTGTGGGTGAATGGTTGTTTGTCACTATCTGTGTTGGCCCTGCGATGGACTGGTGAACTGTCCAGGGTGTACCCTGCCTCTCACCTGCTGAAAATGGTGGGATAGGCTCCAGCTTAACAGCAACCCGTAATGGACGTAACCAGTTCAAAACTGAGCCAAGCTATTTCTATTAATATCATTACAACAGTAAGGCCCAGATTTACAAGCTCTTACTTGTGCACTAAATCCTTGTTTCAGCATTAAAAGTTAATACTGGTCCTTAACAATAAGGCAGAGTGGTAATTTTGCACCTTAAAGGCTTGGATGTGGGAATTTTTGTGCTTGGCCCTCTTATTCATGGGAGTTTTCTTTTCCAAGCTCAAAATAAAAGGAAGGAATTTTTGCTTTTACCTTTGATCGTAAATCAGGATTTTTTTTTTATTTTGAGCATCACTTGCAGAACTAAATATTCCTATCAGTAGTTATGATATCAACAACATACTTAATTGCCAGGTTTAATTAATCTGGACCTAAAGGCCTTTACGCACCAAGCTGACAATCAGCTGTCAAAACTATGTGAGCACTGGTTAACATCTCAACCACTAGTTTTTTAAACATTTAAAGCACTGCCAGTTTTGTTAGAGCCTGTCAATTTTTGTTTACACTGGCATCAGTTTGGACAGTGGGAGAGACCACTTGAACTGACTGTTCAGCTTTGTGAATAAGCTCTATAATAATGTAACATTCAATTTATAGTTTGCTGCTCCATTCTACAATGCAAAAAGTTGCCCTCTTGTGCAGTTGTAGATTGTATATCATATATGGGAATTGTTTTTGCACCGTTTTTTCAAGTGTTACTCTTTTGCACAGACGCAGCTAACGTGAGGAGACATAGCAGGGAGGCCTTTCACTGCAGCTGGTTATTGCCATTGGTTTAGTGTGTCAGGGTTTTAAGTCTGAGCAGCAGGAGAGATGTGCAGTGCCTAGAGAAATCTCTCAGATGCTTTTAAGTTTTTTTTTTTTTTTTTTTTTTTTGTTAATTCATGAAAGAATAAAAGGACAGAAACATGCCATTAACATGACTTTTCTGACCTCTTTAGACCCCAGAGCATTTAAGCTCTGGTGCATCCAACATCTAACCTTGGTTTAACTGTGCCTAACTGAATTCAATGGACAAGATTATGAAGACACAAATCTGAATATGTACATTCTTGATCTGATGAAACAATCACTGAACAATTTGGTCTCAAAACAAATCAGTGTGTGCAGAGGAAACCTGACATCTCACTGGTGCCATTCCTACAATCAAACATGGTCATGGTCACTAATTAGGACAGATTAAAAAGTGGGATAAAAAATATGGAACAAACCTGAGTGAAAACCTTTTACCAGAATTACCAGAATCTAAAGCCATGGAAGAGCCATTTTATCAGGACAACAACCTGTAGTCAACAACCAAAAAAAAAAAAGACTTTCAGGAAAATTCAGTTAAAACTTTGGAGTGAACCACTCCTAATTTGGACCTGGACATAGAGCAGCATCTTTGTTAAAACCTACAAATGGCTGTGCCCTGACCATCTTATCCACACCAGATGAGCTTTCATGTTTCTGCCACGGCAAACTGGAGAAACTTCTAGAGAGAAAGCTGTAACATGATCTTAAAACATTTCCCAAGATAATCTGCTAGTGGTGCCAGTATTGCTTTAACCAAGTATAAAGTGATGTCTGAATAATTTTCTAATACTTGCTATTGATCTGTCATTGTGGCGTTTGTTGTGTAGATAAATAGAAAAAAAGAATCTGATAACTTTTAGGAGTCTAAAACATAACAAAATGCAGAACAAGCATCTGACAACTTTCAGTTTGCCTTTATTTTGTGTTTGTGTGGGCTGGGTGTGGTTGCAGGATATAGGACGATGGAGGAGAACCAGGCTAGGACAAGACTAATTAATGTTTCAGATGGACTGTGGCACAAAACTGCTGTGAGGAGGCTTTCAGTGACTCACTCAGCTTTTCAAGCTGCTCAATAATGGATTGAGCATTGTAAACTAGCAACAGTGGGCTAGCTGGCTAAGACCTAACTGTCTCAGCCAGCTAGCCGACTGCTACTAGTCTAGACAGTCTTCCAAAGGCCACACTCTCTTACCTGAAGTAGTTATCTATGTAGTGCTATGACAGAGAGAAGCTATGCTAACATGTAAGTTGGTAAAACATTTAAGGCAATACAGTGTGTGCAGAATTATTAGGCAAATGAGTATTTTAATCACATCATCCTCTTTATGCATCTTGTTCTACTCCAACCGGTACAGGCTCGAAAGCCTACTACCAATTGAACATATCGGGTGATGTGCATCTCTGTAATGAGAAGGGGTGTGGTCTAATGACATCAACACCCTATATCAGGTGTGCATAATTATTAGGCAACTTCCATTCCTTTGGCAAAATGGGTCAGAAGAGAGATTTGACGGACTCTGAAAAGTCAAAAATAGTGAGATGTCTTGCAGAGGGATGCAGCACTCTTAAAATTGCCAAGCTTTTGAGGCGTGATCATCGAACAATCAAGTGTTTCATTCAAAATAGTCAACAGGGTCGTAAGAAGCGTGTTGAAAAAACAAGGCGCAAAATAACTGCCCATGAACTGAGGAAAATCAAGCGTGAAGCTGCCAAGATGCCATTGGCCACCAGTTTCGCCATATTTCAGAGCTACAACATCACTGGAGTGCCAAGAAGCACAAGGTGTGCAATACTCAGGGACATGGCCAAGGTAAGGAAGGCTGAAAAACGACCCCCACTGAACAAGACACACAAGATAAAACGCCAAGACTGGGCCAAGAAATATCATAAGACTGATTTTTCTAAGGTTTTATGGACTGATGAAATGAGAGTGAGTCTTGATGGGCCAGATGGATGGGCCCATGGCTGGATCAGTACAGGGCAGAGAGCTCCACTCCACAGAGCTCCAGCAAGGTGGAGGTGGGATACTGGTATGGGCTGGTATCATCAAAGATGAGCTTGTGGGACCTTTTCGGGTTGAGGATGGAGTCAAGCTCAACTCCCAGTCCTACTGCCAGTTTCTGGAAGACACCTTCTTCAAGCAGTGGTACAGGAAGAAGTCAGCATTGTTCAAGAAAAACATGATTTTCATGCAAGACAATGCTCCATCACACGCATCCAAGTACTCCACTGCGTGGCTGGCCAGAAAAGGTCTAAAAGAAGAAAAAATGATGACATGGCCTCCTTGTTCACCTGATCTTAACCCCATAGAAAACCTGTGGTCCCTCATCAAATGTGAGATCTACAGGGAGGGAAAGCAGTACACCTCTCTGAACAGTGTCTGGGAGGCTGTGGTTGCTGCTGCACACAATGTTGATTGTGAACAGATCAAGACACTGACAGAATCAATGGATGGCAGGCTTTTGAGTGTCCTCGCAAAGAAAGGTGGTTACATTGGTCACTGATTTTTTTTTTGTTTTGTTTTTGAATGCCAGAAATGTATATTTGTAAATTTTGAGTTGTTATATTGGTTTCCCTGGTGAAAATAAATAAGTGAAATGGGTATATATTTGGTTTTTGTTAAGTTGCCTAATAATTATGCACAGTAATAGTCACCTGCACACACAGATATCCTCCTAAGATACTAAAACTAAAACGAGCCCCACTCCAACTTCCAAAAAATATTCAGGTTTGATATTTATGAGTCTTTTGTGTTCATTGCGAACATAGTTGTTGTTCTATAATAAAATTAATCCTCTAAAATACAACTTGCCTAATAACTCTGCACACCCTGTATTATTTCAGTTTAAAGCGATCAGCTCTCAAATGTTGGTGATCGCAACTGATCAATTTAAGTGATATCTTATTATGATAACATCAAGTGAGATTCACAATGCTAAGCTAATCATAAGGTCATAATATAACAGCCGCTAATTACCTCCATGTTGGCTTAGTCACCAAACACCTGATTCAGTCCAAAATTTTCCTCTTTTTTCTTTCCCATCTCATTCACTTCTCTCCACAGGGTGGAGAAGGAGGAGGGGACAGATTAAGGGTTTGAAAGCCTGGCCAGAGTGGGACAGGGGGACCGCTCCCACCACAGCTGACATCTGCTAGTTAGCCACTCTACCTTTTTTGACTAGGCCAAAGCCGCTGTGCACTGAGCATACAGGCCTGGAGCCAGAACGTGTTGTGACAACACAGCTGTTCTCCAAGTTAAGCACTGACCTATATTTTTGAATAAAGGGATCACAAATAAAGTGTCAAAGCTCATGTGAGTGAATGCTACAAGAGTGGTTAAAGTGTGGCCAGGTTAGTTCAGTAGAAAGTCTCAGATGGCTTCTGTGGTGAGTTTGCCTCTATGGTTGACTGTCTGGGGGGAGGGCTGTGGTTTGCCATATGCCTCAGCAGATGACTCCACCTTCACACTGAGAGGCCAGACTGGACACAGACGCATGCACGCGGACTCATAGCCCACCCCACAGCCCCCAACGACCCACAACCATAACTAGAGACACTTCTGCAAAGAGTGATGTTTTTAAGTCTATTAAATACCATCGACAGACACACACTCTGCATATGGCTACAGTTAATGAAAGCATAAACAAACAAGCAGTTTTTGATGCCTCTGGATGAAGTGTGCATTCGACTGGGGACAATGTTTGGGGTGGAGGCCCCTCATAACAAAAGACTGTATACTTTTTCTCCACTAAATGAAGAGTCCATGGAATAAACAACTACCCGTGCACAAAAATACCAACTTTCCTAACTTCAAACAACTAACTACTATTAACCTATCTCAGGTAAATTAAGTTCAGCGCCTCCTTCTGGGGAAAACTGAAGGCAGATACCTTTACTAGCATACGTTTTACAACCATTTCACCCTGACAAAAAAAAGCAGAATTAGTGTGACCTCTGACAGGTTGTATGCATGTGTGAAACACTGTCTTACCTGGATGAGATGAGAGGGTACAGTAATTACTGCAACTGACAGTGATGACCTCAGCAAGGCACGTAGTCCATAAAGAAATGTAGTCAGGGCGTGGCTGTGTGTAGGGTTATCATGGCAACTCAGGTCATCACCCCACAGAGCTGAGCCAAGAGAGTGAAGCCCAATTCTCAAGATGTTACGTGACTTTGACTATAAGAAGTTCAAAGAAAAAGAGCGTCAGAATTGTATTTCATTTCAGCAAAGTCTTGTAAACGGCTCTTGTAGCTGAAGCAAATAACAAATACACAGTAATGAAACATTTACACCAACAGAATGCATTAATCTGAACATTATCTGAAAACTGCTTCAAAATTATTTCAGAAAGGTGCTGCTGTCTTGGGGTCTAGTTGCCAAACTCAGGCAGAGAGCAACTTGACAGTCTGCTCAACAGCACAGACGATCGGAACACAGTGCCCAAACGTGACTGGACACAACTGCCCAATCACAGAAGCCATCTGACACGCGCACAATGGACCTGTCAGACAGGCTTCCAATATGGCCGCCACCCAGAAACCCCAGCACATTCTTGGCACAACAGTGATGCTCTGCAGCCAAGGGGGCCTGGGTAAGGGTGGAGTGCCTTGCCTTGAAAGCACCCTACCCCACCACAAGGGATCAACTGAAACCCACTCTCTTGAGAACTGAGAAAAAGTGGCCAAACAGTGGTGGGACATATATCACTGACCCGCAGAGAATGGAGGAGCCTGTCCAAACTGTGAGAGGTTTTTAGCCTTTAGTTCAATTGTCTTTCATTTGGGGTTTCTTTAGGATGGCTACTGATTACTGAGGTAAGAGCCAAGAGTGATTAACAAAGCCCTGGCATTGAAATCTGCTCACTTTTCTTCCTGCTTTTACTCCTTTTTTTTTTTTTTTTTTTTTTAAACCTCCCCTTCCATTAACGCAACCTTCTCAAAATCTCCACCTCACGCCCCACTGCTTCCTCTCCCAACAGTATGACCTAAGCATCGTCTGGATCTGGATCTGAATCACAAGAATCTAAAAAAAATAAACGCCATTGTTTGGAAGGTTTTCAGAGCTGGCTCATAGCTTCCAGAAGGACTCCCGCACTGAACTCTCGGACCATCTTTATTTACATAATTTAACATCAACTCTCCATCTCCACAGTTCAGACTGTTGAAATGTTTGCAATATTTATGTAGGTGACATAGTCACAATTGTCATTTCTTTGTTTAGCAGACTTTTCAAACATTTTGAGAACCGAAAAATTAGAAATATATTTCTGTGTCAGAACCCACAGGGGGGGATTGGGGGGGGGGGGGGCTGTGGAAACGAGACTGTTGCTGTGGCAACATCAGAAGGGAGGCCAAACTTAACTTCTATAGTTTAGCCTATAGAAAAATCAGGGAACAGTGCCAGTAGGGTCCAGCCAATGACCCAGGGCTAGCCATATAGACTACAACATGTCTGGAACCACAACCTAATCAGGCAGAGTCTGTTTAGACTCCTGCCACCATCCCTGCCAAATTCAACTCAAAAGAGACCAATACATATACTCAGGGACATGTATCTTTGTTCCTCTTGTTTTTTTTTTTTTATTTATTTATGACCAGAGATTTTATTATCTGCATATTTATATAATCTTCAAACAGTTAACAGTTCACATTGGCAAAATAATGATCAATGCACACACCCTATTATCCATACTGGAATTTTTTGTGCCAGTGCCCATGTCGCTCTGTGCTGGTCTGCATTCCTGGACTGTGCCAACAGCATGTCAGCCGGTCACACTACTTTAATGATGTCAGCAGTTAATCTGGTGTTTGAGTGACAGCGCTTGGGGAGGAAAAGTGGGGGGTAGATGAGGTAAATCCCATGTGTGAGTGACAGGGATAGAGGTGGCTCCAGGTGATGAGCAGAGGGGTTACAAAACATAGGTGAATAAGGTGCAAAGACAAGTATGCATGTATGGAATCACAAACATGGCAACTTCTATAGTCTTGTAAAATATATTACAGGCCCCATGGAAAACAGACAGGGTCAAAGATATTTATGACATCCTGTGAAGGACTGGTGACTATTAAAATAATGCATGTCAAAGGTAAGACACACACAGCTGCAACACACAGGTGAACAAACCTGAGCAGGTGACAGTAAAATAAACATACTCAAGTACTGGCTAGAATGAGAGAAAAGCTGGTCACACACATGCACAGATCCAACATTTTTAACACATGATAATTTAAATGCATCATAGTTAAACAGGAGCTTTTATCTTTTATGCTTTAAGAACTAAAACTGTCATGTGAGTTCACATTTCACTCACAGATGCTTTTTGATATAACGTAGTGAAATAAACAAAACTTTTGCCACCTTTAAGAGTTTAAACACCCTCTTAAATATAGCTGGCGGATTGGATTGAGAGATAATTAAATATTACAAGGATATAACATGGCTGCTGTTCAGCCACAAATGTATTTTTATATTATAGCAAATGACAAATTATTGAAAAATGATGTATGTGTTACTTAAATTATAGGGGGCTTTAATAACTCAAGATATTACACATTTCTGGAAGGTTGTTGAAGCAAAATATAATTAGTACTAACTGTTTGTATTCAGTATAGGAAATGAAAGCCATACAGTTATTCAGCTCTTACCATGGGGGCAGCCACATCAAAGCCCTCCCTTTGTATGATCTCTTGAAGAGACTTCAGCAATGCAGAGTAGGACTCAAACATGGTACTAGAGAGAGCAAAGGACAGATTGGTCACAGTGAAAAAGACAAC
This sequence comes from Melanotaenia boesemani, assembly GCF_017639745.1. Lineage (NCBI taxonomy): Eukaryota > Metazoa > Chordata > Actinopteri > Atheriniformes > Melanotaeniidae > Melanotaenia > Melanotaenia boesemani. Next base: position 24,448,374 of record NC_055682.1, read on the forward strand.
ACTAACGACATGAAGATGTTGAAACCATCACTGAGACCATTTTGATAAAACTGGGCCAAGCTTATCACTGCAGCAGCCTAATCCTTTATGACTGCAGCATGTTCCTCCTGACTGTGCTTTTTTGGAGCCACCGAAGCAGACAGATGATCCATATCAAGAGATCCAATTAATGTATTTGGTTGATTAAATTACAACATGACTGGTTCTTTGTCAGCTCCCTGAGGATCTGATTGTGCCGAGACAGACAGACAAATGAGTTGCACATATGCACAAACATACACACAACAAAGATGCAATTGGGGATTAATGGGCTGATATTTAAAATTAACAGAGGACAGCATTTTGTTGTTTAACCAAGGAGAAGATGTGCACCACTGACAAGGGGCATACAGTACCATCAGACCAACATTTAGCAACAGTCAAGGGAGAGATAACTGCTTAGCCCTCCATGAGCTTATAGGATGTCCAATAGGAATGTTAACCCCTTCTTTTTACACAGGACCCTCCACTTAAGAACACCACACTATTGTAATGACCACTCTGTCCTGATTCACAGTGGGCTGCTATGTCAGTTGTCAATTCAACCTGCAGGCTACAAAAGCTGATACACATAGACTGGTCACACGCCAATAGTCTTGCATAAAGAACGGAAATACACACTAGTGCTGATTACACTTGGACAAGTATATCCATGTACTCCATTTCAGTTATTCAGCACAACAATGGTGCCTCCTGACCCTGCTGTGGCTAATGATAGAGCTGGATTGGTGAAAGAGGGACACCTACCCTCCATGGTCTCTCTGCCCATGCACCGGCTCTGAGGTAGGGGGCTGGGATGGTTTGACATGCAGTTGTGCAGGAGGCTGCCTCTGGTTGGCAGCCATTGTGTGGGACAGCATTGTATTTTAGCTACCCCTACTGAGCAATGCTCATTCAGGTACCAAAGAGGTCTAGGTGCTTAGCGACAGGGGCTAGTGCGTCAGCTAATTAGGATCACGCACAGGGAAGCTTCTTTATCTCAGCGTTCCTCTTTAAGCATGGGAAGAAAGGAGGAGAAAAGGGGGATGCTTGGTCTTAAACAACAGGATCTGTATCACCTAGAGAGCAATTTGTGCCAATTATGCCTTCAAGTGAAACGGAGCAATTTAACAGCTAGGGTATCAACATGGGGCTGTGGACACGTGCAAGGGGGAGTAGCCTGCTTTAGAGTTTGTGTGATATGTGTGCGTGTGTAATGTGCTAAGTGTTTGTGTGTTTGCATGTATTTGTGTCAGTGCTTGGGCGGGCCTTGAGGCACAATGATGTGGTGCAGGTGTAGTTTCCAGCTGTCAATATGTCTAAGATCTATAATCCATTCACACACTACAACACCACTATTTCCCTCTTACTCACTGATGTGCAATCCGAGAAGATTTTTTTAATACTTTGCCTATTAACATAATTACGTTTGGAAATAATATTTAACAGCCACCAGGGCTGACCACTTCATGTGCTGTGCTTTTGAAGATGCAAACTTCAAACTGAATACCTGCAACATTTAATGTGTTTGTTCGGGCGCTCTGTTAAACAGTCACTACTTGCCACTAAAAAGAACGAAAGACTCTCTAAAGCCTCCTCCATATCCTCTGTGCTCCAGATTGCTGTGTTTACCCAGTATGTGCAAGTGTGCCTTCGTGTGCCTGTGTGTGTTCAGCAGCACTCTTTGAGTAAAGAGCCTGAATGACCTCTGAACTCTAAGTACACTCAACGCAGGAGAAATCAAACAGACGCTGAGCAAACAGGACCCTTATTTGAATAGACATACGCAACCTTTCCAAGAGGCTGAATGACTTAGCTGATGGCCAGCAACTCGGAATAAAAGAAGAAAAAGGCAGATTTGTATAATTAGTCTAAGAGGTGATTACACTGAGATGGCCAGCATTTAAAATTTCATTGTTTGTTGAAACACAATATTACAACTCAATAATAATAATAATAATAATGATAATAATAATAATAATAATAATAATAAAAACAATAAAAAGAAAGAAAAAAAACTTTCAAAAAGACAAGAGGCAACATATCACAATGTAGTGTAATATTATCTAAGTAGTAATGATATGATTACTACTTTCATATTTTAAAACAATTCAGTTAATCTTAAATAATGATTCAAACTCAATATCATAATACTTGTTTTCCTGCAGACAGAGGCAATTAAAGCAGATTCTATTGGGTCTGAACAACTTCCTAAATAGTTAAGAGAATGAAAGAAACCCAAACGATGCCATATATTTCAATGATTTAAGAGTTCTAGTCGTTATTAGGCAAAAGCAACAATAACCTGTTCTAGCTTATAAAATGCTGTGTTTCATGTTGTATTTCCGTTTAATATAAATGTTAATCATATTTTTGCCTTGGACAGCTTGTGATAAAAATAAAAATATGGGAAAATTATAAATGTGATGGACATTTTTTTGTCTTTTGTTACATTTTCTGGAAGAAAAAACATCAAAAACAGAGAAAAAGTCATTTTTAATAATGAAAAAACAACAGACATTTGCTATGTGTAGTTAATCTAATAATGTAAATTTCTTTTGGGGCATATGAGTAAAACTCGTCGTACAGTGTTTATACTCTATATGCTCTTTAAATCATGTTTGAATGTCTACATTATTGACTTACCTGTATTCTGTGAACAATGCCACGTTTACTTGCTTGTGTTCTGTGGGTGAGGTCTTATTTTTATAACTGTTTTGTGGATGATGTCGTGGTTGTATGCCCATGTTCTGCAGATGGTGTCTCATTGGTTTCTGTGCATTCTGTAGATGATGTCTTGTTGTTTTACCTGTGTGCGGTTGATGACAGAATGGGATGTTCTGGAAGGTAGAAGCGGTGGCACTTGGCTGCCTGACGAATTTCTGGGTCCATCGTCTTGGAGACGTCATAGTAGTGCCCAAACCGGGAAGAGGATGCCAGAGCACTCTGAGGGGGTTAATAAGACCAATTTTCAGTATGACAAAGAATATATGCAGTAGATCTATTTATCTAAAGAACATCTGAAGCTGTATCTGATGCTGCTATTTGCTTCTAAAGAGTTATGACTTTAACATATCAATTAAGAATGAAGCGGTTCTTAACATTTATACTTGTCTTTGCAATATGTTAACTACGTTTGCTTTGCAATACTATGGTAATGCAATTGCATTGTTTATGGGTCATTCCTCAACATTCCTATTGCAGAGAAGTTAAATAACCACTAGGACCATGGTCTTAATCATTTCTTCACATAAATGTCCACTTCTGGCTGTGAAAGCAAACGTGTCAGGGAAGCAGAGGAAGGCGGATGTTTTCCTGCAGCTGAAAGAGAGTTTTAGTTCTTCTCTCTCGGTGAAACCAGGGATTCCATTGTAAGAGGGGCCCTTAATCTACTCCTAATCTGGATTAGGGCCCCCGGTGTGTCCCTCTCCTGGCAGGACGAGGGGGTCAGCAGGGCAGGGGGGTCAGGGGCTCATCTTCTCTTTGTGAGCTGGGCAACCCGCTTAGTGTTCCATCCCCGCCCTGACGGCCTCACCTTTGATCTGATGTCTTCATCGAGAGAGCGACACAGTAGGCTATGGCAAGAGAGGTGTGTGTAAGGGGAAAGTAAGCGTTGACTCTCAGGGTGAATTTGGGATGCAAATCCTCTGGTGGGGCTTACTAGTGGTTTGTAAAGACGATTTTACAGGGGAAGGGGGAGAGGTGAGGAAAGTACACAGATATAAAGAAGTTTCCAGGGAGAGAGAAAGAGGGAGAGGATCCCCAGGGACACACTGTGTGCTGTTAATCCACATAGCGATATGGATTATAGACCCACGGGGGTAGACTGCAGAGAAATGGAAGGGGAGTGTCACCTCTCCTCAAAGCGGAAGAAAGAGTGTAGAGCCGCCGACCCTAGCAGGGGGAAAGGCAGGGATTTAGGGGAAGACAGAGGCGCAGGTCTGGGTCATAGGGTTGAGCGAGCAGACATGTCAATGCACAGCCTCCAAAGTACTCTTGTTTCCCAGGCTAAGCAGGGGTGCATGCGTGTGTGTGTATGTGTGTATATCAGAGTTGGGGACCAGTGAAAAGCCTACCTATTGCCAGTTAAGTGTGAGTAATCTGGTCCAGCTCTGAAAAGAGAGACTGAGGCCTCATTCACACCAGAAAGTAGTTTAGAGGCTGATGGATTTGGTGGTTGAGACAATTGCCAAACCACTGAGACAAAAGAACCAGTACTGTCCATTCTCATACCATCATTAAGAGAAATACATCTTTTTGTAAAAGCAAACCATCACAAAGTTACCTCAGTTGTAGTAAAAACAGATACAATTTAGGCAAAATGTAGCGGACAATACTAAGCAGAGTCCAATCACCTGTACTTTAGGTAGATTCTGATAGCGCCAGGCAATCTTCATGGAATCCAAACGGTTTTGGGGTTCACACGGCAGCCTGGGCTGCTCCAAAGGTTTGTGAATAGCAACATCATCCAAGATGGGTGCTGGGAGTTCCTGCGCAAAATAATGCAAAAAAATAAAAAATAAAAAAATAATTAAAATATCTCAACTGTAAACAAGAAATGGGATTATTATTTTTGTTAGAGCCATTTAAGTTCTCAAATAGTCCAGTAGTTGTCCCTATTAATTGAAAGCACCATATAGGTAGCAACCATCTATCAGTTGACAGGTGCTGCTGCATGGAGGGAGCAAACAAGCTTTTGAATATATTGCTGTCAATTTTTGGAATATAACATGAAGATGAATCTGTACTGTGGATTATTGTCAGAGATCTAAAGACTATTGGAGTGAATAAAAATTATTCAACCAAGTAAGCTGATGAAGTCTGGACACCTTTCATCAGTCAGACAAAGAAGACAAGATAGTGACACGACAAACGTATCAGGTGGCGGCATGGCTCAGTGGGTAGAGTAGTCGTCCTGTAGCCCAAGGGTTGCTGGTTCGATCCCAGCCCGGTCGAGCTCATGTTGAGGTGTCCCTGAGCAAAACACCAAACTCCTAATTGCTCGTGGTTAGCGCCTTGCATGGCAGCTTCCACCATCAGTGTGTGAATGTGTGGGTGAATGTGACGTACATGTAATGCGCTTTGGATAAAAGCGCTATATAAGTACAGACCATCTATATAAGTACAGACCATTTACCATCAGTGCCTGCGCAAACAGCCCCTCAGTTAAGTGTTGACTCATACGCTTCAGTTTTATAGTAATGATGCAAGTCAGATACTATGCCATGTCTTTTGTGAATACATGACTTTCCAAAAGAAACCTGAAGATTTCAAATATGATGAAGCAATAGCAGACAAAAAAAAAATCATGGCTTTAGAAAGGAAAGACCTTGTAGCAGAAAAGAGAGGGATACATCACACCTGTAGTGATGTGGATTAAAAAAACAAACAAACCCACAATCTGATTTTAAATCTCACTCAAACAGGACCTAAATAAGAAAAGCAACAGAAGACTATTAAAGTTCAGACAGAAACAGGCAACATGGACCCAGTTTCTGACTAAACACTGTTATTTTACTGTGTTCCCATAAGATTCTTGCAAACTGAGGTTAATAAACACTCTAGAAGTGAGTGGGAGACCTACTTTGTTTAGCTAAAGCAAGTAAACATGTGTCCTTGTTTTGCATAAAGTGTAGCTTTTGCATCTGAAGATTACCATAACTAAAATGTAACTGTGAAAACACTAAATAATAGGATATATCCCCACTGGGACTTCCCCTCTCTTAATAAGTCTTTGATATGCAAAGAGAGGGTGAGACTATGACCCCTCCCACTATCAATCAGCGAGAGAGAGGCCCTTCTCCTGTATGCTGGGTGGCAGGCAACTTCTGGGGCTACGGTCCTCTTCACAGATTGATATGCCGGAAAACATTTCAACAATGCTACAACCATGCCACCCTCGACCTCTCAGATACCCTCGTTGACCCTGACACATGTTGGGAAAAGCTGTGTGCCTGCACCATGCAGCGGGAGATGGTTATATTGTACGAGAATACATATACATATAGACACACACACACACACACATATATATATATATATATATATATATATATCCTCTAAAAGTTGTTTCCTGCATTTTATGACAAGATGATGAAAAAAGTATTTTCTTAAATTTCTTTTCTTTTTTTTTTTACATACAAAGTGACTGTTGTACTGAGTGATGCTAAAGAAGATGTGTTAAGGCCATCTTGAGGTCTTTGTGACTGACTTGTCAAGTTTTATAACTCTTGCAAAAATTTACTCTCATTTCATCCTAAAATATTAAAGAGTAGATGGCACTTCCTCTCTTACCTGTAAGATATCATCTGGATTATCTTGAGCCGCCGCCACAAAAAGTTCATGTCGACACACCACTCCTTCAGCCAGAAAGTACTTCAAGATCATGCGAGAGTAGCTATCATATCGGTCTTCCTCTGACAGAAAGAAAAATATATCAACAACATTTTATTTTAAGCAGAGAATTCAATGCCACACTGTTAAACATTGCTGGCAAAATCTCTGAAAAATACATTTTAAGATTAAACAATTTTCTCCAGTAATTCAGACACCTATCCACAGATGCAGTAGTACATGACTGCATCACAACTGTAGACTGTAATCGATGTAAGGACCACATTCTGGTTACCTTTTTGTAGGCAATACATGATGGCACAGAAGCATAGGTGTTACTGTGTGATCTGACCATCATTGTGGGGAGGTGACATCTTTAGCCTTCTTGTTGGATATCAACAGTATCCCTGTCTACTTTCACTATCTCAAGCCCAACCAACAGCAGGCGTGAGAAAGAGACACCTGCCTTAAGCATTCACCTGACCCCTCCCACAGAACAGAAATGTACCTATGTGATCAGGATGACTGACAAGAAAAGGCAGGAGGAGGATGAAATAGTAGCTGTTCTTAAAATGCTTCTTGACATTTGGCTTAATTGAATCTACTTGTTTTTTTTCTTGTATATTCTGATCGCTTCACCACTATATTGCTATTGTCATTCACATAATACATTTTTTTAGGAAAAAAAAAAAAGAAAAAAAAAAAGATATATATTCAGAGGGGGAGGACATATCCCTGCTTCAGGGAATGGTACTGCAGCATCATCTTAAAGAGTGTGGATAGGAAAACAACTCTAAATAAGCACATTCTTTCCCAAAGATAACCTTTCTTATAGGACACAATGCAGCCACCCGGCCATTAGACACCCCAAAACTGCAAAAAGAAAAAAAGGAAGAGAGAAAGTGCTTGCATCATCACCCTGAAACCCAACTGAGCAGAGCACATAACTCTGGCCAGCATGCTGCTGATGCTTCCTGTCACTGACACTATTTTGTATAGATTTCATAGGCCTTTCTTCACAATGACAAACAGTAGGCACATGGACAAAAGCAGCTGTGGTAGTTAAGGTAATGGGCAGCTGACAGCTTGGGAATGACATCCTGACGTGTCATCCTCGAACATCCGGAGAATTCTGCTCCCTCCCACGTTCCTGGTCTATGTCCTCACCTACGGACTTCGGATGGCCCAGGAAATTCCATGGCTCTTCAATTTGTTGTCGGTGGGGCTCCCTGTTCTCTTATTGATGGGTTTCTAGGTCAGCAGGCCTTTGTGGCTTTCAGCAGGCCCCACAAAGACTCCCAGATGGGCCCTCTCAAGATGGGACCTATTGTGCTTGTGTTTCTATGGGAGCCTTACAAATGGAACCTCCAGGAGTCATTAGGCTGTTGAGGTAGGGGGTAAGAGGAGGGGGCAAGAGGTGGTGGGGTGTAGGAGCAACAGGGGGTGGGGGACAGTCATATCTTTGAGGTAGATCAGTCACTCAGGACAGTCATGGCTTATTTTTCTTTTTTTTGTTTTTTGCTTATTCTGACTAAGATTCTATAAAGGGTGTGTGTGTGTGTGCGAGGGGGGGGGGGGGGGGGCTTCATTTGCCTTCAAACAAGGGAGTGGGACTGCAAGAGTCCTGAATCATATCTGCTGAAGCTGCAGGGGGAGGACACAAAATATCTAGGTCAGAATGTTTCCCTCTTGTGTGTGTTTGGTCTAAAGTGTTAGTATTTCTACTTAACAGCTTGATCAAATCTGATCAAATGTTTGAAGGCTGCTTGTTGCCGTCAGGTAAATCATGTAAGGATTTTTAAACTGTTCCCCTTCACATGTTATGACTGTATTTTTTTTTTTCTTTTTTAAACAGTATCTATCATTTATGAATGGTTGACTTGTCCTCCATAGAGCTCAAGTGTCAAACATTAGCAAAATCACATATTTAAGACAAGAATAAGTCAAAATAAAAACATCCCTGACTGCATAAAATTGGAAAGATTTACATGCCAGGTGCCCACTCCAACCAACCTTCTTATCACTTAACTTAGAACCATATTTATTAAAGGTATCACTCCTGAACCAAGGTCGGAAATACTGGATTTTGGGGTAGACAATATATGTTTGTGTTTTAGTGTGGATATTTACGCTTTCAAACTGACTCTTCTTTTGCTTTTTTCAAAACATCTTGTTTTTATAATGCTTTGATATAAACTGTAAAAGATCTACGCACAGTTGTAAAGAAAGATAGAGGATACCTGTACAAAAATATACATATTGTATTGTACTGTTTGTATTGAAAACTTAATAAAAACAAAACAAAAAGAAAAAGAAAAAAAAACAAAACAAACAAAAACAACAAAAAAAAAAAGAAATAATGACATTGGCAGCAAAAAAACAATTAATTGTAAATGGTTACAAACTGACCCACCTACATTGAATAATTGGCTGGAAGTCATAAAAGAGATCCACAAAATGGAAAGACTGACCTTTTTGCTCAGACTAAGAGAAGACTTGCATAATGAAAGATGGGCAAACTGGATGAAAGATTTGTTGGAATATGAAATAGAATGTGGTTGGTGACAGCTTTGGTTTCTTTTTTTTATTATTTTTTTATGTAGGTTAGTTCTTGTGTTTTGTTTGTGATATTTTTATTTACCCTTAAGGTGTTATTTGAGATCCCTTGGACTGTCATTCCCTTTCCTTCTGAAATATGCTCTATTTATCAGGGAATGTTCAAACATAAGTACTAGAAACCTCTGTCTAACCCACTTATACGGAATATTATATATTTATTTGGATGTAGTTGATGTTAAGTGCCAGGCTGTTTATGTTTTTTGCTATATTGTGCTGTTCTTAATTTCTACCAACGGACCAAATAAAATTTAAGTGACAAAAAGAAAAAAAGTAACAAAACAAAACAAGAAATAAACAAAGGAAACAAACAAGTCACATATAAATGTCTTTAGTTTTCTTTTTGGTCTACATGTTACAGACAAATTAGCATGATTTTCAAGTATTTTTTTCTCAAAAGTCTAAACCAAATAAACTTGCTTGTAACTTATCTCTATAACATTAAGTTATGAGTAACCTTATTATTTTCCACCTTAATTTTTAATCATTAGAACTATTTTGCTAAACACCGTCTCCAATGCTAGCATTCTCACAGCCATTATTGTGCAATTTTAAAGCTATAAAATGAGTAAAACTCTTTAACTAAACTTAATGCTGATTAATGAGGGTAAAGTGAAGCAAAAGAAGCCATATATAGTTAACATAATGCAAGCTGGGCAGCTTTGTTCCCCCACTTGCAAAAACACAAGAGATGAGAGATCTTCAGACAGCAGCCATACTGGACTGATCCCCCTCTGGATGACAAATCAGGACGGACAGCTCAAGACACTTCAAAGGCAGACAACGACCAGTCTGATAATTTTATGTCTGTGCCTCACAAACAGGCCATCACAGCTAAAGGGGCAGATTGTAGGAGATGACTGCCTGAAACAAACACAAACAAACATACACTCGAAACTCACCCCCACCAATACCACCCACCCACACAACAAAACAGACACACATGAAGCACATTGTGAGCAAACACCACATTTTCGGAGACAAACACAAGAGAGTGCGCACACACGCATTTCACCTTTACTGTGTCTCTCATTACCAGATGAAACCAACCGTACATTGATTCACAAAATGGAAGGGAAGAACGCATTAGTGTGTAATCACTGACTCCTGCATCGATTGGGGGGATGAATTAAAGGGCAAAGCAATATCATCAGTTGGTATAGGCCTTGGCTACACACAAATTACAGCTTCAAGGGGAAACATGACTACCTTAACCTTACTGTCTACCAGTGCATATAGCCTAGCCTTCGATGAATGATAATAATAATAATAATACAGTGGAAGACATTTATGTCCCGAGAAAACCCACTTGCTTTTTATGTTAATCTGAGAACTTCTAGAAAACATCTGCAAACAAGCATATCAATTAAGGATTACACTACAAGTCTGAACACCTGGGATTCTAACCAGAGACCTTCAGGTCATTAGTCTATTTGCCCCTCTGCTAGAAAGTAACATACCAACCACACAGATTCTGCAAAAAGCAGTTGTAGCTTCCTAAAGAATTACAGGGTTTAAATTGGTACACTTCCAAATCTTAGAGTGCTTTAAAGACTTTCCAAAAAGCAGCTAAGCTAAAATATTTTAGGAAAAAGCAACAAATAGTAAGGTGCAACAATATTTGGATGCAGCTGGATAGCGGCTGGATAGCTCAGTTGGCAGAGCATCTATCTCCCATGCAGGAATTGAACTGTCCTTAGGCAAGCCCCTTAACGCTAGTGCCTAACCATATCTGCAAAACGTCTGCTAAATACCTGTAATGTAATAGATGTTGACTTATTCTTTCATATATTCACCAAAATTAAAAAAAAAAACAAAAAAAAAAACAAACAAACAAACAAACAAAAAAAACCAACAACTTACGACTGATTCCACTTATGTTTTATCTTGTGTCAAAGCAAAACAGGAAATCAAGCATAACAGATAACAGAAATAATCAGTTTTTGATTTAAAAATATGAAATGAAAGCTCACCAATGAGAAGCACAGTTCCAACTGCTAACCCACCACCTGTTAGTGAAAAAAAAGAAAAACAGAAGTAACATTAGTAACATTATCACAACTGTCTCTTAATTACTCTGAAACAATTGAAGCCCCAGTTTGGCCAACAGCTTTTTCCCATAGTCTCCTTATTGGACTCCACAGCAGTGAATTTAAATTCATAAGATACGCCACAATAGTTATTTTGACCTGTTGCTGGTCAATTTTAATCCATGAGTGCTTGACAGCGAGCAGTGAGATTAATCTTTGTGCCAATTTCCCTGGTTTTCTCCACATTCCTCAGCTGTGTTCAAATGGCCTTACATGATTATCTCAAGGTGTTTAATTCAGATGGATATTCTATCAATTGCACTGCAATATCCATTGCAGTGGGCTCCTCTTAATATTAATTATATGTATCTAGTACCAAGGTCAAACACCAGAACTCACAGTTTAACTTCAATGCAGGTCCAAACTAAATAAGAAACAAGAAGAAATCAATAACTTGGAGGGAAGTTGTCATTTAGCAGTTAAAAGGTGGCTTTCCAAGGTAATAAAACCACTCATCTAAAAAGGAACAATGGCATAAGATTGAAGGGAAAACAACAAATCTTTATGTAATAACTAAAAACAAAGAATAGTGCCACACCTCTCTACCGCACCACTGAGACTATATTAATATGGTAGTTTGATCAAATCAATTCAGTAAGCTTAGTATAACAGATTAAGAAAATTAAAATATTAGCCGTTTCCAAAAAGGTTAGTTTGGGATGCACAATTGGTGTGTTGGATAGGCATGTATCAATAGAAAAGCCTGTCTTAACATGAAGATATAATTGCCTGAATTATTTTTGCCAAAAAGAAGTGGAATTGTTTTATATTTTGTGATTGAAACTTATGTCTTTATCATATTGTTTTCTAAAAAAAAAAAAAAAAAAGAAAATTAAAAAAAGAAAAGCCTGCATTAATGGTTTTATCAGACAGGAGTAGTAAAAGAAAGAGAGAGAGAGAGAGAGAGAGAGAGAGAGAGAGAGAGAGAGAGAGAAACTACTGTATTATGTCCGTCTAGTGCAAATGAAAGCTGGCCATAAAACGAGTTATGCCTAGTTTTCCTGCACTTTTACAATTGCGCTAACTAAACAGATCTTTACAGACAAAACTTGAAGATTGACATTTAGATGTGACAGATAATTCAGTTAATTGTTTGGATTCCGACAGGACTTAATAACCGTTAGTTAACCCAAACCCACTATACTGTGACGAATGACAATTTATCTTACAGAAACTTACTGCATTTTTTTTACACTGCAAGTGTAACACTAAACAAAACAGTTAGCCTGTGCTAATCATTATAACATCTAAGGACACTGACCGAGCAGATAGTCGAGTGACGTGACACCAGTCGAAATTAAGAGTTGTCCATTTTGAACGGAAGGTCTAGTACCAGGTATGGAGATTAATTTGCTTCTAGCTTTCTTCTGAAAGCTTGTACTATTGAAAGTTGAACGGTCAGCTGAGGGGTTACCCACACTGTTCACGGGAGCTGCCATATTGCTAGTAACGTGGTAACGCTTGATAGTGTTTTGGAGCATGTGATCCAATCAAAGAAGAGTTTAGTCAAAGTCAACCAATAAGGACACGGATTGTTTCGACGCCGCTTCTGGAAGCTGCCAAAGGGAAGTTCAATTTGTTATGGTACAGTGCATAGTTTCAGCGCATTGAATCAGACGTTGGTAAGTTATTAGAAAGACTGTGGAGATTTTCACAGTTTAGCAGCTACTGTTTTGAGTTTCTACGTTCTTTTAACAACCACGAACGTATGTGTTTATGGCTATAACCGGAAGATAATCCGTGTATGACAATTTCTTTTTCTGTGATGGTTTTTGTATGTAAATGACCTTGTTCGTTTAATTTAATAATACAGAATCAGAATATTGTTTGGCGGTAATGGCCCTTTTGACTAAACTCTTCTGATCTTCGAGTTTAAGTGAGCTGAACGGAACTACTGTTAAAACTGTCTGTAGCACATCATGTCCAAACAAGCTGTATCCAGAACACTGTGTTATGTTTGGTCTTGTATAAGATGTCACAGAATTAGTAAACTAAGAAAGTTTTGATAATTAGCACAAAGTGGGAACATGTAATTGAAACACATATAAAGCAACAGTAAGTGCAAGACAGTGGACAGATATTAAAACAGTTTACTATAAGTGAAACTTAAAGCATTTATTAGTAAATTAAAGTATTACAGGTGATGAGGAGGAAAGGTGCCCTCTTCTTAAAGCAATTTAATTTCTATCTCAGTTTAGTGAGCTGTGCATGAAGCATAATTCTTCTGAAGTGATTCATCATGTTCCACTCCAATTTACAAACAGCTGGCATGCTGTGTAAAAGGTAAATAACAGAATGCAAAGATTTGGAAATCTGTTAAACCAGTATTTTATTCACAACAGAACACAGAAAACATATCAAATATTGAAAGTAAGATATTTATACTTGGAAAAATATGTCACATTGCTTTTGATGGCAGCAACATGTGTAAAAACAAAGTTCAGGCCATGTTTACCAATATAAAATAACAACTCTTCATTAAACAACATTCTACATATCTGGCAATGAAGAAACTAGTTGCTTTTGAACTGAGCGCTAATATTAAGCCAGATGTTCCCTCACTTTTTTAATTTAGATTTCTAAAAATATTTTTATAATATATTGCTTTGACCACAGAACAGTTCATCATTTTGCCGCAGTTAATTTTAAATGAGCTTTGGACCAGAGATGATGACAGCACTTCATGATCATGTTCATATATGGCCACTTTGCATAATAGAGACTTAAAGTGCAGTTGTGGCACTATAGACTGTGTTCACAGACAGGGGTTTCTGAAGTTGTAGAGCTCATGCAGTGATTTTGAATTGTTTTTTAATGCAGTGCTGACTAAGAGGTACTGGATCACAGGCATCAAATACTGTCCATCACAAACACAGATATCTACAGATTATTTTGATGATATTTTAGATGAAAGAGTAGTTAAAGTCTTTGAAATTTTACATAATTATCAAATTGCTTGCCATTTTTTATATTTTTTTTATTGCTTAACCTCTGCCTGCTTTGCCTCTCATATGTGATTATATATATATGTATATGTGTATATATATATATTCATTATCTTGACCGCTTATTCCATTACGGGTCGCGGGTGAGCTGGAGCCTATCCCAGCATTTTTAACAGGGGAGAGGCAGGGTACACCCTGGACAGGTCACCAGTCTGTCGCAGGGCCAACACAGATAGACAAACAACCATTCACACGCACAGGGGAGAATTTAGAATAACCAATTAACCTATCATGCATGTCTTCGGACGGTGGGAGGAAGCCGGAGAACCCGGAGAGAACCCACGCTTACACGGGGAGAACATGCAACCTCCACACAGAAAGGCCACCGCCCCCCAGGTTCGAACCTCCCCAGAGCCGAGGCTTGAACCTTCTTGCCGTGAGGCTGCGGTGCTAACCACCACACCACCGTACAGCCATATAAGTTGCAACATAATCCTCCAGTTTTTTTTCCCCAGTACCACTTACTTTTCAAGGCTTTAGGGGAAAGGACTTATTGTCAATAATTATTTTTAAAAACTCCTAACATTCTGTTAGATTTGGCTAATTGCTGGTAAGAGAAAGCCCTGTTTAATTTTTACATTACAGTGTCCACTATTAATGCTGGTTGACAGGTGATCACTGATATCCTTAAGACAGCTGTAATAAGCTTTGTGTGGCAGAGAGAGGCTAGAGGCAGCACAAGATCGCAGGATGCTGTGATGCTCCTGAGGAAGCAGTCGCCCAACTGCTCACTTTACAAATGCTCTCAGCAGAGACGGTCCTGCTGTTTTGACATCACTGTTGAGATTTATATGTGCTGACAGGAGACCAAGGGAATATATCATGACTGACAACACTGGGCATTGTGGAAAGCCTATATGAGACAAAGATGCGCTGACTGACCTGCATCTCGAAAGGAACAGAGCCTGCTTCAGCAGTGCAATGTGCATCATGTATGAATACAATGCTTTCTCCCCTTCTTCAGAACATTGTTAGTCAACTAGTTAACAATTCTCTCTTGGACTTGTTTAACATGGTTGCACTACTTAGTAAGCAGCAAGACACAGAGCAGCTCACCATAATTGTACAAACATCTTATACATAGCCCCCTTTTAACAGTGCCATCTAGTAAATAGGTATTTTTTTGCAGTGTTTTCCAGGTTTATCAGTCTCTATATCTGATTCAGCTATATAATGGCAGCAGTCATAACATGTCAGACTTTTCCTGGTCAAAATGTTTTGGTTTCTTGAGTCTAATTCTGCCATCAGTGTTGAAGTGCAATAAGCAGTCTACTTGTTGTTTCCGGAGGATACAAGATAATCATCAGCATGCACCATATTTGTTTTGTTAGCATTGTAAGGAAAGCAAAAGTCTACGGGCACAAGTACAATGAGCATCGGACAGGTTTTGTATACAGCTAATTTTGACAAAGGATTTGACTTTTCCATTTCTTCACCGGCCCATATTGTGAATGGCTTTAGTTTGCATTCCTGAGACTTTCTTTTTGCAGATGTTCCATCAATATAACATGAGTCATATTTAGTCAGACCTTTACAGTTGAGACGTTGAAAGTATAAAAATACATAGTAATATATAAGAATACAAAACATGCACATGTAGAATTAAAGGAAATCATAATCTTAAAAAAATGCTTTTGAGTTGAGATGTCTGTCATTAGCTAGTGTTAAAATATATTAACCTGCGTCATGCCTGTGGATAACCCAAACTTCTTTGTAAATGTGATGCAACCTTAGATAACATCTCTGAACTCTCAGCACATGGCCAGGACCATGCAATGACTTGTGGTCAATACAATAAGACTTAGTGACTGATTTTCCATTGAATGTAATTTAGTTCACAGCAGCTGTATTCATATCACTTGGCCATTATTTGCTCTGGCTGACCCATTGATTGTAGGTATAAATCCAGAGCTCCTTAAATAGTAACCTAGCTCAGCTGTTTCACGGCTGTGTTGCTGCTAGTAACAATGAAAAGAGCAATATGGAGATCAGGCTTTTCAATTAAGCTTTTGATACAAGGCAGACCTAAGAGGAATGAAGCTAGACATAGTCTTCTTTCACTGGGACTTTTACATCTGTCATTCCCCATCCAGCCAGGTGTCTGTGTTTAAATCAGCAGGATTAACTCTGATTGCACTGATAGCTGAAACAGACCCCCCCGGTTGCCAAAGCTTCTCCTTTTTATAGCTCACATTAAGATCAAATCAAGCTGCGCACAACAGGGCTAATGCTCCTCCCTCCCCTGCCTTCTGCTGCCCAGAGGAAGACATCAGAGGTGGGATTCGTCCCCTCTCTGGTCTGGCTGCTCTTCCAGACTCCCTTCCATCTGGGATCCTCAGGGAGAAGAAGAATATCTGACAAGGGGCTCATAAGCCTCTTAGCCCCCCTGTTGCCCGGTTCTCTCTCAGCCCATGTTTTCCTAATTTAGTTGTGTAAGAAGTTCACTGCAAGGCCCTTGTGTGCTGTTTGGATTGAAATTCTCTTTGTGGTCCTAATAGACTATCCATGTATATCAATTAACACTACTCAGCCATGGACAGGGTCAAATCTCTTGAGACTGATAAAAAATAATTCCTTTATATTTCCTTATGGCTTTGGTAATGTGTTTTTAAGTAGGTATCACTTTTGACAGGCTGTTTTAGCTTTATTTTCTGTTTATTCCTTAAGTAGTTACATAGATATGGAAGTGTTGGCATTGGAAAACTGAGTAAAAATGAAACAATCCAACTTATTTTTTATGACTTTAAGTGGGTTTTTTTATGCCTTGTTTTTTGTTTTCTTTTGAAATGTATTAATTAAATGGGCCCTGCAATGGTTTGCAATGTACTGGTGACTTGTCCAGGGTGTATCCTGCCTCTCACCTGCTATAATGCTGGGTTAGGCTCCAGCTTCCCCGCAACCCCTCATTGGACAAAGCGGTATAGATAATGGATGAATTATTAATTAAATGACATTTTGAAATAATTATCTCAAAGTCAAAACCTTTTAAACATGTTGATGCATCAGGAATCTTGATTATAGAGCATTCTTTACTTGCAGAGCAGATCAGCAACTTTTCAAATGCTGCTCAGATATTTTGTTTTTTTTTTCCCAAAAATTAAACCAGTTTATTCTTCAGGTCTCTTTGATTGCAACAGGTAAGAAGCCTCTTTGTTCATGTTATTGCACATGACAGAAAACACTTTGTCCATATTGAATATCCACTGTCTTAAATTATTTGCTTGAGATGTTTTTGACAGTTAAGTGGAGCAGTTGGTATCTGTTATACAGCAAAATTTTACGGTCATACTTCTTTTTGGGGGAAAAAAAATGTTAGTATATGTTTCTTTTCATTAATCCTTTTTTGTGAATGAACTGCCTTGAATGAACAGGGCTCTCTCACAAAGAGGATCACAGAGTTAAAATCACATTTGTTTCCATCTGCAGCCTTTCATATGGGATCCCCCTCTTTTCCCCACTGTAGCACTGTGCTGCCACAATGGGGGGCCAGCGCCACAGATGGTTCTGCAGGAAAGGCTCTGTGACTTTTTTTTTCCCCCTATGGCCATATTTGCTGTGTAATCCTGGATTAACAGAGAGACTTTGTGTTAATTTACGGTTGTAATACAGCGTTCAATTAATGCTGGTTGCCCCCACCACATATACATGCATTGAGTATTAGAGGCAAGAGATAGTGTGGGTTGTCTGGCTCTTTACCCAGGAGAATTACATGTAATGGAGATCCAATCAGAGGTCTCTGTGGATGTCCACCTCATTCTGAAGGAATCCCTAAGGAGTCACTGCACCTCACATGTTCATAGGTGATTCTGTTTTTCGTGCATACAAACACACACTATCAATGACAGAGGGTGCCTTAGGAAACCAGGCGGCTGCATATGGACTCTCTTGATATCAATCACTGGCCGTGTGATCTTGTTATGCAAAGTCCCTTAATCCCTACCTATGATGAATGCATGCTGGAATGGGGAGGTGGAGGGGAGGGGGATGAAACGGAGATATGAGGGCAGCTGTATGGGAGGCTGTCCACTGTTCATTGCGAATGAGTGCTAACTAAGATTCCTGATCCCCAGTCTAGCAGAAGGAGGAGGACATGTGAGATCATGTCTGAGAGTGCATTACAGTTCTGTAATGACAGAGATGCTGGTGGAGCAGGCTGAGAGCAAGACGAATAGAGATGAGTATGGTGCCCTCGTGCAGGCCTAAGATTCACATTAACCTTTTTGTTCCCATCAGAGGAATTACAGGGCCAGAGGTGTCATTGTAGCAGCTGGGGGAGGACTGGGTTTATAGTTCACATGAAACAGAACAAGAAACAGGAGCAGGCTGCAACAGGAAAGGGGCACTTCATTTGGGCCCTGCACTAAACATATATATGTCCCCCTTCACCTGCTCAAGCTCTTTCACTCACAGTATTCATTGAAAAGCAGAGGGTTGCCAGGGGTGATTTGGGAACACAGAGAGGAAGCAGAGTAGCGGCACATAGGGAGGTGAGAGGATGGAGTTGTTCTTTTCTGGATCAGAAAGGATGGTGAATGGGCCACAGAGACAAACCACACTAGGGATGAAAGAATAGATAGGGGGTTTAATAGGTGAAGTCTAGTTGGAATGATGAGAGGGCAAGATGTGTGTTTGTGTGTGTGCAAGAGAAAGAGAGAGAGAAGAGTGGAGGGGGGTAATGGGATTAGGGGTAACACCTTTGGCAGGGCTCGGAGAGCCACCTGACGCCCGGTCTGTTGGGAACCTGGGGAGAAAGGCGGTGGAGGTTGTGGGGCAAGGGAGAAATTGGGGGTCTAATCCTTGTCCATCTTTGGGAAGTCATTCCCAGAGCTCTGAGGATTTGGGGCTTTGGTTTCCGCTCTGCTTGCTTTGGTTAATAATACCCTGGGAGAGAGAGGAGACATGGCGAGAGAAAGAGGGAAGGAGACAGAAGGGATAGGGGAGATGAAGAAAAAGATTTCTTTAGCCTGTGGTGGACAAGGACAGCAGCAGCCTGATGTAAAAGAAAATGTCTGAAACACACACTAACACTTAAGCCATGTGGCATCTATTGGGATACTGTTTTTATGTATATGCAGGTGTGTGCGTGTGTTTGTAAGTGCTTCTGTGTTCTACGTATGCACCCTTCATGATAGTGTGTAAATACTGGCTTGCTTTCCTCTGACCATCCCACAGGTTGAGTAAAAGTCAATAACCAGAGTGGGGCTGAGATGTTTGCTTAGAAGACACATGTGGATCGTCCTTGTGTGTGTTTAAGTGACAGTGTTTGCAGGGCAGTTGTAAGGTGCCTTGATGTTTTTGTGTTTCTATGGTGCTGACAGAAGTTGATAACAGTTCTAATGACTGTGGTGGTGGTGGAGGCAGTACTGTGTGGGACTGGCTGCAGAGCTGCTTGGCTGGACGTGTCACAGCTTCTGTGTTTGAACATCACCTGAGCACAAGGTGTTGATAGGTCCATCCTACACAAGATCAAAGTTCAGGGCACTTTTCTGGTGTGAACCGGCCGCTCAGCCCCTGAGAATGAAACACCATAGAATGTGCCATCTTAGCAGTAGGCCAACTGTGACAACCTTATCCACACTTTCACAAATTAAACCCAGAATAGCTGTTGTTTTTGGAAATGCTTTAAAACAAGTAAGCCTACTACGAGTTGATCAGACATGTACAGTGGCAACAATGTAGCATAACTTGTGGTTGTTCTTTTCCACAGGCAGAAATGTTTCGTCGTGTGCTGGGGAAGACCTTGGGCTTTGTGGGTTACACAATCCAGTATGGCTGCATTGCACATTGTGCCTTCGAATACATTGGAGAGTTTGTAGTGGTTTGTATTATTAAGATTAAAGACCTAATGCATTATTTTTCCTTATATTGTATTCATTCTTCTATGCACAAGAAATAATTGTTATTTTTGTGTTGTCTTGATTCAGTGTTCTGGTCCATCCATGGAGCCCACGATTGTAAACCATGATGTAGTGTTCTCTGAACGCATGAGTCGACATCTTTGTAAAATACAAAAGTGGGTAGCGATCATCTGCAGCAGGCAAACAGTAGACACACTGTTTACCTTTGCAATTTTCTCAAGGATTTGTGGTTTATAATTTTGCCACAAATATTTCATTATATTATATTATACAATACATTATATGAGTGACTGCACCTTGAGTTATCCGTAATAAGTATGCTTCTGTTTTGATTTCAGGGGAGACATTGTAATTGCAAAAAGCCCATTTGACCCAAATGTGATCATTTGTAAAAGAGTGATTGGACTGGAAGGTGACAAAGTCTGCACAAGTTCCCCATCAGATTTGTTTAAGACCCACACATTCGTAAGTATATTTACATCATATACACTTACTCGGGCAGGTGTTGGGCTTTTCATATACATCCAGTTATTACCTGCTTTACCAAGTGAAGATTAAGATGGCAATTTTGCTTCAGATAGTTACGGCTCACTGAGTTTCCTTGAAAGCAAAAAAAGGGGGTTAAAATGGTACAGTGAAATGGAGAATAAAATGACTAGTGTTTAGTACAAAGCACTTGATATTTTCTTATACCGTAAAATGACAAACAGGATCTTTATGCATAATGCAAAACTGTGCCTCAGTTTTTTTTTCTTTGAACATGTACCACAGTCTATAGATTGTCACAGTTGTTTACATTTTAGACCACACACATCCATTTTGTGTCACTGGTCAAAATATCAGCTTTTGACAACACCTATATTTCCTCAGAACAGTGATAAATCCAGAGAGTGAACAGGGGTTCTGCTGCTGAAACCACTGTCATTGCTTTTCTATTACTACTCTCCCCAACACCCACAGCCCAGGCCTGCAATCTCTCTGAAGCCTGTTAGAGTTAGTGCCAGCCGAATGGACAGACTGATGGGCGGGAGGAGGGGTGTCTTTGGGTGTGTTTGTATGTATGTGTGTGTGAGTGTATGAAAGTCCACAAACCAAAGGTTCTGTTTATGTTGCATGTCTTTGAATTTATTTAGTATTTTATAGACAATGGAGAGACAATGAGTTCAGCAAAACATAGCACAAGGCCAAGCCTGCAAGTGCCACCCATCAAACAAAAAATAAATAGATACAGTAGGTTTCTTTTGCTACTACCTTCAGCTCCACATGCTGCGAAGTGATACTCCTAAGGGATACCATTGTATTCTGATGTCTCAACTTGAGTAATAAAAAACAATGTTAAGTCATGTTATTGAGGGTTAGGTCAAGCTTAGGATTGTGCCAACTGGCTTCAGTTCACTTTATATGCTCACAATTCACTTACAATATATTTGTTGAGTTCTTAATCTTAAATAATAATATTCATAGGTATGTATCACATATCAGATAAGTGTATGTGTCTTGTGGTTTGTATGTAAGTGTTCATTTGTTTGGCCTATTAGAAGCTAATTTAGCCAAGGAGCTACTTCTGAGGCTGAAAATGATGCCAGTGCAGAACTTTAGTTCCTCAAATGGCAACTAAATCAAGTCAAAAGCATGATGAAGTACCAAAATTTAGAAAGGAGTTAAATTTAACATTTAACAGCTACCTAAGGAGAAAAAAAAATTGACTATTTTTTTCTATAAAGCCAGCATTTTTTCTTGCAGTTACGGAGTTTTTATATTACTCACATTTCTAAACTGTAGCCAGGATTTCATTTCTTTAAAGGTGTGGTTGCTGTAAAGGGTCCTCATTATAATAACTGACTAGTTTAAATGTTCATTTTGGTTGTCCACTAAAATTTACATGCTTTAATCTTACACTGGACGTTGCTTTAGCACTTCTTGTCTTGCTGTCTTTAAGGGCCCACCCCAAACAGCTCTGTCTGGCTGTCTATTTGACAAAAATGCATGCATGGTGGCTGCTCATTCATTGGCCATTTTTCCATTGCTTGGCACAGCCAAGTACTGCAAATAGTATCTCCTCAATGTTGTCAGAGCAGCTGCTTATCATTTGCAGCGCTGTATGAAACTGCTGTGACAGAGATGGGGCAAACTTCCTGGTGTGTGAAGAGTGGTCATTGCAGTGTTTGAGTTTGAGGCTGTTGTTATCTTCTGAGAGTGAACATGACAACACTGCACTACTGACATCACCTCCTGCCAGTGGGAAAGAAAAAAAAAAGTTGTGCAAATCTTTACTCATTATTTTTAACCTTTACTCCTGGATCTCTGTGATCTATGAGCATAGATTACATGGTTATCATATGTTCAGCAGTCCATCCCTATAGATCTGTAAATGATTTTTAAATGTATTCTTTATTCAGATAACTAGGGAGTATGTTGCTGTATTCCAACTTCAGCTTGGATTTGTTCAGAAACATTACACCCATGTATGATGATTTTTCTCTGATCTGTCAGTGCTCTGCAGTGTTTTCATGTTTCAGCTCACCTCATTTAGTTGTGATAGAAAAAATAAAGAAAAAAGTACCTGACACCAGGACTGTAGAAGGAAAAGGGTCATGTGTGCAAAGTTTTAAAAAAAGTATAACGTGAGGCATTTCAAGTAAATGTGGAACAGAGTCTTTTGTGGGGAAAAATAACTGTGATTGAGGGATGTGAATTTGTAACTTTGCAAACTTTTTTCACACATGAACTTAAAGCAATATAACACACTGAACCCTTGGTCCTTTTTAATTGTCTTAGCCGATTTGTCCTCAGGTTCTCTTTTTTTTTTTTTTTTTTTTTGTCCCTTGTACATGAGTTTTGCAACCCGGTAGGGCAAAACCAAGGATTGAAAATGCTAGTTCACAAACCTATGGGTGACAGAAAGAATATGTGTGCAGGCATCATTTGCAACACTGCCATTTCTTTTTGTTGTTTTATAAAATGTTTCAAATATATTTATTTTAAAAAAAGGAGCAAAAGGAGTGTGTTTATGACTGCCAAAACCATTTGTTAGTGTGTCATGACTTCAGTTATAGAAAAACTGAGGACACTACAGCAAAGCACACACAAAAGTGAAATTTAAAAAAATCACAGTAACAAACTACTGTTCACACATGTATGATGCATGGTGTGATACATGATACCTGGAGCATTTTAATCTCATATAGCCTCATACATGTTTTGCCATGTCTATTTTATTTTTAACTACCAGGGGCATAATCACTGTCAGTGTGACAGCATCTGTGGTAACTGAGAAAATACCTGTTGTTGACATAAATGTTTGAGCTCCCTCAGGGAGTCCCGCCCCACCCTAAAAAAAAAAGATTATATATGTTTGTGTATGAGTATTATCATGGTGTGAAGCATGATGGGTGGAGCTGTAAAGATGAATTTTTGAATGTGCTTTTAGACCCTGTCATCACGTCCTCTCGTTTAGACAGACATGCACGTCCTCTCCAGCCTCAGAGATCCAACAACAGACTAATTGCTCTCTCACCTTTAAGGAATCATTTCTTTATCTGAGCTGTTGTGTCAAAACAATGACACTCGATCTCTAATATTAAACCGGAGGGGGGAGAGTGAGACATGCAAGAGATGAAATGCGCCCATACACTTTGTTCTTTGCATTAAAGACAGACTGAGTAATATGGTGAAAGATTAACTTAATATTCATATACAGTATTAAGCTGAACATCATTCCCCACCCCAATCATGTTAACATAATGAGCAGTGTAATGGCGTGGCTGTTAAACAACACCTCTCCACAGTACAGAGCGCTCCAGTTTCGGCTCTTCTCGACACGTCTCTGACAGGTACACAATGCCTGGCATCGACCCAACCTGAAACCACAGTACGGGTGCAGGCATTCCCATCCATCACACCAGAGTCCCTGGTAGAGCTGATCAAAGCGACTGCATGTTTAAATACTTCAACTCCGTTGAGCCTGTGTGGAAATTTGGAAATATGTGTGGAAATCTGTTCCTCTGTCAAAACCAGACATATGGTTACAGTAAGGTGCCAAAGTGACAAATTGCTCACAACAACCTGTCTTCAGAGAAACAGCTTAATTACAGGTTTTACAAGTAGGCAAAATAATATCAGAGGGGTTTATAATTTTGATTATTTACTGGTGCTTAAATTGCCCCTATTATTTAGAAGCCAAGTCAAGAAAAAAAAAGTATAATATAAATTCAGCATTGCTTTTTTTTAGTCTATTTGTAGTTTATAGGTTCCATAGGCAATAGGCGAGACATTTATTCTAATGTTCACCACAATGCAGCAGGTACAGTAAGTCCAGCTCAGTATCACTTGGTAAGTGGTGCTCCTTCAGGTAGATTTGTTGTTATGAAGGCTTGAGAAGAGTGAAGTTTTTTGCTCATTAACCATAGTACTAACTTATTTTTTGTGGTTTACAGGTATTATTGATTTGCAGCAGTGTTGTCGATCATCATGTCTTTTCTTTAAATTTGGTTTCCATTTGTGGAATCTCCTGACAAAATTTTTAAAGATCCTAGGATTTCCCAATCTAAGTGCTATGTGCTTACAGTCAACACAACCAAGATGATGCTTTTATATAAAAGGAGAAACAGTGGCTCTGGTTTGGCAGATGACAAACGGTGGTGTTTCTTTTTTCCAGTGCTTGGGAGCCAGCATATGTTACCATGTTAATGAGGTGTAATGGTGAGAATCCAGCATGCTGACATATGGTTCTCAGATGACTTCTTTAATGATATTCATTTGTGTCGTTGTTATTCTGTGAGTTGTTTACCTCATGTTAGGTCAATGTGTCACTGGCTTGTGATTATGTCACATCATCTGTCTCAATTATCAAATATGAAATGAAATGCAGCATCACACAGTAGGGCTGAGGATTAATCAGAGAGCAGGGTGATGGGAATACAAACACAAATGCAGGCAAAGACGTGACATCACCTCACTGTGGTTAGTATTCCTTTTCTATATTCACATTATTCTCTTTCTTCCACAGGACTTTTGCCGTTAAAAAGTTAGGCAACACAAAAATAGACTCGTGGATTGTGATGCCCATTATGACAATATAATGTGTTGTTGATCCTGTCTGCACATATAGGGGGGACAGCACACTTAATTAGGGCCTTGACAAGCCTACTCTCCTAAAGTGATGAGATTAATCATAATTGGTGTCACTGTGAATTAGAGCCCGCTTGGATGACCGCCCCACTGGCAGGTCGGACCGTGGTTGAGACCCTTGGATGCTGCTGCTAGCCACAGCTTAGCTCTCTCCCTCTCCCTCTTTCTCCCTCTGCCCCGGTATCTCAGGCCCCTCTCTAGCTTTGCCCTCGCTGGGTAAGAGGGGCGCAGATCTTAGCCAACAGCCTAATGACCCTGTTTGAAGTTCTCCCTAAATCCCCATCCCCCGACCCAGCCCGTTACTCATGACCCCTCTCCTAAGACGATAGAGGGTTAAAGAGGGACAACCAGGTCGACGTTACCATAGACTGAGGAGGGAAGGATGGCTGAAGCGACTCATTGGGGTTAGGGGGGGTGGGGTTAAAGTAGATTTTCACTACAACACAGGGTAAGTCACTTATGTTGAATGCAATCCCAGGAACTTGTGTTCTGTTTGATTTCTTGTTTTGCTGAGGAACAGTCTACGTCTTAATAAATTTTGCCCTTTTTCTGTGTGTGGGGATGTTTTCAGGTTCCACAAGGCCATGTATGGCTGGAAGGAGATAACCTTAGGAATTCCAGTGACTCAAGGAGCTATGGCCCAGTTCCCTATGCCCTCATACGAGGGCGTGTTTGCTTAAAGGTAACGGGCAACGTTTACATCCAACATGTTCTATGGCAAAACTGAGGAGGCTACTTTGTTTACATTCCCCGATATATGTGTTGGAACCTTGGTTAAGTGGCTTGTGTTGAGCTTCTGTATGTCATTTGCTAATGAAATTTTCTTACCAATCCATTTTGGGCATTTTAAGCCCAGATCAGTGATATTAGTCAGTTGGCAGTTTAAAGCAAGTGCATCTGAATAACCAAAGCCTGGACAACATATTGTCTAGCTTTCCATTCTGCTATGTTGTCATGTCACTTGATGTCATAGCAACCATGACCCTGGAAACGGGTCACACAACCTTCTGTCCATCTGATTGGACAGCGTCACTCCACTGGAGGCCCTACTACAACAGCTGATAAAATAACAAGATTTTCAATGAGGTCAAATGCATCATTAAAAGCTGTATTTGAAACTGTATAAGATGTAAAACAAAGTTTTACACATGATGACCTGAAGCCATTTATTTTGTTTTTAAATAAGTTTTTATCTCTTCTTTAACTCCTTGTTATTCTGATTTTCTTTGTCCTGTACAGCTCTGGCCCCCGCATAGTTTTGGCACCCTGAGTGAAAGCCCAACCAAACGGATCATTAATAGTCCAAGTGACTCACATTGACTCATCCACTTTGTTCATAGTGTATGCTACTGTACTTTTTGAATAAAAATGATTCATTTATCTTTTTAAGTCTTGTTTGTTTGATTAAGGTCAGCAGCATTTCAAATATATATGCGGGGGGCAACACCTCACATTCATAAATACTTAATTATTTAAACTGTGTTATAATAGTCAGGCCTTTGTCATTTGGGCTTACAGTGTGCTCATTGTAGCTGTGCAGCACTGTATGAAGACCATTGCGTGAGCAGTGAGTAACGCTGGGTCTCTGTGGAACTGCTAATGGCAGAGCTGGCAGAGGCAAAGATGAGAAGCACAAGGTTTATGTGCTCATTCAGTAACAAGTCTCAAGCATAATAGGCAGTAATAAGGTTTTAAATCAATAAATTAAACTCATAATCGTACATAACTCTGCATATACTCGAACATAAAGATATCTTTGCACTTAACTGTGAAAACTGATTGTAAAGTGCACCTAAATCACATACAGTCTCTGCAGGATGTTTGTGAATGTGCTTTACAAAGAGATATCTGTCTAAATCCACAAATTACAGCTTAAGAAACTACTTGTTTTAAATCCCCTTACGAAGATGTTATTAATGTCATGTTTACCCTTTCTTGGCATTATGGTAAAACAAAAGCTCTCTGATTGTTAATATTTCATTAGGCTGCAAAGGCAATTGAAAAAATGTTAACATTTCCCATTTAACCATGCAATATTAATACGCACTTAGTAAGGCCTCACTCAACACTGAATACATTTTGTGTGATTTTGTGTGAGTGAGTATGTGTGTGTATGTGTGCATGTGTGTCTGGTACCTCATTCTCAGTACTGTATGTTACATGTACTTGTGGTGCCATTATTTGATGTTCTTGCAATTGTTGTGAACATGACTTCTGTTATTGGGGAAAATTAAAAGGTCAATAACTGGTCCCCCTTGCAAACGAGATGCTACATCTCAAGGGGTTTCCCATCAATAAACTGAAAAATAAATTGAAATTGTAATAATGCCACTAATGCTTTCCTTTAAACAAACATTTTTTAAACAAATACTCTGCATTTATGATATTACATGACTGCATATATATATGTATGTGTGTATATATATAATATGTGTGTGCGTATGTATGTATGTATATACATATATATATATATGTATATATATGTATATAAACATATATATGTATATATATATATATATATATGTGTATATACATACATATATATATATATATATATATATATGTGTGTATATGTATATATATATCTGTTATATCATCAGTAGGGAAAACTAAGCTGATTGTTGTGTTTTTCATCATCCTGCTGACTCTCACAAAAAGCACTGTACTGCTGCACATTTGTAAGTCTTGCCCATCCTGCTCAGACCTTCCTGGGCACAGAGACATAACAGCACATCCACATACTGAGCTCAGCTGGTCATCCTCGGAGGCAGAGAGGGACTCTTCTCCTTTGAGCTCCCCAGGGGAAGTGAGTTCTGGGCAGCCATGGGTCTCTGTCCAGCTGCCTCTTCTGTCTGGAGGGGACCAGAGGGTCACAGACAAGGCTCTTTGTGACACAGAATTATCTGCCTGAGTGTGATTGTGCCTGCTGGGAGGGACACTCAAGATTGTGTGTGTTTGTGAAAAATATTTATGCAGCGATTTGCTTCTAGCACATCTTCGTTCTCAAGGTTTTATGTTCATCTGTTGCGTGTCAACATGGTGCCACTGTTCAGCTGAAATGCTGACACAAGTAATCTAAGCATGTCCCTTTAAAGATACTGCCCCATAGAGGGAGCCATGGCTATTTGTTACTGTAACTTAAGCCCTGGTGGGTAAAAAGCTGTTTATAATTTAAGTAATGTTAACAAGGTTAAAGCTAAAGACTGTGTATTCATGCTACCTTAGGCCAGCCAGAGAAGACTGGATATTTAGATTTACTAATAGCATGCCTTAATTTGAGTTAAATGTTTAATGATACAGATTCATGAGGATGTTGTTTTCATTGTCGTACGGAGAGTTGCACCAGAGTTCCAAAGAGATGACTGGGCATAGGTGTATATCATTATCATGCTGAGTGAGCACAAAGCCTGGAGTCAGGCAGGAGGAGATGGCGATCGGAAGAAACGGACAACAGACAGCTGTGCTGAGCTATGCAGCACTGCAGAGTCAGGCTGTGTACTGTCAGCCGGGCTGAGATGTGTCTGCTTCTTCTGTACAAGAAGATGCAGACAGAAGGAAAGTGTATCGTGTTTAAGTTAGAATAGAGCAGCTTTTATTGTAAATGGAATTAATATCTGATGTCCTATGGGAATAAACATATTTCAAAGTTATTGCTGAGGAGAAGAAAATTTGGATTCTGCTTTCTTGTGTGAGTTTAAACGGCAATCTTAAAGATATTCCCATGCGATAAAATACTTTTATTAAACTAAAAAAATAAATAAATAAATAATAATAATATAGCTTTCCAACACTGAGGCTGTAAGAGGGGAGGGAGACAAGGTATCAAAGCCAAAGATTTAATAAAAGAAAGAAGAAGAAGAAGAAAAAAAAAGAGAAAACAATTAATCTTCAATCCTAACTGATGCTGCCTTGAATCAATTTACAAGGTTGGCCAGCTCCCGTAACAACCACAAAATCCTCATGTGACTGTTTTTCTTGACATATGAAAATTTCAAGCTAAGCACCTCTATTATGTCCAGTGATTTCAAATGAATGTTGTTTCATGACTAAACAGTATTATTTTTAACAGAATGTCATGTGTGTGTATATATATATATACCGTTTTAGTGTAAAAGAAGGCAAAGCTGAGATTACTCAGATATGAAAAGTAACAAGGCTGTTTAAACTTCTCACAGATGTCAGCAGTATCAAATTGTGAATTTGTTAATCATGCCAGTGCCAGTGCTAATCAGCCTTGGCTGACAGGGCCAGGGTAGGTCCCACTGGCATTATTACTGGTCCTGGAGGTATTGACATTCATTTGCCAGGTTATTTTTCCTCTGCTTAGACCGATGGCTCTGTTTCTCTCTGAGTCACACAGTTGTATGATAGAGATGTCAGAGATTTCATTTCATAGTCTGTTTTTTATAACTCTGGACCACAGGGTTTTTCTTTGTTTTTGTTTTAAGTGGTCAAAAAGTGCTCAGCTTACTTGAAGTGTGACAATTTCCATATAAAAACATGAGAGACATCTTTTTTTTTAAAATGGAGTTGAAATTGACAGCTTATATTGGTGCTGAGAATAAAATTTAACTGGGAAAAAAATCACTTGAACTTCAATAGAAGCACTGGTATTGAATCATGAGTCTTTAAAATACTGTATTTAGAAATGCAAATATTAAAAAAAAGACAACTCTCGATTTAAATATTTTTTTTCTCTCAAAAGTATTTTTATATGTTGGCAGCATTTATTTAAAAATTAAAAATTTTCCTTGTTTTATTTATTTATTTTTTTTTATTTTTCTTTACGTTGACAGTTGTCATTGTTGTGATCTAATTTAAACTCTCATGGAGAGGCAACTTCGAAGGGGCAGGGGTTTTGGTGAACATGTCTCCTCAAGGCCTGGGGTCAGGAAGAGCTGGTTAAATGGTTTAATCACCAGTTTTGTGATTTATTTTGACCCGTAGGAGTTAAAGGTCAGCGTTATTGCTGCTGTACAAGGTCTCATAATATGGAAAGTGGATTCTGCTGTAATGGTGTGTAATACATCTTGTTTTCTCCCCAATATCTTATTATAAATCTGATTTATTTGGTTCTTTTACACATGCACATGTATTAGAAAATCCCCCAAACTAGAAAACATAGGTGAAGTGGCAGAAGACCTATCACACCAAGACCAAGGGCAGATGCTTGCCGTATGAGAACCAACCATTGTTTTCTCCTCGTGGAGTATAAACAAAGGACTCCAGCAGTGTGTAGCCAGTTTTGCAGGCCTATTAGTTCCCCCATTAGAGCAGCTAATACTAATACCAAAGGAGTCATAAGGTTCAACAAAACAAGACCAGATGTTTTAAAAATTTAAGGAAATTTGAGTCTTATATCACTGTGCATATAAATACTCCAGAGGGAATGTAAAAATATAAAGAAAAATGTAAACCATGGTTTTTCAGTTATTGCATTTCTGCAGTACATGTAAACACATCAGATCCGATTAATAAACTCATCTGATTACTCATTGTTGTCAGATTGTAAATTAACTCAGTTATAGAGAGTTGAAACTAAACATACCAAAACACATCAATGAAAACTGATGAGGTAAAAAAAAATATGGGGTCACCATAAAAAACTGTCAGAATAAGCATTTGTTTAAATTGAGCTATTTCCTTCATATCTGTCATTTTTTGTTCAGTGCAACTTTTTTCAGTTCCCGTGATTCAATACCAATGTCTCCGTTTTAAGTTCAAGTTGTTTTTTTTTTTTTTTTCAAAATCAGATTTTCTTTTCAGCACCAGTATAATCTGGCATTGTTTTTAGCTCCAGAGAGAATAAGGCAGGATAGGAATAAAGTCACCACTCCTTTACTAAAATCTCTCTCAGTGAACTAAAATCATGGGTACTAAAACGTGAATAATTATTTAATTGTTCACTTTTTATATTTTGTAATTTAGTACTTATTGCCATAAAATCAGCTCCCTGCTTTGATCAGTGGAAACTGTTTCTTTTGTGGGATTGAGCAGTAATAATGCAATGGGTGTTTCATAGATTCTTCACATTTAACAAACATGTCCTTGGCTAACTAAAACTGGCAGAACTTAATGGCATTTATACATTACATGGAGTCAAAATAGTTTATAAGGTAAAACATTACACTTATCCCTTTGTTTCTGCTTGTTAAACTCCTTGGACTACATTTTCCTCCAAGTATCTCAATATTGCACTTACTGACACAATTAGTACAAAATATTCACTGGTAATTTAGCTCTAATATACAGTGGCTGCATGTTTTGTCTTGGGCCGGTTTTCATGTGTTTACTAGCCAAACCTATTATTTCTGTCTGTTTATTTGACTGTTTTTGTAACAAGTTTGGCCCTCAATTTTAAACTGCATGACAGGTTGTTTTTAAACAGGTATTTTGATAAATTTCTTATTAATAACTCAGAACAGCATTTTCATATTGCCTGGCTCTTTCATTGCCTAAAAACTTTTGCACAGGCCTAATAAAACAGTTAAGACAAAAGGAAGTTTGAAATAACTGGAGAGGAGCAGACAGGACGAAGAGAAGTGGAGTGGAGAATAGTTGAATATGGGGCAGAGACAGGAAGGTGGGCAGTGTGTGTTCATTTCAGGTTAATTGAATCCTTTAAAAGTGCAAAGACACGTGAAAGAGGAGAGCAGAAGGTATGAGTAAAGAGAGTAAGAGAAGCTGCTGTCACTGGTAATAGCCTGGTTTGTTTGTTTTCATATCCATGTTAGAGAATGTGACCCAAACGTAAACCTATAGGTCAGCTGCTGCAGAACTTGTTCTGTCAGAACATCCAGATTTTTCCTACTGCTGTCTACAAACTAAAACATCTCTAAAGATGTACCAACAGTACAAGGTCAATAATTAAACCTACTTAACCTTTGTCACATGAAACTTTTAACTTGATTTTTTTTTTTTGTTAAAACTAAAGTCATATCACTCCATGGTATGAATTTAATTATGCGTCACTTCCCCTCCTTTTCTTTCCATATTTCTCTTCTGTTGTTGCATCCTGTTTTCTTCCTCTACATTTTCTTTACACTCCCTCCTCTCCCATCCACTTGCATTGGTGTTAGCCCATAAGGGAATTGTTCCTTTCACTGATGGATCCTTTCATTCTCCCCTTTTAATCAAGCCTGTTAGTACTTCTTAATTAAAACATCACAGTGGCGTTTGATCACTCTAGCTCTTCTGTGAGAGAGGGAGGGAGACAGACAGTGAAAGAGAGCATGAAACAAGAGTGTGTATACCCGTCCCTGTTCTGTGTGTGAAGATGACTGAACAGCTTCAGTTGGGGCAGATACACCTCCAACTCTGTTCTGCCAGCTCTTAAGGCTTGTGGTGTGTACATCTCCCAAGCCAACAGGCATCAACCTCCAGAGATCCATACTAGACAGATGGTATTGGCGGCTGGGTAGGATGGCTATTGAG
This sequence comes from Melanotaenia boesemani, assembly GCF_017639745.1. NCBI lineage: Eukaryota > Metazoa > Chordata > Actinopteri > Atheriniformes > Melanotaeniidae > Melanotaenia > Melanotaenia boesemani. The sequence continues at coordinate 24,480,858 of NC_055682.1, forward strand.
CTCCCTACTGTCAGTCTGTTGTGATGATCACACACTGGGCTGTCAATACTCACAGCCCACTAATCAAAGCACTTATTAAAAAAAAAAGAACACAAAGACTATTTAGAAACTTGTGCTGTTTTTTTCTTCTTCTTTTAAAGAACCAGGATGCTTTTAAAGTTGATGCTCATTTATTTTTTCTTGTATTGATACATTCTATGAATAATAAGACTGAAAAGCTATGTGTTGTGCAGAAACATTAGCCTGCCTTTGGCCTCTGCATTTTCCCCCTTAAGGCAATCAGGAACATGAGTGCTTCTTCCCTCTAATGGAGCGACTGGGAGGGATTATGGCTTTGTATGGGCTATGGGGCCTCTGCTGTATATACAGTACACTCACTGAGGGTCCAAAGGAAAACTATGGGACCTCTATCCTCAGGCAAAGAGTGATGCACAGGGGAGGGTGGGTGACTGAAGCCTTAGTCGGACAGTCCTGACCTATATCCTCTTCTATTTGATACTGAGAAAGAGAGCATAACAGGAAGATACACATTTGTTGTTAGGGAAGCTCTCTTGCTGGATGGCACCTTTTGTGGGGCGAAGGTGTGGAATTTCTTCATTTCTGTAGTTTCTTTTTCAAAATGTATTAGTTCAAGTTAACAAGACAAGTCAAAGTTAAGATGAAAATGATTACTGACTGCATTGTTGAGACAAATTAAGCCAAATCTATAGAAGTGAAGGGAAGTAGGGAAATACCACCAACAAATTGTCAACAAAGTCTACTCAAAGTGATATTTTGGATTTTGGAGTTGAAAGTTAGAACCAATGTCCCAAATAATTTAGAATGTGCAGGTGTGTCAAAATTCTAACTAGTACTGTGTGTGCAGTAATGCTAATACTTTTACTAAAGCACTGAATCCAAATCCTTCTTTTATAGTAGTGTGGTCAGCTTGATGAGTCAATAAGTGGTTGTGAGTTAAAAGATTAAACTACTATTTCTGTGTCTGTGTATGTTTTGGCGAGCCTGTGTATGTGGTCCCACTGGCATGTTTAGGATCCCGTGGTGGGACACACAGCCCTTTCTGCCTGGTTTACTGATGGGGGCTGTTCTGCTTCCAGACAATTTAGCAAAGGAAACGAGTACAACAAACATAAACAGACAGAGACTGGTCCAGGCAACAATAGACAGAGCACACACAAAACATCACACCAACACAAACAAAGAATTAAAAGTTTGCATGTGATTCAAAATAGGTACTTCCAAACTTTTCTGTGCTGTTACCTCCTCAAACCGTGAAGTCCAGCAGGGTCCGTCCTTGTATTTTGTGTAATTTGCTTAAGCTAATTCACTTTCTGTCAGTGCAAAAGATTCTCCTCTCTGGATTGGAGCTTGCAACCTCTCTTTCTTTTGAGAATTCGCCCCCAAGGTAGAGTGGGGCAGTGGGAAGAAAGGCAGGAAAGAAATAAGGAATAAAAGAGAACCAGAATGGAAAACAACGTATATCCTAAGAACGGGTCATGGGCCAGAGTGGTGAGGGAGAGCTGGCACAGGGAATCAGAGCATTGCGTGCGTGTGTGTTTGTGTTCCTCTTTGGTCACTGTAGTTCAAAAGCTGAACTGTGTCCAAGCCATGGTAATGATGCAGGCGGCCACAACAGACTACAATAACCAACAGTCTATTGCTGGCCAATTACTGTCCGCCACAATTATATTTTCAATTCATAGGTAACGAGGGAAAGTGGCCCAACTCAACTAATCATTTCGAGCAATTACTTTTAAAACTAATTAGAATGTCAGGTTGGGCTGTGCGTGCCTGAGCTCCGGGGAGGTTTTTGTTTGTGTTTTTGTTGCTGTTTTCACTTTGTCAAATGGGTGGACTTGAAAGGAGAGAGCAGGAGGAGGGGGCAATATCAGCAACAGTGAAAGCCAAACATCATCTACAGCCACAGATCAAGAGAATCGGTCATTATGCGAGTTTTGTGAGTTTAGGGAATCCATTGTGTGAGAGGAAATGCTGTGTCCAGTCTATTTATGCCTGGCACTTTGCTCAACTGGTAAAATGAGTTCTTGGTGATGCCAGCTAAAATGCTGTGAGAGAGCATGCCGACCTCAGATCTCTGGAGCCTCTGAGCTGAACAGAGGGAGATGTGAAGGACACACAAAGGATGACTGTATGTTGGAGTCATATCTGAATTTTTGGTTGGGGGGGTTGTGAGGCGATGGGGTTTATGGGGTTTTTGTGTGATTGAATATATTTTAGTATACCCCACTTTTATAAAACTTTTACTATTAAGGAATAATTTTACATAACATGAATGATAGAATATCCATCAAAATTTATATTAAATATGTTAACCTTATCATTTAAACCCTTAACAAAATTGTAAATGGAATGTCTATTTCATGAGGTTCATATGTACTGAAATGTAAGTAAATAAATGTCATTTTCTGAGTACTTATTAAGCTTGTGTGTAGTCTTTTATTGACTGAGGATGAGAACAGTTACAGGATCCTTTTTTGTTACTATGGAAACATATAAAGGATCTTATATATTTAAGAAACAAGGCAATGTAACAGGCATGCTACATTACACCAAAGAACTTTAGATGAGCATTTACAATAAAAATAAATAAATAAATGCCAGCATATCAGTGTGTGGGTGCAGATGAACTGTGTGTAAATTAATGTTTCCATTTGGAAAAACTGCAAGATGGCCTGCGTTACATATTTTATGAGTCTTGAGGTTTCTTTTTTTTTTTGCCATACCAGTCTTAGACACAAATACCTGATATACATACTGCTCAAACATGTAAGCTCTTTAAGGTGTGGAAGTAAGAATGGTTTGATCCTTTGTATGACTGGTTTACCCTTTGGTAGTGGTCTGCATTCCCTGAGTGCTTCTAGTTCTTAAAAACACAAGTATACAATCAGGATCAGAAGAATAACTTGCAAATTAGCATATTTTTGGGCTGGCGTTGGGTCATGAGTGTCCAAAATAATTGTAGACTCACTCATGCAAACAGCAAACAAATGAATAAAAACACACTAAAATGCCTCGAGTTGTTGTCATAACAGACCAGTCCTGATGGAGTGATGTCTTATTAAACGGCTAGCAGCAACTACGCGGTGTTACCTCTCCCACTTTTACAGTGACATGGTGACAGTTCAGATGTCATCAACAAGCCCACTGGATGTGAAATAAGTTGGTACATTTCTGTAAGGTATTAATTCTGCAAAATGTTTTTCAGAAAGAATGCACTTCAGGCGTGACATTTTAACAGTGTCCCAGTCGACAGGGGGAATCTTTTATACCTTTCTGTCCAGAAAATATCTAATGCCCCTGTTCTTCTCTTATGCTGTGCTCATATTGTTTTACAAGAGGGCAATCAGTTTACTATAAAACAACATTGAAAACAACTGATAAGAGACTTTAAAAGATCTGGTACTGCATTATATATACAATACATGGTGCAATAACAACTTTTTGTGTTAAAATAAATTGATAACATGCATCACAGAGTCCCAAGGCAAAGCTGTAAACCGGAAATTCATGCTTTGAAGTAATTTTTGTTCTGCTGTGCATGTGATACGAAGTTGCAGTTTTCTTGGATTTTTGTCTCAAAGAAGAGGAGGAAATTCACTGTATGTAAGACTGCTTCAGTTTCACCACCTCACTGTTTAGAGTAGAAGTCATGCAGCGTTGTCTTCCTTTAGTGCAGATTTGTTTGTTGTTTTTTTAAGCATTGATGGATGAATGAAAGTTGCAAATTAAACAAATTGAGAGGGGAAATGCACTTCATGCTTGTGACAATGTTTCATGCCATTGCCTAATAATATATTTATCATTGCTGTAATTGCTAATGAGATAAACATGGATCAGGAATCATTCATTGCTCTTTGTTACGTAGTGCACTGATAGAAGAGATGAAAAACGGTTCAGCAGAATTTTCTCCACACTGTTATACAATAAGCTGACCAGTTAAAGGTCTTTGTGTTTTACATCTCCACATCTGTAATCAACATTTGTCTTCGGATCCCTTTAAGGATCCGTGTTAGAGCATCGAGCCCATTATGTTCACCATGTGGATCTACAGACAGCTGAATTAATTCAGGCTTATTTTACCAGTGAGCATACTGTAACTGAGGGAAACCAAGATGGAAGACAGACAGAGACACGTAGCAAGGAGGGGCAGCAGCAACCAAAAGTGGAAAAAGAGGAGAGGTACTTTGATTGACAGTTGTCTGGCCTGGTGCCTGCTGAGGTTGTTCCCCCCGTCGACTGCTATTATCAGCAGAAGGACTTCCCCATCGCCTTGGCAGCAACTGTGTCACCCCCTCTCCCCTGGAGGATGCTATCCCATTTGGGAGGAGATGAATAGGGGTCCCCTCACCCTGTATGAGGTCTCTGTGGACAGAATCTTTACAGAGGGGGCACAGTGGAGTAAACAGACTTTATGTCAACACCAGCATCTATGACATTTCCGTAAGAACACTAAGGTTCTCTCAGTACTTGGCTTTCAAACTGGTTGGGAGCTCATATCTGACTTCCAATTAGTTTTTCATATCTACAACTATTGTACAGAGCTCAGAAATGGAAGCTAAAGCAGGTGCTGTATTGTTTAGCTTAATTTAACTGAATTTTAATCTCGGAATTTAAGTTTAGTGAGGGTGTCTTGCAGAGCTGCTTATTGTTATTTGCACTGAGCAATGCATTCTTAAAAAGGCCAAGCTTTAGTCAATGCCTTATGGTAATGGAAAATTATCTAAGTAATTTTGACATACAAATGATGGAACAGCTTGTCATGACTTTTGTCCCCACTTCAGTATTCAAAAGTACGTGTCTGAGAGTATTTGAGGTGCACAGTTCATTTTCTAAAGGAATGTAGACGGCTCTCAGACAACACATAGACAGCTGCACTGTTCAGTGATTGGCATGTTCAATGTTCTATGTGTAATACAAGCAAATCCTTTACTTAGGCAGGTGTGTGAGATAGAAAGAAAACACCAGGAGACACAGAAAGAAAGAAAGCATGTGCAGGTGTCATGGACAGGTTTATTAAATTTTGTTCTCTTGACAACATCCCTGCAGCTGTGGGTGTAGAGAGCTTCTTGACTTGCTTGTGAATTTGGATGTGTTGTTTTTTTTCTCACTCTAGATGGTCTATTATCAGGCCACAAGGAGGAAAAATCTGAAAAGGACCACATGGCAGTGCAGACACACAGTTTGAAGTCCATGTCTAATATTATCATGTATATAATTTTCTTCCATTTGGGTAAAGTGTAATGCTTTTATCATCAGGGTTGTTGCCTAATGTGGTTAGTGAGTGTGATAAATACAGAGGACAGTATCCCTGGTGAGAAACTATAGAGATTTTTTGTGCACCTTATGTATACCACAACACCTGAACCCATTCACCTACTCTGTCACCCCAACTGTCAGCCTGCAGCAGCCTTTTGCTGACCATTGTGGGCTGATGCAGGAGCCTTGCTTCTTACCACACCTCACGTACCCTCACACACGCATACACTCATACTTCCTTACTCTCAATTTAATCCTGGTGTGTGATCGGGGCCATGGTTAGGTTCCTTGCAGGTGTTAATGGCCAATGAAGCAGATATCGTGATGAGTGATCAATCTAGTTCCTTTCTGTCACAGCAACACATTAGCCATTTATACAAATTCAGTCCACTCGCCCAAGCAGAAGATCTGGATGCATATTTAATGTTTATCTTTTACAGATCTTGTTTTAGCAGAACTGTTCATGAAGGAAAGTCTTCAAAAGGGTGACAAAGTTGATGTGAAGCCAGCTCCTGCTTGACAGAATCAAACAAGTTTGTCCTTCATCTGTACTTCAAGAGATGCTGGGATAATGACATGATTATTTAATGATTAATAAGATGTGCTGAAAGTACTTTACAATTAATATAATGGCTTGGATAAGGTGCACTTCGCCAGTTTAGCAAGACCAAAAACAAATGCCGCAAGATGAATGAAAGCTGATGCACATATTTTCAAGATATAACATGCTGCATCCATAAGAGATCCTGAGAGAGGACAGTAACTGAGTGTCTGCATTTAAGTACCTCAATCATGCACCTGTCACTCCGCTTCCTCACACAGACATCAGTGTTTATCAAAATGAGGGCTGACAGAAGACATCAGTGCTGCTTTGTGTGCAAACAGCTTGTGTGGACAGCCTCGTGCAGTCAGCTTTATCCTGCACAATGATGCATTTTTTTCTAGTTTGTGTGAGATACTATTTTAGACATCTTGAAGCTTGAGTACTGTACACTTGTTAGAAGGTAATTTTGGGTCAGTGTGCTGACATTACATGTGGATAAGATGTCATGCATGTAGGCTAATATCTGTGGCAGTGCCCCCAACACTCCTTTGTGGCAGGCCAATTGTCATTATTATCTCAAACCAGTCAGAAGACACATTAAGTATCTCAACAAGTTAAAACAACCTTGAATGCATTTGCAAGGGATCCCCCATTTTTAAAAGCTCAACAATTTCAGCATCATGTATCCCAAGTCACCCGAACAAAGTCTGAATGCAGGTTTCAGGCAAGGCTGGTTCCAATTCAACTGTGATAAATGGGCAGATAAGACAATCAGTGCACACTGTGACATAGGGCAATGTAAGCTGTCAGATCAGCACTCTGCTGGGGAGTTCAGGTGCACCCATGGTCCTGCAACCAAGGAAGGGGATAAAAGAACATTCACAAGGAGGCAGGCTGTGTGATAAATATTCTAGTTCATGTATAAAAGGTGACTTTAATTTCGAGCAAAATTTTTTTTACCTTCACTACTGTAAACCACACGTGTAAGTTTTAGGCCTTTCAAAATGAAGAAACACATTTGCAGCAAATTAAAACTGCAGTGTTTTTAGGGTTTGTGTCGGCTGATGCAGGAAATCAGAGGATCCTCGAGCCAGGATGGAAGACTGTTTTGCAGCTGAGAAACTCATATCAGTGTCAAGTGGTGAGTTGGCCACACACCTAAATACAGTTTGCCAATTGCTGATAAATGTAAACTGTGTGCCTGGCTGAGTGAAGAGTAGATGAATGAGCAGGCAGTTAGATTTTTTTTCTGTTGAATTGTGGTGATAAATGTATACATGTGTATGTACACAATTATCTGTCTCCAAAGGGTGTCAAGTCACAGCCGGAGTGTGCCCATCACTGCATCTTCCATTCGCAGGACACAATGATAAGACTAATTGTGTTTTGCTAACTTGTACAGATCATAGCATTTTTTTTTTTGCTTATTCTCTGCAAGTATTATTCTGCATGCAAAACCCCCACCAATCCCAAATCACAGCACATTTCTCCATGTCTCATAACAAGTCCAGATAAAAGTTCCTTGTATGACTTTACTGCTAAATGAATACTGGTTTTATTGCTATTAACATTGAGTTAGCATATCTATCACCTAATGTAGCTACTGTATTCTTTTAAAAGTGTAATTGATATATTTTTAATGTCGGACATTAATGGAAAGATCAACGAAAGTTCCACTGAAACAACATCTATTATCAATACACTCCTAAAGCAGTGGAAAATCTTATTTTCTGTGATATGCATGGGAAAATACTATAAGAAATTTAACATTTCCTGCAGGATCAAATACTCAGACTGGGCTTGTGCCAAACTCTAAATGTAATATGACTGTAGACTTACATATTATGTGTTGTCTTTGAAAGCTAGCGAGGTTGATGATCATCCATCAGCACCAAACAGTATTTTTCTGTGAATCTAGAGAGCTGAGTTTTCATTTAAAGTTGTCAAAACTGGAGCAGAGAGAGGCCAGCTTGAGAGGTGAGGTTGAAATGACAATACTGCCACCTAGAGGCCTCAGGAGGCGCAAACACAACAGAAATACTGTCACTACTCAACTGCAGATGATGAAAAAGGCTGGTACTAAATATATGGTCAGCCTCCACTTTACAGTATTAAAGCCACATCATGAATTTGAGGTTTTATAAGAGCATGTGTGCATTTATGTGCACTCATGTCTCTGTCGTGGCCATCAAAAGGGTAGAAAAAGAGAACTCTGGCTACAGTGTGGTCACATCAGGTGGGTTATCCACTGAATTTCATCTCCAATGAAACCCATCTGTCCTGCAGAAGTAACCCAGCACATGTTGACCTGCTCTCATTTGCTGTCAGAGGTACAGAAGGTGACTATATTTAAAAGGAAAAAAGGAAAGAAACAAAAAAAGGGAAAGAGAGAGGGCTCACCTGTGAACCAGAGATGCCCTGTTCAGGTGGGACCTGTTTTGACCTGTTGCCACAGGGACCCTAATGTAAGAGGTGAAGGAGGAGTGGCCATCTGGTGTGGTGCGTTTGTAATTATATGTGCACTCCTTTGTTTATGTGTCCAAAGGCATTAATAGGCCAATGGATTTCTCAACAGCTGTCACCAGGCACAACATGAAAATATAATTAGCTGTTTAAAATGTAGACATTTGCTCTCATCGACACACAGTATAGCACTTGCACCAAATTAAAAGAGATGTATATTTTATACATTTTCATGTAATTGTTGAATGTAGAAGACAAACAGTTTCATCCTCTCACTGTATATTAAAAATTGAAACGTTTAATCTCTTCTGTTAGGAGCTGTAAAGTCTGTCGGTGGCTGTATCTGAGTGAGGAGGACTGAATGGAGAAGAAAAGACAGAAAAAGCTAATGAGTTTGCATCACTTACCATGTATTATTTCATGCTTCCCTGCATGACGCAGTGTGTTGCAGCAATTGCAGTGTAACTATGCAAAGAAAAATAGGAACTTTAAGTATCAGTGTGTGTGTGGGGGGAGTGTTACATTCCCCTCATTGCTTTAGTCCTTTCTATTTTCTTTCATCTTTACAAGCTTTATCTTCTCTATTGAATTTTTATTGAAAGGTGAAAGAACCCAAAAGAATCTTCTGACAGTGACAGTGATGTGATCTTCTACTTTTTACAGTCAAAGGTCAGACGTTTCTACGATTGTAACAGTAACAGTCAAAACAAAATCACACACACTAATCGGAACAATAACATGCACCGACTCAGACAGCGAATGACCTTTGTTTTTTCTATGGAAGAACTGGTTGTTTGATAATCTCTCGCACATAAACATATATGAATACACACTTACCTCTTGAGAGTATTGAAAAAAAATGTCATGGGATTTAAATTAGTTGAGGGCCTGGGGGGTCTTATTTGACTGTGTGGCTTGTCTGTCTCCTGTTTCTGTCTCTCTAAGGTCATTTAAAAGTGCTTGTTTAAGGATGAGTGATTAATGAAGATGTCCAGGGGCTTCCGACTCATCTGAGGCTTCCTGGAAAGGCAGGATAGACCTGCTACAGTGACACGGCTGAACAGCCAAGGCTCCGAGGCTTTTTACGTCCAGTACAGTGGGGATTCTGCTGTGATTGTGAATCAGTGCAATGGAGGCTTTTGTGTTTAAACTGCATGTATGTAATTACATATAACAGCTTAATTTATGGATTCCTCATGTGAATAAGTTTGTGTAGTGTTACACACTCTGACCCAGACCTTTTAATACCAGGAGACAACATGTCACGACATTAAAATGACTGCGTTGAACATGCACATCTATGCATGCGCAGGGTAACACATGCACACAATGCAACAAAGTCCTCTCTTGAACCTGACATCCAATTTAACAAACACCAGTTTAAAGTCCTGTTGACAAGAAGCAGGAAGCGAGAAGAGAAAGAGGATATGACATGAGGAGAAATCGGCTCCTTCTGTTCCTTGTCACTCCAGATTATTGAAGACTTACCCAACATGCACCTGGGGGAATCAGTGTCTGTCCACCCGAGTCTCTCTGTCTTATGTTGCTCTGACTCTCTCTTTAAGACACACACACATGCACACACTTTCCCTTTCTTTCCCCTTCTCTTTCTTCTAATCAAAAATAAGCCTGTGCACTCTCATCTGCATTTCTTCTCATTCCTTGCAAATTTTCTCTTTTCTTTCTTTCTTTCTTTCTTTCTTTCTTTCTTTCTTTCTTTCTTTCTTTCTTTCTTTCTTTCTTTCTTTCTTTCTTTCTTTTTATGTTTTACATTTTCTTGTGTTCCAACGGGTCCAGAGTGGGCATGGATGTCTGCCTGTGTGTGTTTATACATATGTGTACATGTGTGAGCAGATGTTTGCTCGAGGCGGTCTCGCATGTCCGTCCCTGATAGCTCAATGGAAATGTGGGACAAACTTGAAATCACAAAAGAACTTTGCGTTGAGATGTATTCAGCACATGCACTGTATAAATAATAGGAGCCTGGTCAGCTCATCTCCATCAAATTGTACTGTCCACGTTTTTGGGACTCACTATTCATTACATGACAATTTATTTTAATTTCATTATTTCTATGTGTTCAAGGAAGAGGAAAAATACATCTGTTAATAGCGTGAATCTCTTGATAATGTCCCTGCAGAATAGGCTTCTGCTTCCCATCTGATATTAATAGGTCTTAGAAACACAGCTGTAGTTATTACAGTTATTTATACATTTTACTTCACAAAGCCAGCATACCTCAATGAACACCAAATATATTTAGTCAAACTCTTTAATGGTAATTTAATGAACCGTAACCTTTGGATGACAATTAATGCCAGATGTATTTCCACAGTGTTCATTTATTACTGGCTAATTTTACCTTGCCTGCATTTTCTCCTTTGCAGACATTCATGCAAGTCATGTTTAAATGAGCTCTTCATCATTAGTTAGCCTCACCAGGACAAAGACTCCGCTGTACACTTTCTGGAACTGCATTAGAAAATCTAGCTATCAATTCTTAATGAATATGTTTATGAAATACAGGGACTGATATACTAGCAGCCTTTATTTATTTATTTATTTTTAATTATGAGTTATTTCAATACGGCTTAGATTGTTATATCCATTATTGGGATTCATTTTAAAGCTGTACTTTATATGGACACTCATAAAGTTTATAAAGCTGATTAAATGTAACTTTAATCAATTCATTTATTGACAGATTGGAGGCAGACCAAACCAAGCTCTTGAAGTGCTTCAATTTTTTTGCCTTATCACAAGTCTGGAACTTTTTTCTTTAGCCAAGTGAGACAATCATCACAAGATCTCAGAAATATCTAGTTTCCTCTTGTTCCTTTTTCTACCCCCCACCCTTCTCACTATGTTTCCAGTCTATCATACATCCCCCTCTTACTGGGATCAGTGGGGCCATCACGCGCACACCTTTGATGTCTCCCAGAGTTAAGCCAGTTTTGAAGTCAGATTAGTGAATTGTAAACACCCTTTTAGACCTTCAGACTCTCTTTGCAGAAAGAGGGAGAGAGAAAGTAAAAGAGTTGTGGGATTAACCCATACACCACAGCTCAAAGGTTGGCCGAACCTAAAAACCACGCTCCACGTTGCCATGTACAAAAGCATAAACTGAAGTGTTTAACTCAGTTATCATCTGCTTTCCTCCCTTGCCTCACCTCTTTTCATTTCATTTCTTTTTATTTTGGGGGTGCTGAAAAGGCTGGATTGCAGTAAACAGTAGATATATACGAGAACAAGAGTGACCTCTCACACACACAAATATGCATACACACACACATATATGCATGCACACGTGTACGGAGAGAGGGCAGTGTTTTTCAGACGAGAAGCCCGTCTGTCTCTTTCACATTCCATTAGTTCCTGGAGCTACATCAGAGGGCAGAGAGAGCACACAGACATTCCTGCAAGACGCAGATGTCAGGATCAAAAGTCAGACAGACTCCTGTACGCAGCAGGGGAGAAAGACGGAGTAAGAAAAGAGAGGCAGAGAGAAAGAGAAGAAAAAGAATTTATGTTGGGTATGGCGAGAAAGTGGGGCTGCTTTAAAAAAAAAAATTAAAAACATCCTGTGTGTTGTGTTACTCCTTCAACAAATCCTCCAATTTTCGAAAAACAAAGGCCTCGTCCACTGCTGTGTGTTTCTATCTGCACCTGTAATGCTTTGTATATTTACTGTTCTCAGGGCTATTGTTGCTATTGTTACTTACCGCTCTCTTGCTGCCAGGCTGATGGGAAACCATGCACCATGCTGCCTACATCTTGTGCCTTGTTTTAGTTATTAAAAGGCACGGGACCAGATGGTGTGTGTGAGTGTGTGGGTGTACGTGCGCCTGTGTGTGTAAATGTGTGAGTGTGTGTGTGTGTCTCCAGGTCTATACTTTGGCTCCAGGCTCTTGCAGAACTGGCACAAGCCCAACTGGGTCATCCATGCAAAGACTCAGTCTCTCCTCCTCCTCCTCACCAAGAGCGCATCTGTGTAGGCCTGTACATCGGGAGTGTGTGTGTTTGTTTGTGTTTGTGTGCATTTGAAGTGAAGATACAGTATGTATTATAGAAAGGAAAGGAGGGGAAGGGGGATGCTTGGCAAAGTATGGCCTCTACTCAACAAAACATAAATTCTGTTCTACATATGTCCACCCCTCCTCTAGGGTTTTTCTCTTGCCTTTCTGTTTATTTTCCATCTCATTTGTTTTTTTTTTTGTTTGTTTGTTTGTTTTTTTAATTTCATGCTTTTTCTCATCTTTAGCCAGTAGAGAAGCCAGGTGAACTTAAATTAAAGAGTTCAAGGTATGCTATTTTTGCAATTTTTACAAGATAGCTAAAGGAAGGGATGAAAAATAAAAACAACAGAGGAACTGAAAACGGTTGACTCGAGAGGGAGTCAAGGTGGTGAGCTGCAGACATTTGTGCAGTCACACTGAAGTGAATGGCAGAGGATGGGAGGGTAAACACTTTCACCGTTGGCTGAAGAAATAAAGATGGGAAGGACAGAAGGAGTTAAGAAGAGCCATGGGCCTAGTAGAGCTGTCAGAGTGGTTGGAGAGTTGCAAAACAACAGACTGTCAGGAAACATTGAGTACCCCCAAGAACAACCAGAAGTTGTTTGAACTCACACCATCATGGTTGTGTTTGATGTGTCTTTAGATGCAAACACAGTTTTTAAACATGTGCTCAGAGATCATACTCATACATTTACATGTCATTGTTACATTAAGCAGGCTTGAGATGAGACATCATGGATTTAGCTCAGAGCTTTGCTGCAGATTCTTTATCTATCATACTGTGTGTTCTTCACTTTTTAGACATAGACTGAAATTTGACAGGCGGGCAATTGTATGTGTTTGCTTCAAGCAGCTCTTTCACTCTGTTTAACCTCCAAAAACATGAAAAAATGTATTTTTTCTTTTTTAAAACTATATTTTTTTTGTTTGAAGTTGTGTAGCTCTCCATGCTTTCCCTTATTATTTACCTTTGCATGACATAATGTATAAACTAGGCTCTATACACACGAATGGGCAAAATCATTCATGATAGCGATATTATTAACATCAGTTTAAACTTAAAATAAAATTTTTCTTTTAGCTGTGCCTTTGGCAATCACAACCAGGAGTTACGAAACTGTAAAAATGTACAAAACCCAATTTTCAATTAATTATGTTTTGATTGACCAAATCTTAGTATTATTACAATTGTTTTATAAACACAAACTCAATATTTCCATCATTCTAAAATCCCAGTTATCACCAGTACTGGTAATTTGCATCACCTCCAGTTTAAACTGTAAGTATATTTTGTACATACTGTATATGTGTGTAAGGGATCCCCAGTGCTTGACTCCTGCCTATCCACCCACCTGTCTTACTGCTAATCTCACCCCTCATCACCTGCTTCTCAGCTTGCACAGCCACTGATTACATTAGTCCTCAGAGGGCTGCCCAGATCAATACAGAGTCACTGTTCAATCCGGTGCAGTTGCGGCCACTGGCTAATGAGAAGTGCAAACAGAGATAAGACAAAGCATAACAAAAACTGATGAGGGTCTGCTCTGTTTTCATCAAAATGGAACCTTGTGCTAGATTCACCTGTTCTAATACTGAGATGTTACCTTTAGGTATTGTGTCAGGATTTTCACTTTTACTGTAACAAGACTTTATCACCTGCTATCTCTTTTTAAAAATTTTTCATCAGGCTCCTAACATGAGCGCCCATCTTCCTCTCTGCAACTATCCCATTGTCTTTCATGGGCTCTCTCTTTTTTTTCTTTTTTTTTTTGGCTCAGTCTTTCTCTCTCTTGCACATCGTGGTTTAATGATGGTAATTTTCCACCCAGGTCCGAGAGTGAGCTGATGTGGTGAGGCTCTTGGCCCCCTGCTGTTCCTGATGAGGCATGATGGGAAATTACCCAGAGCTCTCTGTTGTCAGATAGTAACTCACTGTTTGGTTGTAATAAGCAGGCAAACCCCTGCATGTGTGTTCACACACACACACACACATACTCAGACACCTCTGATTGTGTGCATTAATTGCACTGTGTGAGATCACCACAGTGACCACAGCTGTGTGGGCTACGCCTTGCTTTCCGGGTCACTTGGGTCATCAACTCTCCATAACAGCTACAGCACTGTCACTGTCAGACATGACAGCACATAATGAGAGTTCTCCTGGCTCTGCTCACTGTTCAGATACCACTCTCCTCCATCCATGCATCACTTCCTTTCTTTTACTTTCCCTCTATGTCCTAATGTCCTTAACATTTCCAGGTTGTCAATGCTGCTGTTGCTGTTGTGTATGTGGCTTGTGTGGCTGCCTGCAGTTTTATTGACTGGCAAGTGGGAGGTACAGGGCTCTCAGGGACAGCACTGCTGGGTTAGGTACTATGCTGGAAAGTGTGTGTGTTTGTGGGGGATGGCTGGCCCTGTCACTGTGGTGTGTCACCTTTGCAGCAGCCCTGTCACCAGCAAATGGAGCTTCAGTGGAACCCTGTAAAGAGTCCTGCTGTGGTGCTGTTAGAATCTGCTTGAGGCCAGTGGGAGACCGCAAGTTGTTTGATCAACATCAGTTGATGTTGGGAGGATGTCCACTGTCAGCTTAACTACAGATGACCATCCACTGTCAACACAGACAGTGGGTATTTATCATAATGGCCTTTATTTAAACAAAGTTTTAGCTATCAGTCTAATATAAGAATATATAAGAAGTTTGTACTGTATTCTTTGGATTGACAACCATCTATTGGACCTTTTCCAAAAAATACTCTTCTGTGAATAATCTTGACAAAAAAGATAAACAATAATATATCTAAGTTTTCCAGAAAGCCCTTAGATTTTAGAAGGTTTTTAAGTAAAGTACAGGGAAAGTAAACCTAAACCCTTCAGCACATTATTGTGTAAATCATTCAAATTTAAAAACGCTCCCTAGACATCATGATCAAGTATTCTTGTAAATTAACAATAAGTAAAACATGTATGCAAGGCAATGGATTTAATTTGACTTTTACTACTGGAAAAGCCAGTTCTCCCAAGTTTGTTTTGTCACTGCAATTCTGTGTTGCTGTTCAGTCCTGCTGGGTATGGTTACTGTGCTCTAGATGAATTAATAAGTCTGTCTGAATCAGGAATCCACACTTTGGCAGTAAACGTAATAGACTAGTCATTTTAAAATATCTAGCCTTGATAAATGTTTGTGAAACATATGAAGTATGACTCAAGAAGCTTACTCGAGATGATGATTGAAATTTACTCAGTAATGGTAAAAATGTGATGCCAAAAAGTCAATACGACCTCAGCATGTTTAATTCTAAAAAACAACATGTGGGCATTACAGACCCAGCTGGATCATTTTAAATATTGAGTAAACATTTGTAATTTTATACTGTAAATTCAGTAAATTAATATTGAATGATCTCATTGTTTGACTCTCAAGCACAGTGGATCTCCACATCACATCTTTAATATCTGTGTATCATATTGAGGGCATAGCAATTACACTTCTCCCTGCAGCACAAACTGCCGTGCCCAGCACTTCGGTGCATCGCTGTGGAGATACTCTTCCAAGAAAGGCTTTAGCTAATGCATAACAGTCAGCATCGCCACTATCATAGAGCCCCTGGCTGAATGTGGGCAAAATGGCAAGGCCCAGCTAAACTGGTGTGACTGAAAACGGTCTCAGATAGGGCAAAATCAGTCCGCCTCACACACATACTCACACACACACGCACACACCCAGGGGCCAGGAGCTGACAGTAAATAAAACCAGAGTCCCTCCTTAATTAGCTCTTTGCCTGAGGGTAAAAATGCAGAGAAAGTGTGTCAGTCTCTCCCTGTGTAGGACACTAAGCTGCCACCCAATCTTTCTGATAGCCGCAGCCAAGAAAAACGGGCATTTCAGCACACTGATTTGTGTGCACATGTAGTTTACTTAGGTATAAGGGGATTGTTTTAAAGTCAGTGGTCCTTAGTGCTAATTATCTCTTAATTGTATATTTTTTTATGTTAACTCAATTCTATAGTGCCATGATACATAAGAGAAAGCTTTGTGCACAGATATGCTGTCTTATTAAAAATAAAGTTAATTTTAAAATTAGGCCACAAATGTCATTAGATATCTGAATTCACTCAGGTGAAAAGTATAAAAAGGTTATTAAATTAAGCAATTACAAAATAATGTCAGTATTTACCTTTGTGCCGACCGATGTCTCAGCCGCTTACTTCAACCGTCATTAGGATGTAAAAATAAGCTTTTTCCCCTCATCAGTTCTCCATGAGTTAGTGACTTTCATCCACGTGTTTAAAAGGAGCTACTAGCAAGAGAATAATTGTTTTAAGTGATATTATCTTTTTAAAAATTGAATTTCATGTGATTTTACTTAATATTTATAATCACTTCATAATCCAGAAAATAGGTAAATCTGGAAATGTAACTAAGAGTAGCCTCTGTACAATCTTGTCCTCTAAAGATTTGGTTTGAGAAGAAGTTAATCAGCTGACAACAAGAAACTGAGATAGTGGTGTACTACTGTCCCCTGCTGGTGAGATCCTTCCAGGAGAAAACAGAAGTAAAGATCATTTTCCTCTTGACATAAATGTTTTGCTTTCTTTGCTTTTGTTTGCATTTTTTTTTTATTATCAAGTTAAATGTGTATTGTATTTTTTACATCATATATTATATGGTATACAATTTTGAGAAAAACCAAACTAAACCAAAACCTTTTGCTTATGATCTTCCAGATGTCTTTTCACATGATTTACTTTATCCAAGCTTTTAATGTTCAGTTTGTGACCATTAGTTTATTTTTCATGTAAACTCTTTGGGGTATATAACTGATTTCAGCGTGGAAAAACATGGGAAGAGACGGCGTGTGTGTGACATGCAACAAGGTAGCAAAATGTTTATGCATTTGCAATGGCAATTGAGTTAAATCCTAAAAAAAATCAAATGAATACCCTCTACAGCAGTGGAAAAAAACAAAACAAATTAACATACCCTCTCAGCACAAATTAATATACTATACAATTTTCCCTCCTAAACAGTGTTGTGTCACACCTGACTTAACTGCGGCTGGGATCCTTAAGAGCAATGGGTTTACACCTCGTTGCTCATTCAATGTCACTAAGCCATGGGTCAGACGGAGGAGGAGAGTGCTGGTAAGTGAGACCTTTGGGAGAGAGCAGCTTCAGGAGGTTAAGTAAATCTTGTAGTGGACAAAAGCTCAATCAGACAGGACACAGAGGAGGCTTGTTATGACTCAATTCCTCATCGAGTAGTAGGAATAAGGGCATAAGGTGAAATGGTAAACCTGCTTTTGATGAATGGAGAATACAGTATGCTACAGCTTATTTTCTCTCCCCACAGCTGAGGGTTGTATGACAGATTCTTGTAAGAGAAGACCAGTAACCTTATGAGATCAGACAAGCACAGGACATGCGTCAGTATCAGCGCATGGCTGTGGCCCTGGAGCCATGGCTGGCTATGAGTGGACTATCAGTCTCTATTGTAAAGAAAGGCCCAATTAAGAACATTAATTATGCTTCCTTGGCGCTAACTCTATCACTCTCTTTTTAGCCTGAAGAACATTTAACTCTAAGGCCGTGGCTGCATGCTCTCTCTCGTGCTATAATCCAATCTAGTTGAGAAAGTTTGTCATGTTTGGCAGAATTGGACTCTCTAGGATGAGCTGAGAAATCCAGATAGACAGAGTAGCAGAGTCCAGCTCATCCACAGGGTAAGGATGTGTAGTCGCACAGAAAATCTGGTATGATCTCATAGACTAATTCTACAAGGTTCCCTTAATACACTGTGAAAAACCTGTGAGGGAGGCAGATGCAACATGTTTCACATCAGCATGCCTCATAGCTCTTTGCTGACACAGAAAATGCTAAACTGATACAAGTTTAATGTCAATTAGAATTTCTAAATACAAACAGAACTGAGGATAATGTGTGCATTTTTTCAGTTTATGTACTAGAATTAATGATAGGAAATGAAATGTGCTTTTGCTTTTAATTTCTCTGTCATGCCGGAGGCGTGCTGCCTCAACATGTAAAGGTTTTAATTGAGTGGGTTGTTCTGCCTTTAGACTAAGTTCTCCTTCCTCTCTGTTCAGTAATTACTAACGTAATCAGGTTTACTTGTCATAGATTAGCATTCATTTGTCACTCTTTTAACTATGTTCAAGCTTAGGTTATTTTCAGGGGGTGTTTATTAAGAAGTTGTTAATTAGCCTTAGAAATAAAGACATTTGAAAGGTTTAGAAAAATATATCTTTGTAAGTGCGCTAGTGTGAAAAATGGACATAACCGCTACAGAAAATCAGTCCATGGGCAAAAATTGATTAATACAGTTAAAGCACTAAAATGTCTTTGATAAAATGAATGAAGATGATAATTCATTATCAGATTAATATGAAATTTATTTACCTCAAGGTAGCTGCATTTGTCTGAGCATCTCTTAATTGCATGTAAAATGTTTATTTTTGAGTCCAAATAACACCTCTTATGGAGCAAAGTCTGTATATATTCAACCTCTTTTCATTTCTATTGTCATTTCCCTGTCTCTAAGTTGTGCATAACTTCATGGTACTTTATTATTTCTGCCTGAATATTAAGTCATCTGGCTGAGTTGGTCTTTTGCAAAATAATTTTCACCAGCAGTGAACTTCTTAAACTATTTTATTTCTTCTATCCACTATAGAAATTTAGTTTTTGTTAAACTGACAGAACTTGATTTTCTAAGACTTTTGTATTTGCAGTTTTTTAAATAAAATGTCATATAGGTTTTAAAGATTAAGATATTCTGAAAAGAATTATGTGCCAACAACCAAAATGGCCAGTGATGGATGTTTTTATAAGAAATAAAAAAGGCAGCTATAGATTAAAGCTTTTTCTATTTTTTTTCTTTTTTTTTTTTTTCACATTAAGTTCAAAGTTCATCAAAAGCAGTGGAGGAGACTTCAGTTAGTGGTCCACATCTCCACAGATAAATAAAGCTGGTAAAAACAGAGACACTAATACAATTTAGTGAGTGAAAAAGTTTATGTTCTGATTCATCTTTATGTCCATCACTGTCCCAACCCACATGTCCCAAACACAACTCACTCAGTTATCATGCTTTAAAATATCAAGAGATTACCAGACCTCTGTTTTCATGGCCAACAGAACATTAGCATGCTTATTGCTCTCACCGATTATCCTCACTATGTACGGTACATTAGCGAACTGTACGATTGGCCAACCCCCTGCCTGTGCAATCAACAGAGAGCGTGAATGAATGATCAGCCATTAGCAGGTCGGGTGTGAACTGTGAAAATGGGCTCTCACACCAATGACTGCAGGAGGCCTTGATTTGCTTTAGCCTAGCATAGCAAACCTGCTAGCAAGGCCCTGTACTTGTTACACTGTGTGGCAGCACATCAGCTAGCATTAGCCTGCCCAATGTAATTCAGTGGAATACAGACTAGTGTAGCGTGTTGAAGCCCAGTCTAGTGGAGTGCTGTGTGCAAGATCATAGTAAGACTCCTTGCTAACATATGCTTGTGTTTAATGCAGCGACCTGCTTCTGCATGGTGGGTTTACACATACCCTACAGTGAAGGTAGTGTGTGTGTTTGTGTGTGTGTAATATCAGTAATCAGTGTACCTCACACAGACAGAGTATAACTAGGCCTGGTGTGGTGAGAGTGCTGGAGACCAGCGCTCTGCCAGTCTGGGCTGACTATTTCAGCCACTCTGTGTGTGTGGTTGTGAGTATGTGTATCATGGCTACTAAAATTGGAGGCTCCACCTTCAGATGCCACCATGACAACCAAGACCCCAAAGGTCCAGGTAATAGGGAGACATGTCAGTATATTGTTTGCTATTCATAGTATGTCTTATTTTGTTCTTTAAAACTCCTCTGTGACATCTATGCGTGTGTGCATGCCTGTGCATTAATGCACTTATGACCTTTGAGCATTACACATGAGGGAAGGGAAGAGACAATTCAGTTATCAGTGTTGCAGGAATGCTGCAGAAAGGCTATATCTAAGTCTCAGTGGAGAGGTGTGTTTGGGTATGTGTGTGTGTCTTTCTGTAGATGAAGCAGTGTTCGTTTGGTCTCTGTGGATAGGATGCTATTAGAGCTGCCAGCATGAAGGCAGCAGCATGTCGAGGGTCAAAAGAGGATTTCAGATGGGCAGAAAAAAAATATCAGAGGATATAGCCAAGTGATCTGAAGCTATAATTTGTCAAAGTAAATGTAAAAATGACAGAAAGTGACAAAGAAAAAGTCACTTATGTAGAAGTTAAAAAGATACCTCCTGCAGTAGAACTGCTGGGGGTTGTTTATTAATTCATTACTTGCACACTTTTTTTTTCCTTTGAAGCCTTGAAAAGTTAAAAAGCTAGTTTCCAAGATTTTTTTTAACAACGTAATTATTCTCTTTTGAGAATATTTGCATGGCTTAGCCTTTGAAGTTGGTGATAAAGTATTTGGTATTTCAACAAAATACGGAGAAATATGGAACATTACTCAGAACAATGAAATCAAGCCACTTCTGATCTTGTACAATTGTCTTTTTTATCGAGTCTGACAGTGTTGAATCCTGGGAATGAGAGAGGCGACAAAGTGTGATACCGTGTCTCGGTCTTATGCTTATTTGGTTTTCTCACCTTCACACCCCAGTCTAATTTCACAGTATACAATGCTTGCTGCTGTGCATGATGGTTTCTGGTAGTCTTAAAATCAGTGGACCAGAGTGGACCTGAGGCTGCTGACTGAGCCCACAACTAACCAGCATTTGCTCAATGCACTGATGCCCACATGTGCACAGTTAATTCGGTTGTTATTGTCGCTTATGTGTGTCCCAGCGAAGCCACGGCGTGTTGGTTTGCAGACTGAGTTTTAGTTCCACTCACTAGTCTAGATGCACACATGAAAGCTGATGTGAGCTCCCTCTGGGCTGCTTCATGTGTGAAAACCTGAAACTGTTATCTGATGCTGATTACATTACATTAGTTTTGTCATTTTTATGTGAGTGATGGAGACAGTTAAGCCTGGGTGAGAACTTTTTGGGCCATACTGTTTGCATGCACTGATGGTTTTATTTTGTGAGTCAAAATAATTTCATTGTATATTGTTTAGACCTAAAGAAAATATTTTCAGTTTTTGACACATAAGAATGAATTATCTACTTGCATATTAAAGTAATCAACTGAAGCCTGTTATTATGAGGTAATGTTTGGGTATTTTCTTTTTCTTTGTCATGCAGAAAAATTACAATGTGTAAGCTGACGCAACACACTGAACACACACAAACCCTACATTTCACAGTCCACTGTGTTTATCTGTTCCAGCAATGTTACTTAAATGATGATCTCTCTGTTCCCTGCCGTTGAGCAGCATAAGGACCATCAAAATCTTATCCCACTGTCATATTCACATCACAGTGCTTATCTAAGCTCCCTGTTCATCAGCAGAAGCAAGCATTTTATTATTCATATAAATCACTGGCAGATCACTAACTCATTCCTTACACACTGGAATCAAGTCATATTTTTGAATAATAGCATCCAAAGTTTCAGCATCTCACTTTCTGCCACCTCAAGTTCTTATGAACTCATGTATGGGACATGGCCAGTGGCTGTGTGATAAGGAGGCTGCATAATGAGTGAGCTTCAAAGCAAATAATGGCTGAGCTTCACTATTAAAATCTCACACTAGGGATTTTTAGATTAGTGTCGCTTTTTGATCTCATACACTCAACCCCTTGATGCAACATTATGGACAGTTGCCCTGATCTTCATGCATACTTGAAGTTGTACTAACGAGCAACAGGATGGGTGCAGCAAGAAACTGTGAGACAAATACAGAATGTGTGTGATGTTAAGTGTAAACACTCTTCACTGGATTCACCTGATTTGTGCCAATTTATGCTCTAATGGTTCCAGCATTGTTAGATATCCAGCATCCAGGCTCATTATAAAGCCTAACTCAATTGACCTGGAGATGTTTATGTGTGTTTGTAGATATATGATTGGTAGTCAGGGGACCACAATGATGAAATATAGTGATTTTCTTTCATTTAATAACCACACAGCCTTAACAGTGATGGTGTAAAACTAAAGAAATAGCGATAATGTAGTAATTGCCAGTGCAGGGCACTAAAACAGAGAAAGGGAGAAGGGGGGTTAGTGTAGGCCCAGCTTGTGTCCCATGCTTACTTGGGTGTAATGACCCATCAATGGTGACATCTTGTTTCATCAATTTCTGCTTCTCTTCACCTGTCTGTCTGGACCCTGTCTCTCCCTTTCTCCTGCCCTTCTCCCCTTCTGCCTACTGTAATTCATCTTCCTCTCATGTTTCTTATTGTAACCCCCCCATAAATGCCTGTCTGCCCCTGCTAGATGTAAAGGATAACCCTGAACTATGTGCTTAGAGACATACAGTTTCAGAGTGAGAGATTGTTTTGTGATACAGTGTCCAGTAATAGTTTTTCAAATCATCAAACATATGTCCGAAACAACATTGAGATGCATGTCTACTGATTAATTTAGAGGGGACCATTGCAGAATCCCATCTAAATGAATCACAATAAGGATAATTGTGTCTCAGAAAACTGGTTATTTGGCTTGGTTTGCATGGAATTATCAGTTCTGACAGTAATACCGCTTCTTGAATATTGATTAACTCTCATTCAAATAAGGGATGCTTCAAATAACTTAAATTATCACAAAACCTTAACTTTGTTTTTTGTTTTGGAATTATGTACAGGCAACCTGGATCTCTCCTGCATCTCATTCTCTTGCTCTTTTTGTCTTTTTTTAAACATTTGTTTATTTCAGTAGTTCTATATAGATAAAATGTATTTTTCAAAGACTCAAAAAACATAGAAACATGTGCATTTACATGTTTGAAATTGAAAAATTGTAGTTTTATTCCAAAGAGAGTTAACCGAGGTGATAGTGGTGTGAACCAAAAGCAATATAACAGCATAAACTGCATTGTGATTTTCCCTGTTAGATGTGTGTGTGTGTGTGTGTGTGTGTGTGTGTGTGTGTAAGTGCATGTGAAGAAGCAGGAGGCCCAGCTGACGAAGCTTCTCACTGGGACACTGGCAGGCCTAACTCGCCGCAGGCCCAGCTCTCAGCTCCACCTCTGACAGGCTTCATACTTATTGCTCAATGACATTCGATGTTTTCCTTCAGTTTGCTGTAAGATTGATTTCCCAGATATGTTTGAAATATCTCTAGAGCCCTAGAGCATGGTGACTGGCACAGCGGCACAGAGAGGGAGAGAGACAGAGAGGTGGTGTGGCAGGGGAGTGAAGGGGGAGATGGTGTGTTTGGGGTGAGGAAAAAGAAGTAAATGTAAAAACCAGTGCTAAAAGCTCAGGGTTGCATTTGGGGGGAAACTATTGGTTAATTATCCACTTCTCTAAATAATAA
Organism: Melanotaenia boesemani; assembly: GCF_017639745.1. NCBI lineage: Eukaryota > Metazoa > Chordata > Actinopteri > Atheriniformes > Melanotaeniidae > Melanotaenia > Melanotaenia boesemani. The sequence continues at coordinate 24,504,575 of NC_055682.1, forward strand.
TTTATATAGATAAATAATTAGCATTATTAAAGTAATAGTTGATTGTAACAGTTAAACTTTAGACCCAAATTATGAAATAAACAATAAAGGCCCCAGAAAAGATCCTTGTGGAACACCATAATCAAGAGATGAAGAGGAGGATTTGAACCTTGTAGCAGCTACAGAAAATAATCTCCCAGATAGATAAGAGGAGAACCAAATAAGAGCAGATCCTGAAACCCCAACCCAATGTCTCAGCCTGTCCAGTAAGACATGATGATCTACAGTGTCAAAAGCTCAGGTATGGGGCTATTATTGTAGCAATATTATCTACAAATCCGTGTTGAAAGTCACAAATGCATACAGAGAGTCGTGTATCCGTATCTTAATTTGTGTGTGCACAGTTGGATTCGCAAATGTGTAAATAAATCCACAAATGTGTGATGAGATTTCTGTGTCTGTACAAGAATCTGCAAATGTGTAAAACAACTTGTGTGTAACCCGGTTTGCAAATGTGTAAAAAAATTCCACAAATCTGTATTTAAAGTTGCAAATGTGTAGACCAATCTGTAAATGCGTGCTAAGATCTGCACATGTGCAGACCGATCTGTATCCACAGAGAGACATGAATGCCTGGAGTATTTCAGCTACAAGACCCAGAAATACAGACAAATCGCTGGTTACGAGTCAAGCAGCTTCTGGATTGGCTCTCTCTACACACGTGGATTTTGCTACACTTGTTCCGTGAGAAATCCACAAATGCGTGTCAGGATTCGTATCCGTAACGCTTGGGTTTGCGTGCCCTGACCGCTGGCTCACAGGCTGCCTCACTCCGGCTGCCGTTGGTTCGCTTGCTCTGCTTCTACTGAGTGCGCGCGAGTTTCACCAGGGCAGGAAAGATGGCGGTGGCTGCTAATAGCGAGACGGAAGCTGAACTTAGCTTCCGATTCGCACAGCCTCCGATTCGCTAGTTAAGGGAAATTTTAAGGGACCCTTAAGTCAGAATGCAAGTGACTGTATTTCTCTATTAACCCTGCGTTTTACTGATACTCAGTGCCGTCAAACCTGTCTTAGATTATTCTACAGAGCCTACAGAATCTGAAAAACATAGTTTCTGATTTGTGAAACCTTTCTCTGATTTGTGAAAATGCAATAAAGGCAGATTTCAGTCATTTTTCTGCCATTTTTACACACTATACCTGGTCCAGATGTTATAATATTACACTGAGTCAGGTCAAACCTGTCTTACATTATTCTACAGAGCCTACTGAATCTGAAAAACATAGTTTCTGATTTGTGAAACCTTTCTCTGATTTGTGAAAATGCAATAAAGGCAGATTTCAGTCATTTTTCTGCCATTTTTACACACTATACCTGGTCCAGATGTTATAATATTACACTGAGTCAGGTCAAACCTGTCTTACATTATTCTACAGAGCCTACTGAATCTGAAAAACATAGTTTCTGATTTGTGAAACCTTTCTCTGATTTGTGAAAATGCAATAAAGGCAGATTTCAGTCATTTTTCTGCCATTTTTACACACTATACCTGGTCCAGATGTTATAATATTACACTGAGTCAGGTCAAACCTGTCTTACATTATTCTACAGAGCCTACTGAATCTGAAAAACATAGTTTCTGATTTGTGAAACCTTTCTCTGATTTGTGAAAATGCAATAAAGGCAGATTTCAGTAGGCTCTGTAGAATAATCTAGGACAGGTTTGACCTGACTCAGTGTGATATTATAACATCTGGACCAGGTCTTATGGGTAAAAACAGCAGAAAAATGAGTGAAATCTGCTAAGTTCAGCTTCCGTCTCGCTATTAGCAGCCACCGCCATCTTTCCTGCCCTGGTGAAACTCGCGCGCACTCAGTAGAAGCAGAGCAAGCGAACCAACGGCAGCCGGAGTGAGGCAGCCTGTGAGCCAGCGGTCAGGGCACGCAAACCCAAGCGTTACGGATACGAATCCTGACACGCATTTGTGGATTTCTCACGGAACAAGTGTAGCAAAATCCACGTGTGTAGAGAGAGCCAATCCAGAAGCTGCTTGACTCGTAACCAGCGATTTGTCTGTATTTCTGGGTCTTGTAGCTGAAATACTCCAGGCATTCATGTCTCTCTGTGGATACAGATCGGTCTGCACATGTGCAGATCTTAGCACGCATTTACAGATTGGTCTACACATTTGCAACTTTAAATACAGATTTGTGGAATTTTTTTACACATTTGCAAACCGGGTTACACACAAGTTGTTTTACACATTTGCAGATTCTTGTACAGACACAGAAATCTCATCACACATTTGTGGATTTATTTACACATTTGCGAATCCAACTGTGCACACACAAATTAAGATACGGATACACGACTCTCTGTATGCATTTGTGACTTTCAACACGGATTTGTAGATAATATTGCTACAATAATAGCCCCATACTCAGGTCAAGTCCAGTAACAATAACACAGAACAATGACCTGCATCGCTCTGCATAAGGATGCCATTGGAGACTCTGTTTCAGTGGAGTGAGCCCTGCGGAGCCAGACTGAAAATGATCCAGGATATTGTGTGCCTCTAAAGCAGCTGTAAGCGGCTTAGCATCAGTTTTCTAAAATCTTAGAGATAAATGGCAAATTTGAAATAGGGCTGTAGCTGCTAAAAAGAGAGGGATTGAGCTTGGGTTTATCAGCTGGACTGAGAACAGAGAGTTAACACAGCTGATTGAGACACAGAGCTTCTCACCGTTTTGACTTGAATTTTTCACAACCTTCGTTTGAAGCGATGGGAACAGCCGGAGCAGTAGGACTAATTAATTTACTAATGGTGTTAAATAACACTTTAGGACCACAATATTTTGAGATTAAAATTGAGATTAAATTTGCATCTCTAACAGCATTGTTACCAGAGGATGCTGGTCAGGCCTGACAGACCCAAGCGTGTTGTGAGGGTCTGCTGGGAACGTCTGGCAGAGTCCCCTGTCAGAAAGAGTTTCAACTCCCATCTCCGGCAGAGCTTCAACCATGTTAGGTGAGGCGGGGGACATTGAGTCCGAATGGGCTGTGTTCCGTGCCTCTATTGTCGAGGCGACCAGCCGCAGCTGTGGCCATAAGGTCATCGGTGCCTGTCGTGGCGGTAACCCCCGAACTTGTTGGTGGACACCGGCAGTAAGGGATGCTGTCAAGCTGAAGAAGGAGTCCTATCGGGCCTTTGGGCCTGTGGGACTCCAGAGGCAACTGATGAGTATCGGTGGGCTAAGCGGAGCGCAGCTTCGGCGGTCGCTAAGGCAAAAGCGGGCATGGGAGGAGTTTGGAGAGGCCATGGAGAATGACTTCCGGATGGCTTCGAGGAGATTCTGGTCCACCATCCAGCGGCTCAGGAGGGGAAAGCAGTGCTCTGTCAACACTGTGCACAGTGGGGATGGGGGGCTGCTAACCTGACTCGGGATGTTATGAGGCGGTGGAAGGAATATTTCAAAGACCTTCTCAATCCCACCAACACGTCTTCCGATAAGGAAGCAGAGTCTGAGGTAGCTGGTGCTGGTTTTCCTATCTCTGGGGCTGAGGTCACTCAGGTGGTTAAAAAGCTTCTTGGTGGCAAGGCCCCGGGGGTGGATGAGGTCCACCCAGAGTTTCTTCAGGCTCTGGATGCTGTGGGGCTGTCGTGGCTGACACACCTCTGCAACATCCCGTGGACATCGGGGACAGTTCCCCTGGACTGGCAGACTGGGGTGGTGGTCCCCCTCTTCAAAAAGGGAGACCGGAGGGTGTGCTCCAACTACAGAGGGATCACACACCTCAGCCTCCCTGGTAAGATCTATTCAGGGGTGCTGGAGAGGAGGGTCCGTCGGATGGACGAACCTCGGATTGAGAAGGAGCAGTGTGGTTTTTGTCCCGGTCGTGGAACAGTGGACCAGCTCTACACCCTCTTCAGGGTCTTTGAGGGGGCATGGGAGTTTGCCCAACCAATCTACATGTGCTTTGTGGACTTGGAGAAGGCATTCGACTGTGTCCCCCGGGGACTCCTGTGGGGGGTACTCCAGGAGTATGGAGTGCCGGACTCACTTGTACGAGCTCTCCGGTCCCTGTATGACCTGTGTAAGAGCTTGGTCTGCATCGCCGGCAGTAAATCAGAATCGTTTCCAGTGCGGGTTGGACTCAGCCAAGGCTGCCCTTTGTCACCGATTCTGTTCATAACCTTTATGGACAGAATTTCTAGGCGCAGCCGAGGTGTTGAGGGGATCCGGTTTCGGTGGCCTCAGGATTGGGTCTCTGCTCTTTGCAGATGATGTGGTTCTGCTGGCTGGGCCTTGATTTTGGCTTCTAACCTCCTCCTCCATGGTGCCTCATTCTTATCCTTCATGTTGAATTTATGTTGGCCAAGCATCTCCAGGATCACAGTTGCTGTATGTATATCAACTCATTGTTTTCACTGATGGTCGTGGTAGGGATTGTTCTTAGTGCTGCATTCACAGCAGCTAGAAGACTTTCTGGTTGTACCTCACAAGTTTTTGCTAATCGATGTAGGGGCTGACAGGCTTGCAACTTAAGCATGATCTTATCCCTCATCATCATCATCATTATCATTCATCCCACTGGGGCTTGGTACCCAGTCTCTGGGGGGAGTTGATGTTAACTCCCCCTTCTGACCTATTGTCCTGGCTCCCCCTTGCTGTAGCATTTGCGTGTTGTATCTTTTCAACCTCTGTGATAGCAGTTGCCGTTTGTGGATGTTGGAATACTGAGTTTCGAGTTGTTTCTATGTCAGGGGTATTGTGGGTATTGAATTATCTGAAGTATTAAATCAGTGTTGCCAATCTAACTACTTTGGTACTATATTTTTTTAGTTTTCAGACCCACCTAGTGACTATTTCAAAGAAGTGACTAATGACAAATCTAGAGACTTTTTCTGATGTTTTATCGAAGATTTTTGGAAACTGATGTGAAAGCACATGTAGTTTACTTCTTCTCAATGAGCAGTGCTTCCGCAAGGCCCTCTCCCCATCCCTGAGCCCTCACAGCTGCAGAAAGAACAGGAGATGTTCACCTCTGCTTCATGACCAGACTGAAACTTAAACGTGCAAAGCTGCTGCTGGTTGTTCTTGCCCTGGCTTACCGTCAGATATTAATGTATATTAATGAAGAGTGTGAACAAAAACATGTTGTACACTCTTAATCAGAGAACAGCCACAGCTGTTAGTTAGAGTGACATTTTAACTTTAGGACTATCCAATTTTATATTTTCTATTTCTTTTTACTTTACTTCTTACTTTACTTTTACTAGAGCTTGAGTTTACTATATTAATATCTGTGTCCATTACAGTAGCAGCTGGTGTAGTTTTCTCTAGGGGGGGCTATACCAAACTCCAAAACATACATACAAAACATTCAAAAAAAGCACGGAAATAATCTAATATAGTATCACTGTATTTAAATAACTGAAAACAACAAAAGCAACATTACAGTGACATGTAGTGCTTTACTTTTTGTACATGAACTTTGCCCTTCTATCCTTGAGAGAAGCAAATTTCTCAATGACTCTATGGTTAAAGTCAGGGATGTTTTTGACAAGTTTCTTTTCCATAGAGAGCATGGCCAATGCATTGAGACGATCCTGTGCCATTGTGTTCCTGAGGAAGGTCTTGATTCTCTTCAGTGTTGAGAAGCACCTTTCAGATTCAGCTGTAGTCATAGGAGTTGTGATGATGATCGTCAGCAGAGCCACAGTCTCTGAGAAGGTGTCCTGAAGATTGTTCCTCATGAAAAGGTGGTATAGAGCCACAGCAGCAGTGCAGCTCTTGAACTCATCATTGCTGTAGATGAGGGCCAGTTCAGTTTTCAACTTTTCTTTGTTCAGAAGAGGGTAAGCCTCCATGGTGGTATTCAGTGCTGCTTCAGGGAACTGGCTATTGTACTGTTGGAATCTGTCTGCTTGTAGCAGTGTAGCACTGATCAGATGTTTGGTGAAGGAGAACCTATCTTTTGCATGGCCCAAGATGGTGTCACAAACCTAAAAAAATAATTCACCGATTTTATACAATATGGAGATGAAGTTAAGTCAGTTTTATTCAAACAAATTATTTTTTGAATTATGTGTTCATTTAATTTAAGGGACAATGCAATTTAACATAGCATCTCCATAAAAGTAGACTTAATTATACATGGCCTATTCTAAGATGTCTTCCCCCCTTTTCTACACAATACACCACTATGCACCACTATGATTTAAAACATTGTAAAAAACACCACACATTTAGCTTCTATCTCACCTCTGTAGCTACCCTCTGAAGATCACCTGGGCCTAGTGTGCGGCGTTTCCTGGCCAGCTCAGATACACTGCCACTATGTTCTCCACAGAAAGTAGGGAGGGAATCTCTGAACAGAACCAGAAGAGAAAAGTTGAGCTTTAGTTTCCAGGTAAAACAACAAGAAATGTCAAGTTCAAGCATGACAGAGGTTAACACAATATCAGAAATATTAAACAGCACAAAATACGTATTAATTTACCTGATACTTTGTATGTTGTCTTTGAACTGCTGCATGATTCTCCGGACAACGACTGAGTCGATGGTCCGTTTCTGGAGCTGGCTGTACAGAATGTCCACATGAGGAGTGATGTGATGGAACAGTTTCAGGAAGAAGCTGAAAGTGTCATCCTCCAGTAGTCTCACAAACCCTCCAGCTTCTCTTACAGTGGTGGGATCAAACTCTCCTGAGTCCCTGATGGTCTCAAAACACTGGATCAGGTCATCTCAAACACAGTGCTCACAGCCTGGATATGGAAGTTCCATCTTACTGTGCTTGCTCTTGGGAGTCTGTGTGCCACCACTTTATCAAGCACACAGGTTCTCTTGGGAGATTTTGAGAAAAAGCTAAAGAATCCAGCCAGGTCAGAGAAGAACTGACTAACCTTTGGGATATGAGATGTGACCTGCTGCATAATGAAGTTGAGTTGGTGAGCGTAGCAGTGAACATGGTATGCATTCACATACACATCTTGTACCTTCTTCTGCACACCACCTGTGGCTCCTCTCATGACACTTGCACCATCATATGCCTGGGAAATGAGCTTGCTCTTCTGGTCATCAGGGAGAATGGAGCTCAACCTATCCAGAAGTGCTGTGGCAATGGAGTCAGCTGTGGCACTGTGGAGAGGTATGAACTCAAAAAACCTCTCTTGCACATAATGGGCTTTGTCAATGTAACAGATCACAAGTACCAGCTGATGCTGAGTTGAGATATCCATTGTTTCATCAGCCTGAATGGAGACAAAGTCTGCACTCCTGACTTCTTCAGTGATGCACTCTCTCAACACTGAGAGCATGCAGTCAAGGAGTTCATTCTGTACAGTCTTGGACGTTCCCTTAAATACAGTAGCTGTCTGCAGGTGCTCATGTAGAACTGCATCTAGTGATGCTACAAAGTCCACCAGTCCTCTAAAAATGCCAGGATTTTCTGAGCTTTCACTTTCATCATGTCCACGCAGGGCTAGCTCAAATACACCACAGAACTTGACACAGTCTATTATTTTAGACAGGATGTGCCTGTTTTTGTCAACCTCCTCATTATGCTTACGAATCCCTATCCTGTAGCCTTCATCAAGCTGAGCAGAAATGTTAATTTTCCCAAACATGGCTAGTCGCAGTGCATTTTGCATGTGGATCCCAGTTTGTTCGTGCATCTTTGCTTTTTCTGAAAAGTGCTTTAAATCAGTCATACCAGTCTGAATCCATACTGGGTCTGATCCAGGTGTTTGAAAAAGGAGGCAAGGAAAGCAGAATAAAGCCTTAGCGTCGCTACATGCAGTCAGCCAAGCCTTCTTGCTAAACCAGGTCCTGGAAAATGACCGGGTGTACTGTCTCCCTCTGTCTTTGGACTGCTGATTGATGGCAATATCTGGCTGATCAGGCCTAAGCTGTTTGACTTTAAGCTTCTCTTGAAATGTCCTCCTCTCAAATGGTTTTGTTATAAGTGATTTTACTGAATTACTCAATTTGTCGTTAGCCATTTCTTCTTCTTCTCCAACTCACTCTGGTGCACCTTGTCACGCACGATAGTGACGTCATCCCGCAGCTTAGTCAGGGCAGGGATATGCAAATTCAGCTTTGGGCGCAGGAGAGCTGCGCCCCGAGAAGCTCCTATCTCTTGCATTGAAGAGAAGCAACTGCACACGTACAACTTACAGCGAGAGTCTATGAGTAAAGATTTTTGTGCCCGGGGGAGGAAACACGTGACCAATCAGTAACTTTAAACAACGTAGATGAACACAACAAATTTACTTGCTAATTATATATTATTTATCTTGCTCATCTAAAAAAGATATACATATATTTCGAAGTATTTTATTTAATTTTTTTTTTTTTTTGTGGGGAGTGGTGAGTGGTGGGGGGGCACCCTAGCGCCCTCTATTGGCCAGCTGCCACTGGTCCATTATTTGATTCAGTGGTTCATTAAAATCCATTTAAATTATGAAAAAAGGTTGCTTTTTGAGCAAATATTGCTATGTGATTAAAATGCAATTAATCAAGATTAATTAATTACAAAGCCTGTAATTGCTTAGATTATTTTTTAATCGAGTCCCACTGCTTATATAAACACAAATTATCCCCATTGTAAATGCTTTGTAAATGTATAATTTAAACATAAAAAAAAAAAAAAAAAAAAAAAAAAAAAAAAAAAAAACTCATTTGAACATCTTATTAATTGCAGTTACTTTTATTACAGAGTTGCAGTTAATGTCTGTCATTATCACATTTACCAAATCCCATGGGCCAGATTGGACCCAGATTGGCTGGCCAGTTTTGGCCCCCATGTCATCCCTGGTCTAAGATATCAGTCTAAAATCGTCAAGAGGTGGTCAACTGGGTGTTGATCTGATAACTGTGAAACAAAAATCTAAGATTTACACAGTTTTCACCTTCAGTTCAGTGACCCGGTGCACATGATAACGGTTGATTTTATAAAGTTTAAAAACTTTCTTCCTAGTTTGATCTCTGTTCTGCAGTTCTTTTTTTTTTTACATTTTTTGGTGTTTGGCAAAAACAAATTGCCACATTACTGCCAATCTATCTATCTATCTATCTATCTATCTATCTATCTATCTATCTATCTATCTATCTATCTATCTATCTATCTATCTGTCTGTCTGTCTGTCTGTCTGTCTGTCTGTCTGTCTGTCTAAAGTTTTCAAAACTGGCACAGCAATGTGAAACTTTGATTTGTATCAAGACACAGAAATGTTTTAGTTTGTTTTGTGGAAGTGACAACTTTGAGGAGATTATTCTCAAGGTATTTTGTGAAACTGTCCGAAAAGGAACGTTGATCAGATTGAACAGATGAAAAACATGGGAGGTGTTTGCAGATGGAACTACATGGTTGTCAAGCCCCGCCCTGTACTCTCCAAATTTACTCTATTTTGACATGTGATTTTTATAAACTATTGTATGATTTGGTGTAGGAGATAGAAATAAGGGTTATAGTTAGAAAAAAAGCATGACTTTTGTTAAAACTGGCTCTATAATAATGCAGTAAAATCTTCCTTTCCTAGCTTACAGGGTGGTGACTTCTGACCTTGAGCAAACATCAGAAAACATGTGAGACCAAGCCTTGTACTTAAAATACTTTAAAGATAAAATTATATTGCTTTAAAATTCATGCTGCCTGAAACCAAATGCACAATTCATGTCTGATATAAAGACGATAGATAACTATCTCTCATTTTAAGATGAGACCCCATAAGGTAACTATAGTCTCCAACTTTTCTGTTTTGTTTACTAAGCCGTCAACAACTTTTTGTGAGATTTTTATGAGATTTTTTTGTGTGATTTTTTTCCTCACATTGTCCAGGCATTGAACTGACCATGCTCCTCTTTACCCTGAGAATATTTTGAGGACTTCAAAATTGACTTTGCATCAAAGTTAAACACGATGAGTGAGGCCTGCCAATCGCTTTGACGTGACTCCAGTGGTGGCATCAGAGGTGTTTTTCATGAGATGGGGCCTCATGATGAAATTTTCCCCTTTGTGAAAATGCATCCTCTGTTCACATTACAGTGTCACATCTCATCACTGAGCATTTGATCACATTTACCGCTTTGTTTTCTTCTGAACAAGGAGGGGCGGGGTGCAGATCTACTGTTTTAAACTCTTTAATGCAATTTAACAATGCCACATATTCTTTTCACGTTTCATTGGGGTCCTTTACGTGTGAAATTGCAGAGGCTGGCCTAGCCTGTGCGACACGGCACAGCAGAGACATGGTCACACTGGAGCGCCAGATGTGGGAGGGAGAGCGAAATTAATTGCTACACATTGTTCAGTGGGTGTGTGCGCACCTTCGGTGAATTAACCGCTCTCAGGGCGTGACTGTTTGAATAACGGGAATTAGGTATGAGGCCTCTCACTCACAGCTGAAACCAACCCCAGGCATTGGATTCAATTAGCTAATCTGACCCCAAATTCACATGCTTAACTTGTCATTTGTTAGTGCGTAAAGATAGAAAACATTTTTTTTTTGTGTGTGCGTGTGAACAGTACATTGTGTAGCTGTGATTATCTTGTTTTCTGCAGAGCTTTTACATATACAGTAACCCCCCACCCCCCTCCCACAAACTCCTATTTCAAAGTCTGTTTTATAAATCTTTGGAGACAGAAACATTTAATTTATAGGTACAGAAAATATAGGAGTCAGCAATGGTTAATCATTTAATTTAAACGGCATATTCAAACAGTCAGTAATGGCTTGAAAACTATATGTTTGCTATAAATGGCAAACCAATTAAAAAGGGTGCAATTGTTAGCCCATGAAAATGGATCTTAACATTGTGTGTTTAGACTTGTATTACTATCATATTAGACAATCAGGATGAAAGTGCACATTAATGATAGTGGATAGCAGACATCAGGAGCATAGATGCCTTTAATACTAAGATAAGTCAATTCCTTGCCTATAGAAAATTAAATCTTGTTATAGGTTCATCCTTTATATATGAAAATAGCACTGCTTTGTATTGCTTTTGATCCCATTAAGTTGTTAATGTAGCTGCAATGTGATATAATTGTGTTACAGCTGTGTTTTCATTGCATTCCACTCCATTACCTCAAGACCTAAAGTTTTAAGTATGGTAGTTCATCATAATGTTTCCTATGAGATTTACAGTTGCTACCATAGTGTCTCATACTGACCTTAACCCACACTGTCAACATCATCTGTAAAAAAAAAAGAACTAGCAGTGGCAGGCCCACCTCAACTGTGACCCCGGATAGACTTCGACATGAAAGATAGAATGGAGCACCTCTTCCCTCCACCTGCCCTTCCTGTCTCTTCATTTTTCCTGGGCAATAGGAGGGAAGAGGATGATTTGATGGAGAGGTGGTAGGAGAGGAAGGGATTGGGAAGGTAGTGGTGATGGGAAGGGAAGGGTGAGGTGGGGGGGGTGGGGGGGGGTCAACTTCCCCTGGGGCTGCCTGCTGGAGCGAGGTGACCCAGCTTGTCGCTCGGTGACCTGTGAGAGGGACATTATGAAGTGTGAGTGGCTGTCACCCTAACCACTTGTGACAGCACAGCTTCGGGCGCAGCTGTGCCAGCCTGCCCCAGCCAGAGACCCAGGGCCCATGGAGAAGAGGGTGGGAGAGAAACCGCTCTGAAGAAGGCATGGACTGTGGCAGGGTGTCCAGAGGGTGTCCGTGGTGGGGTAGGGAGCATAAAAAAACATAAAGGAGGTGAGGAAATTGGGGTTCCTTTGACCCTACTGGAGAGCTTACTCATTTCCAGTGGTTCTGGTGGCTTTGTGGCTCAGATCTGTGTTTGAAATGTGGAGGTGTATGAGACAAGCTGTCATCGCTCACATATTTTTATTATTTATTAAAATATCTGTTCAATTTGTCTGTCATCATTGTTGCTTTAGTCCTTGAATGAAATCAATTAAAGTTTAATTTTTCCCCTGAGGGTAATTATGTTAGAACACAGCCTGTAGTATCATACAATTTATTTTAAAATAACAAAATTCTTTATAAATGACTAAAAAGCATTTTAAAACCTGACAAAATCATTACTGTAACTTTATTATGTGTTTTAATGAACTGGACAACATAAACACCAGACACAAACAACAGACTTTGACAGACTAAAAGGATGTCAGCCCTCAAGTGTTCCCAAGACTACTCCTGAGTGTTCGCAGGAAGTTCATAGAAAGATTTTCAGGAATGCCACATAAAAAGTTCAAGAGTAGGGCTTGGGAACAAATTTGTTCAATAGAATGATTGGTGACAAGTTCTCATATTTTCAGGACATAAGACAAAACAGGCAGTCTGCAATCAACATGCCTATTGACATTAGATTAGAGTATTCATACAACTTGTAATTTCTTGTTGTAATTTGGTCAAAATAATGTTTATTTTTACTAAATAAACTCGGTATGTTCCTCTTGATAGACAGTGAGGAACCACCGAAGGTGTAATACAAAGGATGCTAACATCTAAAGATGTGCTTTTAAGAATAGCTGTAAATAAAATGTTTACATACAGCATTGCATTTCCTGAACTGTAAAGAAATACAAAAATGTCTCTAACTAAATTTAATCTGAGAATGAAGAATGTACCACCCTGAAGGTATGTTAAACCTTTTTTCTTGATTAAACAGGGAAGATTTTCCTGACCCCCTCTTAAAAGCACAGATACTTTCTGTATCAGGGCAGCAACTTCTTTATGGAAAAATCTTATGGAAACGTTGTAAACTGCAATAACCTTACTTTGATTCCGCTAAGCAGATACAGTATCTAATTACTACAATTGCTGTATATTGCAAAAAAGTGTTTACACATGGATGAGCAAACCAAGAAATACAGAGGGTGATTTGATCTAAAAGTATCTTATTTACCCCCTTTTCTTATTTGTACAGTTTGAAAACCCTGACTTAGAGTGAAAGGAGTATAATTCCTTTACAATGATTGAGATATGGTAAAGTATTAATACTCGTAGTAAATTAGTGCCTTTTAAGCTTGTTATAGTTCTACAAAACACTTTGTGTTACTCATTCATCCATTCACACACTCTGCAGGTTAACTATTTATATGTTGCTCCACAATCACACACCAGTGAACATATCAAAGGGCAATGAGGGGGTTCGCTATTTTGCCCAAGGACACTTTGACATGTGAAGGTGTTGAGTGTCAAACCACCAACCTTCCAGTTAGAGGATAACCATGCATTTAGCCACATCCACCACACTGCCACTTCTTTATTGAATGAAGTTGAAAGGAGGCAAACTGTGTCACAAGTTGAGAAGGAAACAGACAAATGCAGGATTCAAAAACAGGTGGCAGATGGGTGCAGAAGCAAAGGATTTAATGCCCAAGCACCAGAGAGCATGCATGGACAAAAAATAGGGAAACCACTACAAGAACATTGCAATCAACTGGTCAAAAGGACACTAAGAGGTTTTTATACACAGATGGACTAATAAGGAACAGGTGAAGTGAATGAGCAAATCAAAACAGGTGTACTAACAATCAGGAAGCAAAAAGCTAAACAGAATACACAACTACAAAATAAAATAATACAGAATTCAAATAATAGAACCCCAAAACCCAAACTCACAGACCATGACAAATTGAAAGCAATATCACAAGCAAAATAAACCCAGGGTCAGTCATTTTTCCACAACTCCTCGGACAAGAGCATAACTGAACGCAAGTGATCACAACCTAAGTGACAAAATGCAGTGGCTAGTCTTTGCATAAATATATTTGTTTGTGCTGTCATCACAATAAGAAAGCAAAACTTCATTTTTAACTTGCAGATTTTAAATAATTGCAGCATGGTATTTGTATGTAACATCTAGATTAGATTAAACAGATCAATACAAAGTATTTATATGAGGTTGGAATGATGTCTTAAAAAACTAAAACGGGAGATGGGGGAACCTCTTGAGCACTTCAGCAGGTGTAAAGGGCATACTGTCAACATGGTAGAAAACTTAATAAAGTTACAGTTAACCAAACTAATTTAGAAATTGAGAATGAGTTATGAGAATTTTATTTATGTAAATTTGCTCAATAGAATAGACTTAATGTTGGAAATATAATGTCACAGTTTGACAGGGAAACTATTGACCTATTCTGAAACTATTCTGTGGCTTAATCAAGATTTTATCCTCTGAAATCTGTAACAGCAACAAGGTAGGCAGAGTTCACTAAGGACGCTCTTTAACTGCTGTTATAATTTACAATTTATTTTTGTCTTAAAATGCAGTACCCTTTCAGTAAAACATCCTTCTTGCAGATAAAAACAATACATGGAATTTCAGAAGAATTCCTCCATGTAATATTTTTTAAAAATCCTTTTTATGATTAGAAATATACCCCATTTAGACTGTCTTACAACTGATAGTCTTCTTAACTCCATCTTTCTTCATCAAGTCTCCCATAACTTTTCTTTCAGTGTGTTTGCATCCCTGTTCTGTATCTAAACCTTCACTACACTCCACACTTCCCTTCTCATGTGTCCCTCTGTCACAGCTGACCTGTGTCCTCTCTCTGCGGGGCCTCTCCTGGTAGTGCCCAGCTGGCACGCTGTGAATCGGCTGGGCAGAGGCATGAGGCAATGCCAGCTCTACTGGTGCAGAAAGGGGCACACCAGGCAGACAGGCCCAGTGTCAGCAGCAGCAGCAGCAGCATGCTATCCCCCCGGCTGCTACGTTCACAACGCACACATATGCCCACATACATGTCACTGCAGCCCAAATGCATGCACACCAGCATCAGTAGACCAATGCCAAAAAGGTTTGGTCCAACTGGGATCTAGTTAACTGGGACAAAGCATTTGTTTACACATTATACTAGCTCATACAAGCCCATAGACACATTAAGCCATGTATTTATTCATGTGGGAGATGAAGAGACTGTGTTATACTCACACATAGATAACCGTAGCTAATCCTGCTGCTGATTCCTAACTAATTAGTTTGAAAATCATGACTTCAAATGTTAGCCAATCATCACTTTAAAGAGTATGAATAGCAACAGTCGTGCAGCATATTTTGATCGACATGTCTTGTATTGGTCCACAGGGTAAATAAAAGTGGCTCCTTGCAACAAAGAGAAATTTGACAGGTAGCCTTTTATGATTTTTTTTAGCAGCAACTATGAACCAGGTTTAAAGTTTGCTGCCCTAATATTAGATCTACACTAATTATGTGTAAGGAGACTAAAGTGGAAAGTAAAAAAAAAAAGCTACAACTTGACTGAAATAATTCTAAGAATGGTGAACTTTGGTGGCTTGAATTTAAATGTGAAGAAAATAGACAAAGAAATGCAACAACATTGTGACATATAACTTAATTTCAGTAGCATTTACAGTGTTACTTATTCTCACTCAGAAATTCATTTTGGTATTGCTTATCTCAGTTAAAGAGCAAGAAGTTGCTAATTTGCATACTATTTGATTATTGCAGTCTCAAGTCTCTTCAGCCAGACTTCCTTGTTTGTGTTTGTACTCCTGTATGTATATGTGTGTGTGTATTTCGACCTCTGTCACACAGAGAGGCCCCCAATTGTGCTCCACTAGCCAGCCGAGCTCAGTGAAGCAGAGCCGCTATGCTCACTGGCATTTTACACACCCAAACGCGTGCATGTAAACACACATGAATAGCATTTATCCAGCTGAGGTCCAATGGAACACACACATGCACAAATATACACACACAAACATCAGCTGAGATATGGAAATAATGGTTGGGGTCTGATCCACTAATGCACGCCTTGCAAAAGCACCTTCATGCAGCAAAGAGCCCCTCAGCCGTATCTCCACTGTTATCGGTCCAGCTCTGCAGGTTAGCTCACCCTTTGTCATCCTTTGGATCTGAGGCACACTTCCTTCTCAAAAGTTGTACACCACTACCTTTGATAATCAAGATAGAATCTAATTGAGCTCAGCCATGCAGAAGATGCGCTCGCCTTTTTGTGTGCATACACTTTTTTGTGGAGATGGAGACCTATACTGTTTCAGCTCATCCAACTGTGAGATTCTCCTTTCCCCTTTCCAGTCCTGCCATCATCTCACTAATGGTGTTTCTATCTTTTCTCCATAGGAGGTAAATGAAGCTTTTAAGCAGGGCGGAGGGAAGGGGGACTGCTGAAAAGATTAATTGACTTTCTGCAGAGCTTCACTTATGCTCCCCTGGCACCTTTGACTTGTGAGTGTATTTGTGTTTGGATTACATGATTATATTACAATTATTGTAGCAATTTGTGGTTGGTTCAAGACTATGTCAGGAAATATCAAACTGTGTCAAATCAGCCACTTTTTCAAGTTTCTTCTTCATCTACTTTGTACTTTCATGCACTTAGTGCAAATCTTGGTGGTAATGTTGTTTAAAATATTATGTGGTTTTAGACTGACAAATGCAATACAGAACACTTATGAGTTTTCTATCTCGGAAATACGCCTTCTTATTCTAAATAAAATATAAGAAATTGTCACAATTACACTACTATTAAGATTAAGTTTTATATTAACAGTCAACAACAGTATTACAATTTTATTCAGCTGTCATTATTGTGTAGTTGGAAATAAACTACATTAAGTTTAATTCAGCTGTCATTATTGTGTAGTTGGAAATAAACTACATTAAGTTTAATTCAGCTGTCATTATTGTGTAGTTGGAAATAACTACATTAAGTTTAATTCAGCTGTCATTATTGTGTAGTTGGAAATAAACTACATTAAGTTTAATTCAGCTGTCATTATTGTGTAGTTGGAAATAACTACATTAAGAATGCAGATGTTGAGAGGATATCAATAAGATGAAATACTAGTATTATGGCTCTCAAACAGTACATCTACTGCTGTAGCTGCTGCTTTATATAGTTTTAGTATATTCCAATTTTACCTTTACATATTCATATTTGCAACCAATGTTTACCTTAAACAGATGGCTGTGCAGTTAATTAAGTATGTTTGTGTTTTTTATTGTAATAACTGTATTTTTTATTCAGATTTGATGATTTTTATATTGTTTTGGGCCCAATATGTTTATAAAGCAGATAAAAAAAGAATAAAATAATTATCTGATTATGTATGTGAGTTTTTGCTAAACATAATAAGGTTATGGTAAAGTCAAAAGTTTTTAAAAATAGCCATAATAGGCTCAGACTCTGAAGAACTAACAGATGTTTAATGAAAACACTCTCTTTGTTACATTTAGATGCTGTGCATCAATCTCCACATCAGACATGTTTGAATGCTGAAGCAGCATTGTGCTTCATTTCTCATGACCTCAGTCAACATACAGAAATTATATTTTAATCATTTTTTTATGTCCTTTTCCACATCATCCCACTGGCCTCCACACACAGACAGGGATTTTTGCATCAGACACACTGTACCTGATGATAACAGAGGTATGTTGTTGGAGATGCATATGAATGAGAGACAATTTCTCCCCAAATCAAAAATTCTCACACAATTTGAGATTAAAATTGATCTGTTTTGAACAAAGCTGTTATTTTGTGTACTTTATAAATACATTTTAGCATAGATTCAGATAATAATTTGAATCCAGACTGAAATTTAGCTTACCACATGTTAGTCAGTGTTGGAGTAAAAAAAAAAATTACACATATTTATATGTGTAAAAATTACACATATACATATATATATATATACATATATATATACACATATATATACATATATATATATATATATAATTAAATTAATATTTTACTTAATATTTTTACTTTACATCTCGCTTTTTCTCACACGGATGCACACAGACACACAGAATCTGTCTGTGTGTTTACTGCAAGTGCATATTTGATCATACACACACTGATGGATGCAAGGTGATGGATGTTCAGTGCATATACAGGTGTAGCTCATACAGACAGAAGTAAATTTGACTTTGACTGCATACACTGGGGTGATGAGAAAGGACCAAATGTGTGAATATACAAAGACTCTTCCTCCTCACCCCCATCTCCCCCTGCGAACTCCACCACCCACAGCTGCACGCTCTTCTCCTGTCACGGTGATAATCTCTTTGTCAGGAGCCGTCTGTTGGAGATTTGTCCGTCTGATTCGGTGAATGTCCGAGTGGCAGGTCGAGCTGTAGTGCCACAGGGTGTCCAAGGGGTTTGTGTGAGTGTGTGTGCCTCCACTGACATGGGTGGTGGGATCTCTGTCCCTGTCAGAGTGTGTATGTCGCTTGTCTTCAGCTGTCTGTATTGTGAAGAAGGAGGAATGTTTTACAGGGGAGGAACAGATATATTTGCACAAGACAATGTTGTAATTTGGATTAAATAGCGTGTACTCATACTTGTTCTCTTTGCCTGTGTTCATCCTTGTCTTTCCTCATCTTTATGACAGCTTAATCAGATATATGTCATTGCTCATGAGTTCTCCTCTCTGAATTTCAAATGAGATGCTTTTTATAATTCTCTTCACAGTGTGAGCATTGAATACTGCAGTAAATATCATGGCTCTGTTTTTTTGCATAACTATAATTCACAAAATTATTTCCACTAGAGCCTCTTGTGCTTATCATTTAATTAATGACATGTGTTCTTAACATAACTTAATATAATATGATTTGGTCTATTTTTTGTCAGCATAGCTTTTAGTGGAAAGTTGAGAACAGTTCAACTGTTTCAAGTGACAATTTAAAATCCAAGTATCTGCCACTAAATTTTTGACGTGAGCATAAATCCTACCTAACATTCAGTGTTCCCTGGGTAGGAGGCTCTACTCTTACTCACACAAAGACAATTGTTTCTTCAACAACACTCCTCCAATAACAAATATATATACTGCTGTTTAAATTATGTGCTCAAGTATATTTTGATACAAAGACCTTAGAAGGGCTTGGTCCACTAGTTGTCTTGATAAAAATAATGGTGAGGCTCAAATTTGGTTCATAGTCATAATTTATTACATTCAATTTTCCTGTCCAGACCAAGTCTTTCTCATTAGAAATAGAAATGGCCTAAAGTTTCAAATCTCAGACATCATTAAGCGTCAAGAAAACATATTTTTAAATACTGTGTAAAATGAATAAAAATCTTTACTTTAAATAGATTTTGAAGTTTTCCTTTGTGAACTATGATATAAATTCAGACAAAGCTATAATTGTCAGGTTAAGTTATTGTTTCTCAAAGCTTTTTCTGTCTTTCGCCTTTCATCTCTCCCCTCCTGACACCTTCTCCTTCCTCTTTCTGTTGTTTGGTCTCCTCTTGTCACTCCACTGCAATCATCTTGGTAGGGGGGCTTGTCATCTGTATCTACTCATATGCTACAATCCCTTCTGTGCTGAGCACTACTGCACTTAAATGTCAGGACTGATGAGCCCGCCACACCCACCTGACACATCAGCTCAGCGCCTGCTAAAAGCTTTTATGGAGTGTGAGTCTGGTGGTTGATATAAATTAAAGAGTTTCTTCTTCTTTTTGAGGGGATTATAGCTCCAAAGGGATAACTTCTACAAAGAAGGAAAGGTAGTGGGAAAAAGAAAGTGTGAGGACTGGCTGTGACTGGTTGCCATCTAGTGGCTCTAACAGGGGTTGCTTTCCCATAGTTGCGGTTGTATATAACATATTGGCACAGTCTCTTTAACAATAATTTAAGATAAAGCAAATATTGCAGATCTCCTACTCTTTTTTTTGCAATTTAAAAATAAAAAAAACAGAAATATTTATAGGGTGCATCATTTTTCTTATGCGAACATTAGTCAGTTTCATGTGCTAGGAGAATACAATTCTGCAAACATGTTTGATTCAGCCCTGCAAGCTGACTTTAAAGAGTTCAGTGACCTCCATGTGACAACTAATCAACAGAGTGATGTGAGGCATCAGATGCAGGGAGAGGCATGTGATTTGAAAAGATGGATCTACATCAACCCAAACCATGATCTTTTCCTGAACATGGGATTTTTAGTTCATTTGCATTAGACAGATCAAACTAAGTCAAGTAAAAGGTCTAAAAATCACTGGATTTGATTTAAAAGAGTACTTGAACACAAGTCTCCTGGGTCCTGGTTGGACCTACTTCTCAACAACTTTCTCTTTACATGGACCTTTTTGCTCCCTACAAAGTAAACAATTTAGTACAATATGGATGAGGAATCTGTTGAGTTTAATTTGTGTTTAAGTGTCTTTGAAATAAGTAGTTTTCATTAAATTTGATCTTAATTCTTCCTTTAACATTTGGGAAAGTGATGTAATAATTTAATCTTTATATTCTCAGGACCAGAATAACCTCTCCATCAGGAGATCAGGAGGTAAGGTTGAATATTGCACTGAAATGCCGTGTTCAGCAAAAGTATTGTTCCTATTCATTCTGGTGGAATTCCTGTTAGTTCCTTCAACCCTCTTATTATCCTTGGGGTCAATTTAATCATTTATCATTCGAAAATAATAGTTTACTTTTGTTTATTTGCTTCATATTTCATGATTTTTCCTAATTGGATGGGTACAATTGATTAGGCATAAAATATCACAATAATATTTTTTCAATGTGCTGAACACATGTTGTATGCATTGGTGTTCCTCTGTTGTCAATTTGACCCCGAGGTGCTTTAGCCATGTAACACTTGTCTGTGTGTGACCCATATGTGTCCTAAAATACACGCACTTGCAAGTTCAGAGTTGATACTTAACTTGATATGTGACATGGGGGAGAGTGAACATGAGAACTTTCCTGCACCATGGAGATGAATATATGTGTATGTGTACATATGTATGACCTACTACTCCCTGCTGCCGAAGTAGAAATGATATTTCCCATGTTGTGGAGGGCAGGATACTCCCGCAAGGACATTGGTAGTTCATGCAAAATAAGGGAGGAGCAAACATATAAAAGTTTTCATGGCAGCCCTCTTCTCTAAATCACTCCTCAATTTGCACTGTACATACGGCAGTCTGAACTTTGTCTCTCTCTATCTCTGAAAAATGTCCTCTGGGAAAAGGTTTACTGTAAATGATGTTTTGGAACAGCTCTTTGACTGAAATTGACAGAGAGAAGAATGTGTGTGTTGAGGAGGATCCTGATTTTGAGTCATTCTCATCTGATGAGAATCAGTGTTGACCCTTCTGTTGTCACTCAGCCACCAGCAGACAGGATTCCTTTCAAAAATGGAAAGATGATATGGTCCCTTTCCCCACTTTAACAGCAGACTTAGTGCTTCTAAAATTCATCAAATCATCAAATGGTTGCAGGTCCCACCAGATAAGCAGTCAGCCATGTTGAAAACATCAAGTTTGACCTGGTGATGGCGCTGCAGGAAAGGTCATATCTTTACCAAAATCGATAGGGTTCATACTTTTGCAGTAATTAATATTGTCAGTAAAGCTGAGAAAATTTGAATAAAGACTTTTCAAGGTAAACTTCTAATTTTAAAATGTTGGCCTGATGGTGGCACTAGAGGACAGGTCAAGGTTTCATTATCAAGAGGTTATTTGTGTATTCAGCAAATAAAGAATGTGCCTGACACAAAAACTTGGTCAACAGTTATTTGTAAATCATTTTCTGGAGGCAAATATCCCTGGGGTCAGATTGACCTCAAGGGTGAAATATGTTAGTAATATTTGAGGATAATGAAAACAGTATTGTGCAGACTCAATGACACAATTTCATGACTTACAGAGGCAATAAAAAGGAACCAAGCAGCTGTTTACTAGTAACACCTGCCATTTTTCATTTATCCCAATTTGAGATGCCTATTAATATCCAAGTAGTTAAATTTCTATGAAAAACCTTTGTGTAGAAATGTCAGTAAATGTTTAAAATTCACTCACACGTCACTACTTTAATACAGCCATTTCAATTCATTTTCTTTATTTGTAAAATTTTGGCATTTTAGCCAGTTATCTCAACGATTGGCTTGCTGTAGACAGTATGTGCAATCTGAGCAATATATGCACAACCCATCTTAATATGTACAGTTTCAATATATTTTCAAAGACAATATGTACAGTCCTCCTGGCAGCAGGTGTACAACTCTGCATATCTACAGAAACTAACTTTAGAATTGGGTATGTGTGGCAGTATGTACAGTTAAAATTAGCAAACATTATATACAGCTTTACCTCCAGCTTGCAGTGTAGCACACAAGTTCTAAAGGCTTATCTGAATACCTAAACATTGCATCAGTCCCAGCTACACTTGCTACAGTTGTGCAATGCAACTCAGCACATATAGTCTGTGCATGAGCAAACATAATATATATACAATTACTGCACCTATGCTACAGTTCTTTAGTTGGTTACAGCTCACTATGCTTTGTTTTACCTCTGTCTAGTAAGTGTGTATGAGTTATAGAGCATCATAATCTACATGACTAGTAAACTGTACAACACTATAAGTGTAAGACACAGCATAAGTGCTACTTATATCTGCATTTTCATTATGCCTGTTCTATTTTACCTCGTATCAGCAATTGTACATCTCATTAGTTAGAATCAGGGCAGCAGCAATAGACAGTATATACAAACCTTTGACACAGTGGTTATCAAATATTTTGGCTTTCAGACACTACTAACAAACATGCCTACTGGTAGCCTTCCTAAAGGCTGCACTGACTAATGTACTGTTTTAATAATGTAATGTATAGACTGACTTTTGCCAAGAGTTTAACATATGTAGTATAATGAAAGACAATGTTTTTAAAATCCTTAACTACTAAACAACTGCAGCTAACTGGTAAATTTGACCTGGGACGTGCAGCAGTGATACATGTAACATTAAAATATCTTAAAGAGTCAAATACTGTATTCATAGGAGATGAAAATGCCTACAGTAAAATTATGCAGCACATCATTAACATGAGTAAATAGCATTGTTGAAGGATGAGTAATACATATATATATATATATATATATTTAAAACAGCTTAACTCAGAACAATTCTCAGACTGATTATAGAGAAAATTCCATCATCTATCAGAGAATGCATTATCCAAACACTATATACTGTATGTCTGTGTGTGTGTCTCAGTGTTATGAGTGGCACATATATGTGTTTTGAAAGTAAAGTGTGGCACTCAAAACATTTTACTCTACATGCCGTACTGTACACTTCAAGGCAGGCAACAGTATGTCTGTGTATATTGCAAATGGTATATTGCACAACAGTTTTCCCAGAAATATGCCCCCCCCCCCAAAAAAAAAAAAAAAAATAAAAATAATAATAAATTACTTCAAAGCAGGAATCTATCATATATAAATGTTTGTAACAAATTTGAAGTGACGGTAACTTTCAGCTTGCAGATGAAATGGCTGCAGGACAAGTAAATAAGACATAAAATACCTAACAAGGCATCTGCATGTTCAAATTAAACCCTCTTTGTTTGAGCCACTTTACTGTGATCATTGTGTTTAGTGTCAAAATCTCTGTGAAGATGCACATTTTGAATGTTATATCACAGTTTAACATTTAATAGATTTCAGATTTATGCTATGAGTGGAGTGAATGAAAGCCAATCCTGATGCCAGTGCCAGTGGGACACTTCACTGGTTAAGTTAATCAGGCATGGTTTGTGCTTTTCTAAAGAAGAGCAATCTCCTTTGATTATGTGGGTCTTTAATTAAGACTTAAGATTTATTTTGGGTTTCCTTTTCTTTAGGATCTGAAGTGACTTTCGGACTCCCCAGTTTCTTCATCCCTCTCCGCTGAGCCAGGCTGGAGGACTGCACAGGTTCCAGGACTGGAGCCGGAGCACAGCGCCTCAGTGCAGAGTAGGTGGCAGTCAGAGCCCCCTAGTGGATCAAAAAGACCACTACATTAGTAGAATCTGGGTTACAACTGCATACATGGCAGACAGCGTCACTTAATGGACTCAGAGAAGCATTAATGTTTTGTACAGTTAGCTGAAGGTGACATAAACTCCTCTCTGAGAAAGATAACAGATTTATTTAGGGTGTTGAAATCAGAGTCACAAATTACATCCAATATTTAAATATAAGCAACTGGTTATTTTCTCAAATGATACATGTCATTTAACCCCAACAAAGCTTTGTGGAATATCCCTTGTACAACATTTAGGCAGCAAATTTCTATCTGCTCAACAATAATACAA
This sequence comes from Melanotaenia boesemani, assembly GCF_017639745.1. Lineage (NCBI taxonomy): Eukaryota > Metazoa > Chordata > Actinopteri > Atheriniformes > Melanotaeniidae > Melanotaenia > Melanotaenia boesemani. The sequence goes on from NC_055682.1 coordinate 24,528,619, forward strand.
TATATAATAATGTTAATTATGTTGCTTTTGAATGCTGGCTGAATAGCAAGCAGTGAGATGATGTTGACTTTTCGTTTCTCATTTATAATGAATGGCAGCTGCTTATAATGATGATCTTTTCTTTGGTCATTATTAAACTATTTAAGGTGTAAAATGCAAAATGCATTAAAATGTACCTTAGATTATAATATGTCATGATTGTGCTCATAGCACGGGTATGGACATGGTAGTTTCCTTCATTTTTGTAGAAATGTAGCAATCATAACATTAGCTTATTTGATTGATAAGTTATCATAGTATGTATTAGGTTAGGTTCATATTAGATCGCCCACTGCTGGATAATGAGTAAAACTACTTCTAATGATCTAAAGCCTGTGTTTACATAGCTTGTAATCTAAGATTTCAGTCAATTTTTAATTAGAACAGGTTACTGACTTCCAGAGATTTCCCACCTTCCAACTGCTGTTTGAACAATGTTGCCCTATTACACTGACAGCCCTAGGTGGGTAGGTATAAACACACACACACACACAAACACACTGATATACACACCCATGCATGCACAGTAGGACTGACCTTGACGATGACTGGATCCTGTCTGGTAAGAGTTTTGTCAAAGAGCTGGTCTCTCTCTACAATCCAGGGGTGTCGGAGAACCTGAAGAACATTGCATTGAAGCCTATATTAATCCAAATACCTTTTTCCAACATCTAGAACTAAATTGGCAATGAGTATATTACAAATAATACAGTAGAAATAACTCCATGTAAAAGTGTATAGTTCTCTTATAGAACTGAAGTCAAAAGTACACGTGGGAAAAGGGAAATGGTATGACGTACAGTGTGTGTGTCTTCCCTTTACTTCCCCTACTCTGTATGACTTTTGTACATAGGAACAAAAGTACCATCTGTACTAAATATAATATGATGGTAATTGGTTAATAGTTTGTTTGCTTTTTTCTCATTTAGAGCTGTGTAACTAACATTTTATCTGCATTACTCAGTTCTCTGCAGCTTGAGTTACACTGCATACAAAACCAGTCAACAGTGCCCTCTCTCACTGGTTTCCATGATCTGGCATCAGGACTCTTTTTGGCTCTAAAACACTTTATTACGTCTGTGTTTTGTTTTGTTTGAAATGGCTAAAAATCTGTTGTACAAGATTGCAGTTTCATGTATTTTCTTTACTTTTTCTCATGTTCCCCACAAGCTCATTTGCTTTAAACCTTGACTTGATGCCATATTGTGTACGGACATTACCTAATGCTTATATGTATGTTTACATGAATGTTTGTATGTAAATATACTTCCATTTCAATCTTTTTATTTATCCGAGTGTGTGTTATAAGATTGCAATTCAAAACAAATTATTATCATTATGTAATAGCACCTGTGGGGCAGTCAGACGCTGGTGAGGGTCTACATGAAGCATCTTTGTCACAATGTCCTGTTAAACACAAACAGACATGCACAGAGGATATTAGTATAATTAAACAGCACCAGTTTCATGCTGTCTGCAGGAAAACCATTGAATGCATATGAAGAATAAAAACATTAAAGATGTAACCTTGGCAGCATCTGACACCAAGTCAAAGTTCCCTCCTGTGATGATGACTTTCCCACTGCCAATTTGAGCCAGAATCTCCTCTGCTGTGTCGTTGGGACTGCTTGCAAATGGACTGAAACTGAACAACAAGAACACAATTTTACAGGTATTGTGTGGTGAATAAGTGAGAAAAGAATGTAGTGAACAACATTTAGAAATTTGATATATGAATCTGGAGATTCAGAGAAAATAAAGCAGTGAACTTTTGTTGATAGGTTGAAAACTTGAAAAAATTGTCTTCAACCAGAGTTAAAGTTTATTTAGAAGACAGAAGCAGCTGTTAGTTGGTTGTTTGCAAAAAATGTTGACATAATATAGTTTACATACTGATTGTACTGTAACTAGATGTTAATGTTTCTACTTTTTATTGCTTTTAGAATTGGAACTGACCCAGCTATCATTGTGTAGAGCAGGACTCCCAGGCTCCAGATGTCACAGGCTGCATCATAACCCTGTTTCCTTAGAACCTGCACACACATAAAACAAACACACACTTAGAAGTTATTGTTGGATGTTTCATTTAAGATATTAGAGGTTTCATGTTATAGCTCTGATTACTGTTTTACCTCAGGAGCCATGAATGTAGCCGTGTAACAAGGTGTCATCAACAGGCCATTTTCAGCCCTGAGCTGTTTGGCAAAACCAAAATCACATATTCTAATGGATTCTGGGAGAAAATTGTCATCTGCATAACGAATATTACTGGGCTTCAGGTCTCGATGTACAACCTGAAAACAAACAAACAAACAAAAAAATAATAATAATCCATACTATAGACTTGATGCACCATGTCTGGATATGTGAATGTAAAAAAATAAATCTAGTTTATTTATATCTGTCTTACCCCTTGAGAGTGTAAATATTCCACTGTTTTAGTCAGTGTGCAGATTATATCAGATGCATCTCTCTCTGTGAAATTTGGTAGCGTCAGAACTTTGTCCAGCAGCTCACCTCCTCTCAGGACATCCTGAACTAAGTACACAGACTGGCCATCATCAAATACCTACAGTTGGATGAGAACACGCGCAAAAAAAAAGAGAAAATTATATGTAATATCTGCCATAATCTCCTACCTCCTGATAATGAGGAGAAAAATCTGCAGTTCCACTTATCACTTCATTGGGTAGAGTGTGGCAGCCTGTCTCTTATACTTACATCTCTCAGGGTAATGATATTCTGATGCTGTCCATATCTTAAAAGAATCTCAATCTCTTCTGCTGGATCTTTTCTAGTTCTGTCAATAATCTGAAAAATGAGCAAACCCAGAGAATATGTTGTTTCGTTGCAGCACATTAACATATCTGGAACATATTTCAACTATTTTGCTACAACTAAATGTTCTGTACTGTCCCAAATCTTCTTTAGGAAAAACAGTTTTTTCTAAATAAATTCTTCTACCTTCACTGAATATTCCACAGCTGTAATTCTATGCAAACATCTTCTTTGGACAGAAGCTCCCGTTTGTTCCACCTCTTCCTTCAGTTCGTAAACATCTTTGAAGGCCACATCGCCACGGATATGCTATTGAAAAGCACACATAATCAAACTAATAGACATACCCATAGATCATATACATGAGTGAATGAGTTCAGCAGCTCTGTAGCATAAAAGAAGCTGGCAGTGATTTATGAGGGTTTCGTTGGCCATGTTAAATAACTCAACTGCCTTATATAACAGTGATTTTAGCAAGTGTTTGACTTAATTGGTTGTGGGGCTTGTACATTCCTTTTTGTTTTGTCTTTTCCTGACTAAGTACGTACCTGTGCTATAGGGTTGATGTTCACCTCTTGACGTGAAGCTGGCACCGGGACCGGAGCAACAGGAGCTTCCTGATTTTGGTTAGTAGCTACAAAGCTAAAACCACGAAACAGCTGGTGTGTATTTGCACTGGGAGGAATGCCTGGAGAATCTGGATAAAGAAAAATACAAGTTTATACCAATACATATCTGAGAAGTGCAGTAATTAAAAACAAAGTGTCTCTAATACTTCCTCATTTGTTACTAAATCTAAATGTATAAGAATAAATCTGAAATCTGCTACAGCAACCAGCTGTCGGGTCAGAAAGGAATAAAGGAATCTTCTTCTGTTGCCTGTTTATGCACATGCACTTTATTTTATGTTTGTGTTTAAGTTACCTGTTGGTGTTCTGGATGTGAACTCGGGGTCAAAATGGAAAGTGTCTTCAGGTCTTCCCACAGTTGGTTTGAATGGAGGTCTCATTTCCCTCCTATACAACTTCTACAGATGACAACAACAGTCTTGTTACAGCAGCAACAACCAGTTTCACTGCAGAATAACACACAAACTGTAAAGCTGGCGCATGTTTACAGGACAATGCCATTTAAAAGTCATTATTACAGCTGTATGAATTGAGTCAATATTAACTTTGACATGAAGCTATTGTCTTTAGTATCACAGAAAAAAACATGCCACACAATCTATGTCACAAAAAAGGTGGTGGCCTATCAACAGAAACTAAACCCATACAACTAACATGTGCCGACTCCACGGTGCTATTGCTTGACATTGAAATGTAAATGCATTGAAAAGGAGACAAACTGAAAGAATAATTTTTTTAATCAAGGTGTTTTAATGCCGGTTAAAAGCTGCTGTATATGGACGTCATTTAATATTACAGCACACACACTATTTTCATTTAGAAGTATTACTGAATATGGTCTGCAGGTGTCACAATTGCAGCATCAACCCTTCTGCCACCTGCTGTAAACAGCTAGAGGTGAAACACATTAGGTAACTGCCAGTGGTCAAGGACATTGAAAAAGATTTTCCAATATTTGTGTTAAGCGTCACCAGTAAACCAGTCATACACCCTCTAAATCTGACTTTTTGCAAGTTTAAAGTAAATAGAATAAAAATAAAAAAATCAAGAAAATCAAGAAAGATTAATAGACTGGTGACAGCCCTTTGTCTGATAACAGTACAGGGATTTAATCAGAAATGCACGGAGGAAAGCATAAGCCTCTTGTTGATAGCTCGCCATATTAAGCAAATATTGAGCAAATGGGAAAATCTGGTGTCTGGTGGGAAGTGAACAAGCTGTAATGTGGTGAAAAATACAGCAAGAGGCAATAGTGAGGGGAAAGATTAGTGTATTCTGCTGGAAATTAGAGTCACTGTTCTCAAATGCAGACAAAAATTTAACCATTTCAGTTTTACAAATTCTTAAAGTTTCTAAATATAACTCAAATAAAAGATAAGACAAATATATTTATTTACTGATATTTTACTTTTAAAATGGCAAATAAAAATCTAGTTCAAGATTCCATCTGGAAGAAATTTTACTTGTTATGCTCTCTATATAATATTATAATCACACCTATAATTACTTTCTTTACTATATTAATTTATAAATTGTATTTACACTGATTGTTACTATATTACACTTTTTACATTGTACATTTTTACTCATCATTCTGGGGTTTATTCTCTTCATATACATGCTCTGTTAAAAGTTCAATAGGAGGGTAAGATGAGCTTTATCTGGTCCTGCCCTAGACCCTTAGTCAGACTGGTTCTAGTGGAGACACAACTATGTGAGGTTATTTTGACGCCAGCTCTTGGAGTTGTGTGTCCACCCAAGGTCTTCAGGAAGGAGGATTCTTTCTACAGAAATGTATAACTATTGTTTTCCCTCTTGCCTCCCAAGAGTCTCTCTCTCGACTTTACGCGAGTCGAGACGACCACTCTCATTACTTGCAAGTAATTCTGTATTCAATAATTCTCCTGTAATAAACTTTTTTATACTTTTACTCATTCCAGACTCTTGGTAATTTTTCTACAACATCCATCAATGCAAAGGCAGCAAATCAGGGCCAAATTATGCAAATTCCACCACTTGCACAGGGTTCACAGTATGGATGAGGTTATGAGTTGGAACAAAGAAGTTGAATGAAAACTGAGGTTCTCGTCTAAACTGAAAAGTTCTATTTCTGAATCATCTCTCCACAAAATATTTTTATAACAGCCCTTTGGCTCATCAACATGATCTTCAGACTTTTCTTCTGGTTTTATTTGGACTTAGATTAAGACTTTATCAATCTGATAGTGTATAAATCCTGTATATGATTCAAGTTATCTAAACTTCACTAATGCAGAATAATCTTAATTTACTTACATTCCAATCTATTGATGCGAAGAAACGATGTCTTTTTATTTCTTCTACTCCTTCTGGTCCTGCACCTGTCAGTCATACAGGTAAGCAGAATGATGCAAACAATGAGGTCTTCAGGAAATGCAAACGTGCTAAAAACTTCTTAATGGTCTAATGTGTAGATAAAGTGACATAAGATTTGATAACCTAAAACTACAACCAAACAAACATCCCCTGCTTATATTTTACTCCCAAGTGCATAGGATATTGTTTAATTACTTCCTGATAGCCAGCTTTGACATTTCCCCTTCTTTTAAGTCCACAGGACTGATTCTTTAGGTGTCTGGCTTTCTAAATGAGTGCAAATTTTGAGAGTGTAAATAGTGTATGTATGTTATGTAGCACACCTAGTCGGTTAGCAGGATTTCTTTTGAAGAGAGCTCTTAGTAAGCTCTGCACTTCAGGACTCAGGAACTGTGGCATTCCCAGCTTCGCTCTGTACAGACAACATCCAGAAAAAATGTTATTCACAAGCAGACTGGTGACAGAAGGTTATCTAGGACAGTTCCTGAGAAATTAATTGTAGTTTAACATATAAGAAATAATAATAATAATAATAATAATAATAATAATAATAATAATAATAATAATAATAAGAAGAAGAAGAAGAAGAAGAAGGGATTAGATTTATATAGTGCTTTTTAACATATAGAAATTAAAAGAATATAGATATTAAATTGCAGATAAAGAAGAGGGAATGAGAAGGCTGATCATAAACTGTTGCATAACAACAACACATAAGAGAAATGCAAAATAGTAATTGAACATCAGGAAAATTGTATGATTAAACAAAATAAATAAAAATAAATATTACTACTACTGCTACTACTACTACTACTATTAATAATAATAATAATAATAATAATAATAATAATAGTAATAATAATAATAATAATACCCAAGCCACTAGAAGTTAAAGATAAGTATTTAAGATAAGAGTATAAAGGTAAAACTGGTCTTACTTTAGAATTAGTGCCATTGTTTCCTTACGATCCTTTCCTTGGAAGGGTAAAGATCCTGTCAACATTTCAAACTGGAAAAAAGAGCAAAACAAGCATCAGAAAATCAGCTGATGGATAAAAGGTACAGTGAAGGAAAATTGTTAAAGTTGATTAATTTGATCTCTGCTATATATAAGCAATTAGCAACAAACATTAAAGGTTGTGCCTTTTTTTACCCACTATTGTATGAAGTCAGACACATTTGACCAGACACAGTAACATTAAGATACAGTATATGTTTTTATTTTTAAAACAAACTAGATTCAAAGGAAGGAGCATGGTTATCTAACAAAGCAGGCAGTGCCAGTTATGAAGGTGTTAGAGCAGCTTAGTCGTCTGACTTGGCTTGTCTCTGGTAGAGCTTTTCAGTATGTCTTGATTTACTTGATTCACTTACACACACTCACGGCCAACATGATAGAGCTCCTTTTTTCCAAATTTGTATAATCCAGCAAGAATATCAAGTCCACAGTTATCTAATGTTTTTTTTTTTACATTTTTATGTTCCAAATACTAGCCATGGGTAGACGATGGTGACATCTATCCATGGTGTAACTGCCAGATGTCAATGAAGGATGACCTCCTTCTCCGCATTAGTAAAATAAGCCAACAAGCTAACAAAACAAGCTGAGTTTAGCAGCTGCATGATTTCGGAAAGTGAAGCTACTTAATCTGTCAGAGAAGGTAATTAAGCAGCTTTACTGCCAGAGGAAAGTCAAATGAGGACACCAGAACACTGACACTGTGAATTAGAGCCTTGTATGTACCTTGTAGAAGATATCAAATTCATTATTATGCAAAACAACTAACAAAGTGACAAGGTTGGATGCAAAGCTGTAAAGACAATGTAAAAGTTTTTTTTAATGATTTAACAGTTCTTACCATAAGTACCCCAAATGACCACCAATCAGCACTTTGTGTATGCCCTCTCCTGTTTACGACCTCAGGAGCCATGTATTCGATCGTTCCACAGAAGGAATATGCTCTTTTATCATGATCAATTGCTTCCTTACTCAGTCCAAAGTCTGAGCAATAGAAAGAGATGAGGTACAAAGTGAGAGAAATATAAGCAGAAAGATGTGTAGATGTGCAATGTCTGCATCTACTCACTTACCAGTAATTTTAATGTGTCCTTCTTCATCCAGAAGAATACTGATAGAGGAAAATTAGAAATATTAACCAAAACATCAAATAAAAATTATTGTAACTTTCTAAAACTTTCCAAAAAAAGGAGGCTTTATGAAGCAATACTTTTCAGGTTTGAGATCCCTGTAGATGATCCCCAGACTGTGTAGATGGTCCAAGGCAAGAGCCAGCTCTGCAAGGTAAAACTTCACATCCTCCTCAGTAAACATGACCTTAACAAATACAGACATGTAGATACATTAATGGTCTATAATGGACGTTTTTAAGTTAGAAAGCAATACAACTTAACTAAATTGGACCTATTGCGAAAACCCTCAGAAGAATGAATACATAACTGTTTACTGAACTTCTACTACAAACTAAGAGATGAAAGTTTTCCTGATTATGCCAAAATTGACTCTTTCCCTTTTGAAGACGGTACAGAAGACCAATGTCTGATTCTTATTTCATTTTTAAACTTAATTTGTCACTTAGTTTGTTTCTGATTTTATCTTTATAGAAAATAGTCTGATTACAGGATGGAAATGCTTCATTACATTACACAAAATAGCTTCTGTAAGGACAGAATGCTTAGAGCTTTGAAGCTTGTGTGTGTGTGTGTTTTTGTTTTTGTTGTCATTAGAAAGAGACAGAGTCTGTCACCAGCAAACCTACCTCCTTGGACAGACGGGTGAAAAGGTCTCCTCCTCTGAGAAAATCCAGGATCAGATAGAGCTTCCCTTCTGTCTGGAAGGCTACAAACACACACACACATGCACATACATAGACAGACATAGCAGTAAGAAAACACATTTTTATGCTGTTTAAGACTTAATTGTAATGTGTTTTATTCTGAGAATGTCTTCTTGAAAAAACTGCTGTACAGTGAGCATGTCTCTCTGTAGGTGGGTACAGTGACAAGATATATTTAGAAAATAGAAAATATTTCTCATTTAAGTTCTTGCTATGCATTGCTCTTGTTATGGCGTGAGGGGCCTTCTATAATGTTTTGTTACAGCGAATCTAAAGAAGCCTCTGACTTGTTTGGTCTCGCCATTGTTTCATTACTATGTTGTGTAGAAGCTGTGAAGAATTGTCCATTGTAGTCACCATCTTGTGCAGCAAAAAGCAAAATGTGGCGAATGGACAATAACTTTTCTGTTTGAGCATTTATATAGCTGAAACAACTTCTTTCCTTCTGCTATTAGTTGTATATTAAGTAGAGTTTGCACATGTAGTAAATTTGAGTTGGATTCCTGTGTATGCGCATACGCTAACATGTGTGCATTGTTTTAGTCAGATTGATAACGCTGCTCATGTACTGTCCTTGGAAATCAGTCATTGTGACATTGTGGAGCTATGAACTAATTAAAAGTAAATAAAAACACTGAATTAAAATGATAAAAGTAAGAAAAAAGATGCCAACTATGAAAATTTCTAATAATATACTCTGGCAAAGTCAAAAAGAAGTGAAGGGATTATAAACACACTGCACAAATGTGAAACATGGCGCTGTGCGAGCAGCTGCGTGCTACGGCGGCTCTGCCTCCTCTATTCCTTTTTTTAGTGTTTTATATGGTTCTTAGACGTGGTTTTCTTTTTTCCTTTACAGTAGTCAGTACCAGGTGCAATTCTGCACATGGGAAACCTACTTTTATTGTTTTTCTATTTGGATTTCTGCTTCTTTTGGCACTTTTCCAAACTTCGGCGGGGGACACCTTTGGTTTCAGCCACGGCTCCATTGTTTACACCAGGGACCAGCTGTTAGCTCTGAGCGGCACTGCTCTTCTCTACGCGGAGAAGCCGGAGATTCCCGCGGAGATACGGAGAAAAAGAAGAGGCTGCAGAGCAGGAAGAAAGCTCCAGGAGAGGAAACGGAGGTACAGGCCATATTTACCCTCCGTGATTATGGGAAACGTTCGTTCCCTCTCTAACAAGACCGAGGAGCTCACGGCGCTGACCCGGCTACAGCGGGAGTTCAGGGAATGTAGCCTCATGTGTCTAACGGAGACGTGGCTGAATGGACTTATTCCGGACTCTGTGGTTTCCCTGGATGGATTTAAACTTTCGCGCGCGGACAGGAGTGCGGCGGAGAGTGGTAAGAGGAAAGGCGGGGGACTCGCGGTGTATGTCAACGAGAGATGGTGCAACCCGGCGCACGTCTGTGTAAAGGAACAGCTCTGCACCAGGGACATTGAGTTACTCGCTGTGGGCATGCGGCCGTATTACCTCCCGAGGGAGTTTTCACACGTTATACTGTTTAATGTGTACATCCCTCCCTCGGCTGATGCAGCAGCTGCTTGTGAGCTGCTCCACAGCGCAGTGACTCGGATGCAGACTCGCCACCCGCAGTCCCTCCTGCTGATCAGCGGGGATTTCAATCACACCTCGCTCTCTGCCACTCTCCCTACTTTCGTCCAGTACGTGAAGTGCCACACCAGGGAGAACAAGACGCTGGACCTACTGTATGCTAATGTGAAGGACGCATACACCTCCGCCCCCCTCCCCCCGCTTGGACGCTCTGATCACAACCTCGTACATCTGCTCCCTGAATACACACCCAGGGTGAGAAGACAGCTGGCACAGAAGAAGTCTGTGAAAGTGTGGACCGATGAGGCCAATGAGAGACTGAGAGACTGTTTCCAATCCACAGACTGGGAGACACTCTGCAGCTCTCATGGAGAGGACATTGATGGCCTGACCCACTGCATCACGGACTACATCAGCTTCTGTGTGGAGAACACTGTGCCAACCCGGAGGGTGCGGTGTTTCTCCAACAACAAACCCTGGGTGACCCCTGAGCTTAAAGTCCTGCTGAACCAGAAAAAGAGGGCTTTCATTTCAGGGGACAGAGAGGAGCAGAGGAGAGTTCAGCATGAACTCCAGTACAAGATCAGGCGGGCCAAGGACAGCTACAGGAAGAAGCTGGAGGAGCAGCTGGAGCAGAAGAACACACGGGACGTGTGGAGAGGGCTGAAGGAGATCTCTGGATTTGGACAGAGTGGTGCCAGAGGGACAGCTGATGGAGACCAGCGCTGGGCCAATGATTTAAATCTGTTTTTTAACAGATTTGATTCAAACCCCACTCTCCCTGCCCCCCCTCCCCCCTCTTCACACATCCCCAGTCCAGCGTCTACCATCACCTTCCCCCGACCACCTTCATCTTCACCTCCACTTTCACCTACCCCCCATCTCCACTCCACACCAATGGACTCGACCACCAGCCCCCCACTGCCCTCCACCTCCCCCCTCTCCTTTACATCGGCCCAGGTGAGGAGAGAACTGAGGCGGCTGAAGAACAGGAAAGCTGCAGGACCCGACGGCATCAGCCCCAGGCTGCTCAGGACCTGTGCAGACCAGCTCTGTGAGGTGCTCAGGTACATCTTTAACCTGAGCCTCAGCCTGGAGAAGGTCCCTGTCCTGTGGAAGACCTCCTGTGTGGTTCCGGTTCCTAAGATATCACACGCGAAGGAACCGAACCATTACAGACCCGTCGCCTTGACCTCCCACCTGATGAAGACCATGGAGAGGCTCATCCTCGGTCACCTCCGCTCCGTGGTGTGCACCGCGATGGACCCGCTGCAGTTTGCCTACAGGCCAAACATCGGGGTGGATGATGCTGTCATCTACCTACTGCACAGGGCGCTGGCTCACCTGGAGACCGCTGGGAGCGTCATGAGAGTCATGTTTTTTGACTTCTCCAGTGCGTTTAACACCATCCAGCCGGTGCTGCTGCGGGGGAAGCTGGAAGGAGCTGGTGTGGATGGAAAGCTAGCCGCGTGGACCATCGACTACCTCACCAACCGGCCACAGTACGTGCGTCTGCAGAACTGTGTGTCTGAGGTGGTAGTCTGCAGCACGGGGGCCCCTCAGGGAACAGTGCTCTCACCGTTCCTCTTCACCCTCTACACCTCGGACTTCACCTACAACACCAGCAGCTGTCATCTCCAGAAGTTCTCTGACGACTCAGCCATTGTGGGCTGTGTGTCTGAGGGGAACGAGCTGGAGTACCGGTCAGTCATCAGGGACTTTGTGGACTGGTGTGAGCGCAACCACCTGTGCTTAAACACCAGTAAGACCATGGAGATGGTGATTGACTTCCGGAGAAGGACACTACCCCACACACCGGTGAACATCCAGGGGAAGGAGATTGACCGGGTGGACAGTTTCAAGTACCTGGGTGTTCACCTCAACAATAAACTGGACTGGTCACACCACACAGACGCCCTGTACAAGAAGGGCCAGAGTCGCCTCCACCTCCTGAGGAGACTGAGGTCCTTTGGAGTATGCAGGCCTCTGCTAAGGACATTTTATGACTCTGTGGTAGCCTCTGCTGTCCTCTACGCCGTTGTCTGCTGGGGAGCGAGCAGCACCCACCGGGACAGGAAGAGACTGAACAAGCTGGTCAGGAGGGCCAGCTCTGTCCTGGGCTGCCCGCTGGACTCTGTGGAGGAGGTGGGTGAGAGGAGGATGTTGGCCAAGCTCACATCCATCATGGACAACACCTCTCACCCACTGCACCAGACTGTGGGGGGGCTGAGCAGCTCCTTCAGCAGCAGACTGAGACACCCTCAGTGTAGGAAGGAGCGCTACCGCAGGTCCTTCATCCCCACTGCTGTCAGACTGTACAACTTGTCTGTATAGTCATATTACTGTGTAATATTTATTTATATTTTACTGTGCAATACCCCCCATTATCAATGTCATCATATTCTTCATATCCCACCATCACCATGTAAATATGTATATAGTCTGTGAGGTTGTTGTTATATTTTATTTTATTTTATGTATGGATGTAGTGTGTGTGTGTGTATGTATATGTATATATATGTATATATATATATATATATATATATATATATATATATATATATAATGTATGTGTGTATGTATGTATATATATGTATGTATATATATATATATATATATCTTTATATTATAACGGTACATATTTTTGCTTTTCTTAGACTTGTAAATAATTTCTATTGCACTTTCTTGCTGTGATGCATGTTCACCTTATTTTGCCTCTCTGTACTTTATTCTATAACAAGAGCTGCTGTAACAAGTGAATTTCTCCACTGTGAGATAATAAAGTCTAATCTAATCTAATCTAATCTAATCAACCGTCACACACACCTGCAAATGCTAATGAAAACAATGATAAACCAGTAAACTTAGAGGGAAGCTCCATGAAACTGGCTATTTTGAATTGCCTTGTAGTAAGTAAGTAAGTATTTTTTTTTATTTATGTAGAACCTTTCAAGATTAAAATCACAACTAAAAAATAAAAACAACAAAGCTAAACAAAAGCAAGTTTTAAATTATGGGTTTTAAGCTGTTTTATAAAAGAGACAGAATAGATATTATATTCTATCTACAAGTACACTTTGTTGAAGTTTGTGTGAATTACACACACAAGTAAAGGCCAGTAGCATGAAGTGGCATTTGCATGCTTTTGGTATTAAATTCAAATATAGCTGTAAAGCCAAAAGGCAGCTTCAAAAGGGCCATGTTCATGTCCATCTAAAAAATAGATTTATTAAAATAAAAAAAAGCTCTGTGTGTTTATGTGAAATGTAACATGTAATATATGAGAATATATATAATATAATATTCTAACCTAGAAACCTTTGGTGAATAATTTATACTTACCATAGTGGAGCTTAACTATAAATGGGTGGTTCACTTCAGCTAAAATGTCCCTCTCCATCTTTGATCGTACTCGATCTCGAACTGAAAAGGACATAGGCAACGATTTTAATGCAGCTGCATTTATTATGAAAAGCCTTCAATACTAAAATATTTTAAGTCTGTTATAAATAAAAGGAAAAAGAGTACATAGACAAACAAATCATTTAAGCCCCATCTTTCACTTAAGAATCCAACATTTCAAATTAATTCCCAGTCAGGCACTTTAAAAAAAAAAAAAAAAAAGCATCTAAAAGGAGGCTGAGTCTCTCTGAAATAAAAGTGAAGATGAATTAACAAGTGAGAACAATTCAAAATCAGTTTCTGCACCTGTTGCACAAGTGTGAAGACCTGTCACCCACTGAGGAAATTTGCAGCATAAAAAACAGATAAATAAACAACAAAGGTGGTCCCAGACTTTTGCATAGCTGAAATCTTATAACCTGAATGGAAAAGCAGTTTAATCTTAGAGTTGCAGCAATAGGTCTTCTTAGTGTTGCTGAACATGATAAAATGGGCCATTTAAAACTTTTGAGTTGAGCTTCTTACATAAATTTATAAAATCAGCATACACTGTAGCAAAAAATGCTATTTTAAAATATTTAATATGTTGTAAATAAACTATCAAATTTAGGGTTTACATGATTTGCAAAGCATTGCATTCTATTTTAGTTACATATTAAAATCTGTTCCAGCTTTCTTTAAGTCATGTCTTTAATAAAGACCTAAAATATAATTAATCCTTTGAGCCCTGTGCCGATGTTTTAGGGCTATGCTTGAAAATTACATATTACCACAAGGTCTGTTTGAATATTTCTGGAGTCATTTTTGGAGTCTTGCTTGTGTTGTTCTTATTCTCAAATGTAAGTCGCTTTGGATAAAAGCGTCTGCTAAATGACTGTAGAATAGTAGAAAAGAATCATAGTAAAGGGAACAGTTGTGAGATTTGTTAAGATATCAGTATATGTGTTACTGGTGAAGAATAAAGGAAGATGGCACAAAGCACAAATGAAAGTCTCAGGCTCACCTAAAATGAAACATAAACACTTAAGAATTAATATGAATTTCCATTTAAAATGTTACAGCTTTAGCTCTAAATTTAAATCAAATCATACAGAATATAAACATCATCTCTGTAAAGGCCAAATCTGATAAAGTAAAGCAGAACAAAATTAGACTGGGTTTGGTGCAGATATTTCAGGACGAGGTCTCAGAATGTCCATTTTGGCACAGTGTGTCACCATCTGTTCTCTAAGTCTTTCACTCAGGGGACCTCAGGTTTTAAAAGGTTAAGAATCTAACATTGTGTTGCAAGTATGTAGTGCAGCAGAAAGCAGAAAAAACATCATGATTGTAGCATCTGTCTCGTTGACAGGGTGATATTGTAACTCTTCCAATTCCAGGGGTGCAGGTTAAGAGGATTAAGGCTCATACGAAGACACCAGATCAGCATGACATACCAACCTGCTTTTACAGAACACGCTAGTTTACATTAATCCCAGTTGAAGTGAAACACTTTATCTGAATCAAAAGTACAAACTAACCTGTTTTTACGCCAAATCCCCCTGAATGTAGGACACTGTTAAATCTGCTAACCACGCATCTCATTTCATTCCTAAACGTTATTTTGATTTCAACAAATTCTCACTTGGACCTGTTATGAAGTCTTTATCTTATTTATTATGTTTTTTTTTTTGTTTTTTTTTTTGTTTTTTATCAATTTGTCCTATACTATAAAGAGCATGATGCACAACAAAAATTCTTTATTTTAAATGTCAGCTTTTAATTATGTTTGAGTGTTGCATTTTACCGTATGTCATCTGTAAGTATGAGTTACTGAATTACCTTTCAGCGTGGCTTTCTTTAAAACCTTCATGGCGTACAGCTGTCCTCTGTCCACTCCTCTTATCTTCCGAACCAAGAACACCTGAAAATAATGACCACATTTTCTGAGATTATTTTGCAGTTAAAACATTAGTTTATCAGGTCAATAGCTAGATACAGAAATTCCTGTGTGTAAATATTATAATTTAAAGATTTTTTGAGACACTTTTGGGAGCCGTATTAAACATAATAATAATAATAATAATAATAAAAAAAACAAAACAGGAAAATAAGCTGCTGAGGTCACACTTTTTTCCTTTTAATGCTGCATTCCCATCTAATTTATAAGTTCTCAGGCTGGTGTAAATGCAAGATAACGCCATATTTAATGTAAGAACCACATCCGTGCTGTCATAGAGCAACTGCAGCTTTGATTTAAACAAGTTCTGTCAAAAGCTGCCAACATAGTAAGCTCAGTGAATATGCTATCCAGGCCACGGTGTGACTTGACCTAACTTTCCTGCTCCACCTGCCAGCTTTTGCCAGGGCTACATGTCTGCCCCATGCAGACCTCTAATCTGCAATAGTAGATCAATGGGTGTGCCTTTACTCACTTAAATAAGCTTAGTGATCTATGAAGCGGTTGTCAAGGCAGCTAATCTACAGCTAATTGGAAATGAAAGGCTTGTCATTAGCAGATGACTGACTGGTAAACGGAAAAAACACACACACACACAACATACAAATGTAAATGAGCAACCGCTTCCCAAATTTTTTATGTCCTTATAATTATTTTTTAAAGTCTGGTTTATTTTTTACATTTGGAAAGTGTTCAGGCCCTTTCAACTTTTTGAACTTTGTTGTCTTTCTGACTCATGTTGAAATTGATTTAATTAATTTATCTCTCATTAATCTTCATAGGAGTATTTTGCAGCCCCTTGAAGAAGCATTATGTAACTTTCCGGACTTAAAACGATGTATTCTGCACTGCTGGGCACAGTGACATCTATTATCACTTTATTTTTAATTTAATTTATTATCGCCTTACTTCATGTCTGTCTTTTACTTATTTTTACATTTTAATTAGTATTTTGATTCCTCTGTATGATCTGACAAACGGTTAATTAACATACAGTGCAGGTAGGATGCAAGATGGACTCCGAATTAGCTGTCAATAGGGAGCATGCCACTGAGAAAACTGCAAAAGTTCTGTAGTGAGTTTTAAGCTTTCAACTTTTTAAAACTTCTGATGATAAGGCATCCTCACATTACAGCTCAACAACTGTAAGACCAAGCAGGAGATTTAACTCTATAGATAAAAGAAGCTTGTAAAGGATTGAAAATGCAGTTTTTCTCCTTAAAGAAAACACTAATTTCATGCATAGCAAGAACTTTTAAAATTTATAAAATTAGGAGCAAACAACCGTGTCATGGCAAGTGACACAGTGATGCTGTCTACTAATTAACTGCTTTGCTACACAACACATCCTTTATACCAGTTATACAACACATTGAAAAAAACAAACAAAAAAAACAAAAACAAAACAAAAAAAAAACAAAAAACAAAAAGCAAAAACATATCTATTTACGGAAAGCAGTGTAAGGTTGATTCCTTATCTGAATGAACCATGCTTGGAAACCATCAAAAACAGGTGGCTTTAGTTTTTCACAAATACATCAACCAAAATCTACTTTAAATGTTTTCCAAAGGATTAAAAGCAATCATGGCAGCAAATTAAATCTTCTGCTTTTTCAGAAATGTTCAACAATCATAAGTCTGTTCATACTTTTGGGCAAACTATGAAGTTCAGAAATTGTAGTAAAACAGAAGCACACTCCAAGCGGCACACATGCTAACTAAGACGATGGTCTTCTGGGCCACCCAGGCCAGTTATAGAAACCTTGAAAGTGGGAGTGATTACTGGGTTAGTACCTTTCCATAGGAGCCTTGTCCCAGCACCTTCAGCAGCTGGAACTGAGAGGGGTCAGCCTTCTCACAGCCCTCTTTAACATGATGGCTGATATCAATCTCCTTGAGTATGCTGTCATCCTGAGGAAAGAAAGGCGTACGTTATTACAAGCACATTATTAACATAAAATAAACAAACCAATAAGATTAACTAAAGCTGAAGACAGTTTACATGAACAATATTCCATAAACTTCAGCATCTCAGGAATATCGTTCATGTAACCTTAATACAAATTAAATAAACATGACAATTTATTTATTTACATGTTTACTTAAGTGAGAATACAATGTTTGTTGTTTTTGGAAATAGAAGTAGGAAATGGAAGTAGGATATAAAAAAACTTCCCGGAAAATAAAGTCATTTTAAATATGCCATAGCAGTTTTACTTCTGTCAGGAATTTTGCATAAATTATGGGCAGATTCTGAAGACTGATATGCTCACAAAAAAATAACATGCTTTATGTTTTTAAATGAAGACATCACAGTTAATGATATTTTTTTCTGTTAAGTATAGATGATAATAATCTAAAAAGAACTTTCTTTGTAATGCTGATTCAAAGGCATACTCAGTTTCAGTTATCCAAGTTAACTCAAAATGGAAACATTATTTACACATTAAACATTAAATAAATCTAACAACTGAAACCAGAAACTCATTCTAAGACACTGTGCTCCTCCAAAATGTGCTTATGGGTCATATGTTTGTGCAGGCATATATGATCTGGAAATATGTTTAAAGAATAGGCAACTTCATGAGCGCAACTTTATGTGACATGTATAACGGGTGTTTACAAGAGTGAAGGTAGTGTAGTGTATATGTGCATTTCAACCTGAACCATGCCAGTTACTACTCCGACACAAGTAGTTTTGATGTATAACCCAAACTAAGAAATGTTATTAACTAAATGTCAAATTGTTCTTGTTAGCACAGTTATAGACTGTTAAAAGGTTTTATCCTCTGTCACCTATTGAGTTTATGATGCCGTATTTATGCACTTACATGTAGCTGATCCAGTGTTTCTCAATCCTGGTCCTCAGGACTCACTGCCCTGCATGTCTTAGGAGCAACCCTACTTTAACACACCTGAATTAAATGAATGGCTCATTAACAGGCTGCAAAAAACTTGATGAGGAAGTTTATTAATCTGAATCAGGTGTTGAAGTAG
Organism: Melanotaenia boesemani; assembly: GCF_017639745.1. Taxonomy (NCBI): domain Eukaryota; kingdom Metazoa; phylum Chordata; class Actinopteri; order Atheriniformes; family Melanotaeniidae; genus Melanotaenia; species Melanotaenia boesemani. The sequence goes on from NC_055682.1 coordinate 24,547,170, forward strand.
GAACATACCTAAGACATGCAGGGCAGTAAGTTCTGAGGGCCTGGATTGGGAAACACTGAGTTAATCTATTTAGATTTTATGTTTGTCTTACTTTGGCTAAAATAAACATCTACACTAGATTTCCCCATAGACTGTATAAATAATGGATGAAAACTGTACAAGTGCCTAATATGCAATACCAGCAATGGCCACCAGGTAGAGGTTCCAAAGATGTAACTTTAAGTCCTCAAAGACACACTTTTTTTTCTTATCAACTTTTAAGAATCCTGTCCAGCACCAGGATTTGGTCCCAATCTGGTCACATCCAACAATCAAGGCTTTAAAACCACAGTCCATAAACCAACACGTGGTTAGATAATGCATCATGGGCACTGAACTGAAAAATCATATTTTTGGAGGTCAGTAACTGCACTCTCTTTAATGCACTGGAGCTACGTTTGTTTACAACCTAAATGCATGTTGTATTCCTGCTTTTTTTTTTTTTTTTTTTTAGCTGGAACATCAGTTTTTTAAATGTACAAACACACCAATACTGATGTGTGCACTGATGTGTATAATAACTTTACTTTCTAGGATTGTTGATACCAGCTGGGGGCACATTACACCTACAAAAATAAAACAAAACAAAACAAATAAAAATACCAAAGACATATCACATCTAGCTAGCTAAGTCAAACACTAAAGCTGAAGAATTAATGATATTGACATTACATCTGAGCTACTTTTTTTTCTGTGCATGTCATAAATGTATTGCATTATGAGAAATTTATGTTGAGTTAGTGCTTGCTTTTGGCGGAGCATTTGAGGGAGCACCGAAGAATTTGGAAGTTTTGTTTGGCAGCTGACATAACATATCTGCAAACAAACACAGGCAGACAGACACTTGCCATCCAGAGACAATCAAACAAGTAGATCAGCAATTTGATCCATTAGCATTCCATTACAACAAAACATATGAAGAGACGGAGAGAGCAAGAGAGAGAGAGAGAAAGTGTTTGTGTGTGTGTGTTTTATTTATTTATTTATAGGTTACACAGACAGGTAGATGTCCTGCAAACCTGACAGTGGCTTCCTCTCTCCCCTGCTGATGTGTTTGAGCTATAAATAGAACTTCTCTGCTGTCAACTGAATCAATCTGCCTAGATCCATTCATCTAGAAACCTGCCTGGCTTGCTCTGTCTAACCATATTTTCTATAACCAATCTCACCAAACACCTGCAAAAATAAATAAATAAATAAAAAGAAAGAAAGAAAGAAAAAGAAAAGGGAAAGGGAAAAACAGGGTCTGGCCTCCTGGTTATGTTTTTTCTTGGCAGATAAGGAGAGCCGTGTTGTGACAATCCGCGAACCGGACTGATGACCCATCCTACAATGTCTCCACACCCAGTTTCACTTGCACACAGTTTGTTTACACTGGCACACGCACATTGGATGTAAGATGGTTACTGCTGTTAATTATATTTGTCATCACACAAACACATATGGCACCGTTAGGATGCAACCCTCTTTCCAGAAAACACTGAGTTGCACGTGCATGCTTCTCGTGTTCAGCTCATAATGTCCAGACAGAAGGAACTGACCTCCAGCTGACAGAATCCAGCGCTGTTCTTGTTGCGCGCTGCCTTGTTCTTCAGGTAGATGGAAAACCATCTCCGCACTGTGAATTTTCGCGTGCTGGTATCCATAGCAACAAGCAGACCTGTGTATCTATCCCATAATGGAGAACATCTCCCTGCGAGGGGGGTCCTAAGGTAGAGACGCAGTAACAGATTGTCTTAGTTCTCTATTTGTCCCGTTTCTCCATCGGCCCATCCTCAGTGCAGTGGTGACTTCGTTGTTTTGCCATCGTTCTCACGCGCCGCTTGTCTTTGTGGTGAATTTCAGACTGTCGTCTCCCTCCCACCACCACCAACTCCCCTCCCCTGTGTCTGTCAGCTGCGGTGGACTCCAGTAAGCACGCAGTCAGAGTTGTAGCAGAGCTGTTAATCCACGCAGCCTCACAGCGGGATGGTTGCTGACGGGTTTGGAATTGCCTTGTGTTTTGCAGCAGGCTCGCTGCAAGGCTGCAGGGAGAGGTGACGAATAAATCTGTTCCGCTGAATCAGGAGAGGTGTGTGTGAGCTCCCTCCTCACGTCTTTGCTAGTGCATGTTTATTTTCATCCCCCCGCTGCCTACCTCTCCCCTTTCTCTCTGCGGAACACGGGATTGTCACCAGTCACATTGTGCGCCACCGGCAAGCTCTCGGCCCCCTCCCTCTCTGCGTGTCCTGTCCCTGTCCCTATCTCCCAGCAGCATACAGCAACAGCTGGCGAGGTCACATTGTGTAAACTAGCAACCTCTCCCTGTGTCCCTCGTCCTCTGCCCGTTCTCATTTGCCCCATTCACACAGATGGAGTGATAAACGAGAGAGGAAAAAAAAAAAGATTCTTTCTAGCCTGTCAAGAGATAAAACAATATCATGTCTCAGAAACAGTGACTTTACATCACAATTCAACACAATGTTAAGGACAACAGTCAATGCAATCAATATTGGTGACAGGAAAAGGGACAGCAATCACAGAGAGTGCAGCATGATCTGGTTGAGTTGTGTGCACGTGTGCGTGTGTGTGTGTGTGTGTGTGTGTGTGAGGGGGGGGGGACGGGTAGGTATTTGGATATGTCACATCAGCAGCTTTGCAGAGCTGCAGTGTTACATAACCATAGGGCGAGAGAGGATGAGAGATGGCAATGGAGACCAAATTGATCAACGCTTGAGGGTAGATGAGGACTACCAGTCAACTGAGTAAAATGTGTACAGTTGACCGGAGCTGAAATGTTTTCTAAAAGAAAGTTTCAGTCCAGTTCACATCAAATGCTCCAACTGTGATCCCTAAACTTGAAATATGACATGTGGAGCATATGGTGCTGCCATCAAGTGTTTGACAGGATTTAGACAACAGTTGGATAAATGGTATGTTGTTTTGGGGCATTTCTGCACCACTGAAAATGTAATCAGAAGTGTTCAGTCAGTCTGCTGTGCTGTGTTGTGGGCGGAGATTCAGGATTATGGACTGGTGTCTTTGTCCTGGTAGGATTAAGGCTCTGTAAGGAGATCACAACATTAATATTTATACGTGCAGATAGACTGACTGACAGACAGACTAAAATTTTCTTCTGCCTCTTGGCCAGGTCTTCATGAGAACAGGTTCTCAACTGACTCACCTAGTTATAAATAAAAAATAAATATAGCACTGTGACTATACAACATTATCATACATAAAGAGGAAAACATTAAAATGCATTTTAACATAACATTGCATTTCACTGTGAATTACATGCATTTAAAATGCATCTACAAAAGGTATTGTGACAAATCATGTGCATAAGCAATCCTTATTTACTCATAATTTACCTCCAGGGAACCAAAGTTCTCATGAAGATATTTTCAGTTTTTTTAATTTCAAGTCCAGTCCTGTCAGAAAAAGACATAATTTGTTCATGTTTCTTTAGTTCCATGTATGAGAAATCCCAGATAACAGTTTGATGGATGGTATCTTTTAAGGTGACTCCCACGGATTATTATCTAAAAATCTGACATATTTCAGAATGGTGTGCAGTGTGTCCACTTACAGTTTGGAGGCAGCAAAATTGTGAGGGTTAGGACTGCTTTTATTAGCAGAATATCAATAAACCCTTTGTTCAAATATAATTGTAAAGCACTTTGAGTTGTCTTGTACATACAAAGAAACATGACTTATCTTGGGGAGTAGAAGACATCAAATTGTTTAGAACAATACTTTAAGAATTATGTGGGTGGTGCATGTGTTCCAGATGCACTTGCACCAATGATGCATTTGGTCTTCAATAGATCTAAGTAAAATTGTCAAGTGGAGGACAAAAGAAGAAGCTGCAAGCCTTAAAAAAAATTACAGTACATGAACAGCAATTCAAAATTATGTCATTAAGAAAGAGAAAAAAATCTAAAAAGATTTGACAACAGGACATGAGAGATGGATTGGACCCTTTAATTCATCCATCTACCCTTCACTGATGCCTCATTAGAAATGGTCTCCATGGAAGGGTGGATGTCAAGAAGCCATCCTTATGGGAGGGGAAAGGAGAAAAGGTTGTGAGATGCTAAATTACACAACTGGACTGAAAATTAGTGAGAACAGCTCTTATGGAGTGATGAATCCTCTTCAGATCCCAAACTTTAGCATTACTGAAGCAGTGTTGATGGAGAATGAAATAAAAGCAGCAAACATCCAAAAAGGAGCTTTGACAAGTCCTTCAAGAAGTCTGGAAAACGTTCCAGAAGAGGAGTCTAAAAGGGGTTCAGATTCTGTTGAAGAACAAAGACAACACCAAATATTAACTCTCCAATTAGTTAAAAAGTACAAACCCGTGTCAATAATCACTGCAAGTATTTCCTTTTCTCCTGGTAATATCTGAAGAAATAACGGATGGCTCTAGATATTTGCACAGTACTGAATATTTTATAGACACAGCAATTAATGAAGAATTAAGGAAGAATTTCAAGATATTTTATTGACATTACAAATTACAGCGTTCAGCTGTTCATTTCAGTAATTTTACATCACAGCATCGTCGACTGCAGATATTGCAACAATCATTTACTTTTAAACTGAATTGATTAATCTTTTCATAGAAAAAGCCACAGCCAACCAGTAGAGAGAGAAATGTGCCATTATGCAGGCCTCAGAGCAGCAACGATTTGCAAAGAGATTGTGTGACATCTTGTGCAATGTGCTTTTCTTGAGTTTTCCACATTCCTAGAATCGCTCATTTCTAAAAAATCAACAGCGCAGAAAGAACTGAAGCTGTCCAGTTCTTACCGTGCACCACAGAGGCACAGACCTAACCAGGAAAAATTTAACTCAAGTGCATGTACTTGGCAAAGATCCAAAGATAGTCAATGATAACTGTCACTTATGTTCATAATGCATAAAATATACAGATGTTGCAAAGAAAGACATTTAGGGTTTTCAAAATATAACAAATTTTTGTCCAAAAACCTTAAAAATAAGCATGTTGGTTAGTATTGTGTGCAAACTGGTTCAGCAGTATTGATGATTATCAATTGTTGTGTTGGATTTATTTCATTGTCATTTCAAAGAGGCATTTGTGAACTAACTTTAACGCCAATAAAACCTATAAACAAACAAACTAAAAACATTTGGCACACAGTAAAAACAAATATAGCACAAAAACAAACTGCACTGAATCATTTTTACACATCATCAATAGAGGTATAATGTTCATTGTGAAGCCTGAAAAATAAAATGAATGATCCCTAAATGTGTGTGCAAACTAAATTAGACTGTATTTGTAAACAAAAGTTAAGTTGCTCATTGTATTGCTCATTTTTTTTTTTTTTTAGATTAGTGTGTTGTTACACTTCAGTTTGTGCATGCATGAATGTCATGGAAGTGGTGGGTAGAAAACTGGCATGTCATGGTCACACACCATGAATCCAGATGCTCTGTTGATGTCCGCGTCATGGTCCCAACCTCCCTCTGAAATAGCGTCCATTGTAAGCCGTTTCTCGCAGTCCAGCAGGTTGAAGTCAGCGTCGAAACAAATCTCGATCTGCCCCAAAATCTGGGCTTCAGCATTCTGTTAACAAAAAAATCAACAAAAAATGACTTTCCACATTATAGGAAAGTGGCGGCATGCATAATGTAGACATGATTTCCTTACATAAATTAATTTAGCAGTGTATACCTTTGAAGGATGGACACACTGGATCTTAGGTTTGATCCCATAGAATTGTTCTATCACTCCTTCAATCTGAGAAAACTGCACAACAGGAGCAGAGAGAAGAGCATGAGTGAAAGACAGTAGCTGTGACCATATCAGTAGGAAGCACATTCAGTTATTAGATATTTCTAACATAAGATCAGATCTTCGTTTACCTATAATTTGATATTATAAACAAATGCTTACAGTGTAGTATTTTTCAGATGGGATAATGTCAAACTTCCTCAAGACGCTGCAACAACAGAAAAAAATCTTTAAAGTAAAAGCTGTTACCAAAAAGAATTAAAATAAGCATGCAAGGAGATAAACTGTGGATGGCAAACATGGAGGTTTGAGGTACAGAACATCACATCAATACAACAAACTAGATAAACAAAGTGAGTGGGTGAGTGTGTACATGTGTATGTGTGAGAATGTGTCATTATTGTGTACCTGCTCAGATCCAGTTTATGGTATAATTCCAGTGCCTTACTGAAGTACTTATGTTGACTGTTCAGTGAATCTGCTTTGGCTGCACATGTCCCATGTTTTTGCCACTCATATTTCCTGTTGAAAACATGCAAGCAGTGTGTTTTATTATTTTATGTACACATTGAAGTAAATGGCTCCTAAAATCGACTCGTGAAGTTAGTGTGGTCACTAAGATGCGCTTATATCTTATTTGCACTACTATAACAAATACATACTGTATGCAGGGACAAAAGTACAAATCCAAACAGAAGAGAAAACAATAAAAAAAAAAAATCAACTAGAACAAATTTCTGCATACTAAATTCTTGCAGCTATTCCGAGGGGAAGTAAATCTTAAAAACTGTAAAATAGAAATAATTAATTAAAACTGTGCACAATTAGATAAAAAAAAAAAACTATTCTGAAAAAAAGATGATAGCAAACACATTTGTCTTTACGCTCAAAGTTCATGGCTGTCCGTTACTATAAGTGAAATTATTTTACAGTGATGTAATTGTTCATTAGGATCATTGTGCATAACTGGCACATCCAACTCTGTGTAAGGCTGCACTGAAAAACAGATGTGCAGAAAAATAATAAAGATAATAAACATGCAATATTAGCAGGACTACAATGTTTAAAGCTAAAACACCAATAACAATAACAGGAGTGTAAGCTTGGCAGATCAGATATATACCAAAATTCAGCAGATGAAGGGTTAAGCAGGTCAGGCCAACTCTTCTCCATGTCTGGAAGCAGGTCCTAAAAGCACACACCACCAAAAACATATTATTCACCAATATCTTCTTACAAATCTTCTTAAATTTGTTCTTAAGTTGTACTTTAGAAGTTTTATGAAAACCCTTTGTCAGATTCATGAACATGCTCGTAGACCGCAGAATTGTTTGTATTTTTCCTCTTAGATTGGTGAATGCTAATCTCCCTTAAGTAGAAAGGACGGCCCAGCCGGCCCTACTTTGCATAGGTTAACGCCCAAAAAAATGCCCATAAAAGGTCGTGCTTTATGGGCACAAAAGAGAAACAGATGAGGAAAAATAACAAACAGAATGACAAAATGATGAATGAATAGAAAAAATAATAATAAAGATGTGCAATGAAGCCGGATTTCTTTATTTTAAAAGTCTTTATTTGATCATAAATAATTCAAATAATAAAAAAACGGCTTTACAGATAAACGGATTGAATTACTCCTGAACTTGGACAGAAGCCTCCAGTCTGGTCCCATGATGCACATCCCTGTGGTGCTGTGGCTAAAGAGGAAAGTGGTACACTACAGACTAAATTTTTTTACATAGCCTGCTGTACTTTCTATAGCTTGTAAAGCAAATTTCCAGCTGCTGTGGCATCACTTTAAGACGCGATTCACCTACGGAGTGAGTGGTGCATCTGAAGAATCCTCCAGCTGAGTAACAGGTGTTATTAACCAGGAAATAAACTTAATTTCTTAATAAAAGTAATTATTACCATAAAAGACACTGTTGTAGTAAATTTTAATTATTAAAGACCACATTCAGCAGGTGGATCTGAGAGTCACAGGTGACTTAGACATTTAAGGAGGGATATTCTTGTTGCTGAGGGAACGGATCTGGTGTGTGTGCAATCTTTTGAACCAATGGTGTTAGAAAGACCAGCGATAGAATTAGATACAAAGATTTTGGTGAATGCCACAGTTTTCGTAAAATGTTCATAAGTAGGATGTAAGAACGAATTTGTTCATAAGAACGGTTGCTAAATGAGGTCCATTGATTCGATCAGAGAAGGTAGTTCTCTGTGTAGGGAGGGGTAACACATTCATTTATCTACTCAAATTCTCAAACCAAGTATGAAATTAATCATCTTGCATTTCTAAAACGTGTTCCTGTGTTTTGTCTTCGTCCTGGCTGCCAGTAGACTTTGTTTCACTGCTACAAACTGGAGACACTTCTAATTAATCTACCAGTTTGAGACAGTCCAGGGAAAGATAATATAAGTTTAATACCAAATGACAAATATATTTGTTCTGAACAGTGTTTTACCTTTATTTGGGAAGAGTTAAAATGCCATGATTTATTGCAGTTGATCCCCTGATCTGGCCTGAAACACACAAAGTTCTAGTTTTAATTCTAGACAGAGATAGCTTGTCATGTGGACACATACAGAAATTCACTCCAATAAGGTTAAAAAACACACGCGCGCACACACTTACCAGAGTCCATGTAGCGTCCAGTAGCTAATGTTGGGATGACAGTGCTCCATCTGAAACATATGAAATAAATAAATACTGTCAACAAAAACAATAATACTGTATAAACAGCACAGAGTCAGTATCCCGTAGTTCAAACTAGCCATCATATACTGTATACTTAGTTAAGAAGCTTATGCTTCTCAAGGCTGACATGGACCCACCCTTGATTTGGAAATTGAGCACCTTAGTTGCTACTTATATGTTCCATAACCTCTGTATCAAATAAACCTAACTAAAAGTAATGCAGTCGGGTTGTGTTTAAGATGGTTGTAATATAACGTTCAGCTTTACTGAAGCAACAATTATACACAACATAAAATAAAGAACATAAAAAAGTATGCAAAACCACATCAACTAGAAACTAGCTGACACACCAAACCTATTCTGCAGCCACTTACGTAAAAGAAAAAAACAAACTGAATGCTCAGAAAGGCTCTCAAGAGAGCATAATAAGCTAGAAAAATGCAACCACAAAGTACAAAATAAAGGATATCTATCTTATGCTGTGACTTACAGAATCTACTGTAACCACAATCAGACAGTTACCACACCCCACCAGCCTGTTGACACACAGCCAGTCTCATGATTAACCCATGGCATGGTGACAAAAGCACATCTAGTAACTGATTTTCCTCTGCTGATCCCAAGAGACAAGTATGTAACTTGACAATGCTTCAAACCAGCTTGACAACATTTACCTCACTTGTGGCACTGATTAGGCTGATGGCTGTTTCATGTCATAAAGCCAGATGGAAAATAAACACATTCAACTATATATATTTAGACAAAAGCTAACAGTGTACACCCACATCCCACTAATAATAACAAGTGATTAATTTGCCTTTTAGAAACATTTCTTATCTGTTCTAAAAGGTTGCCTTTGGCTACATCATTACATAGACATGAGGATGTTGTTTTCCTTCTATTATACTTTGGTTTCTCAAGATGCAGATACTCAAAATATTCCTAACAACAGAAATTGTACGAGATCACCATCACGTGTGCCACAAAATTACCAGAGGGTGCTTCACTTTTCCTGTCTTATGTTTACTTTGCTGAATGTCAGCAACACTACAAGAGGAATAAATACCTTAAACACTGCTGACAGCTACAAAGCACACTTCTGCATTTTAGCCCATCAAACCACATTTTACTTCTTCAAACAACTTCATGTTAGCTGATAAAAACAGCTGTTATTTTGGTACAAATTATTTTAGTCTTTGAACAATAAGGGCGGACTTTTTTGTGGCGAAGGGACTACATCTTGTAACCTTATTATATACAATCTGTGGCGAGTAATCATCAAACAATTGTGTTTTGGATCTTAAGTAAACAATACGTGAGTAAAAACATCCCACTAATATCAGTAAATAATACAGTAGGTACGGGTAGCGTTGCAAACAAATTATTTTCACTATGATGTGCAAAAACAATCAAATCTGGCTTTGGTTTTATAATAGTTGATGAAAAGCACATGATACAACGTGATAAATAAAGACAGACACTCACAGAACAGAAAGTGATGGGCCAGTGATGAGTCAGCACCAACTTGGTCCACATATGGCTGAAATAAACAGACATTTTTTTTTAGCAGCCTCTAATTTGTTTGTTATTCATATTAAATGACATACAAGACTAAATTGATAGGACAAGATTAGCTGGAGAGAGGTGATGCAAAAAAAACAAAAAAAAAAACAAACAAAAAAAAAAAAAACATACACAAACAAAAACAAATGCAGAAAATAGCAACATCCCTCAGACAATCCACTATTGTAGTCATCTGTATGTGTTTCCTGTATTATCTGTACTTACGAATATGAAAAGACAGCAGTGGAGGACATGACTGCTGCAAGGCAGAACAGGAGAGGAGAGTAGAATCTCATGGCTGACCTAGAAGAGGATAGATTTCACAAAAAATAAGGCGTAAACAACAGAATCCCAGATTCTTGCAACATCCACATTAAAACCACATCTGAACCTATATAGAATTTACCATAAATCAAAAAATTAATTGTCATTCACTCCTATTTTAGGGCTTTGATAAAACAATACATGAAAAAAACTGATCAAGGAAAAGTTATAGGCACATACACAGTGGCTAAAAGAGAAGCAATGGCTTTAAGTGGCTGAAATGAGCAGTTATAAAGATACTGTTCATAAGCTATTAAACATTTATTCAACACAGCAATCTCCATTTCCCTTCTCAGATATACATGAAATATAAAATGCATCTCAAACATCATAGTTGAAAACATCCTACATGGTCGAGTTAAACAAACAGTAAACGTACACCCATCATTTACAGAGAAGTTAAATCAATTAAAAACACAATTTCCGCTCTCCTTATGCAAATGTTTGTGACAACAGAAAGTAAAAATATATATAAATAAATAAAGTAAGCAAAAAGGGCCAAAGACATTCTACAAGATGATGATATAAGCAAAGCAACTTGACAGCCTACATCTCAGAGAGAGAAAAAAAAAACAAGTCTAAGCCAGAATGTCAGAGGTACAAGATATCAATCACTCAAAGATGTGGCCAAGGATAAATCTTATTATGAAGTAAATGAACATTATAAGCAGGAGGCCTTAATGGGTAAGTTATGTGCCAGTCAGGTGAGGGAGTACTGCTAGCTAGTCATAAAATGTTATGTTGAAACCTTTTAAGTTGATGATGGAGTAAAAATAATTTATTGACCATACTGACAGCTTTTGGAAGCTACTTTTCTTCATGTAATTGTTCAGGCAAAAGTCTGCATCATACATGAAGGCTGTGATCTTTATACTGGACTATGTTTCATCACAGCATACAAGTACTCCACTACTTGACCAAACAAAGGCCTGAAAGACGCCAGAATTATGAGCTGATCATTTTTTAAAGGATCATAAAGTAGCCTGTTATTGTTACTTTTTGGTTACAAGTGGAAATTTCTTTCGGAAGGTGATTGCCTAATAATTAAGTAGACTAATATAATACCCCAGAGAGAGAGAGAGAGAGAGAGAGAAAACTCACTCTTCCTTAGTTTAACATTTGGCTTTGAGGCTCAGTGACCTTAAAGATATTTTTGATCTAGAATATAAATAAACCTGATACATGTAATTATTCTCATGTACATTATTATATAGCAATAGTTTAAGACTGCACTGAAATTCTTAACGCCACTATAAAAGAAAGTGTCCAGGAATTACACATTAACAATTTAGGAGGTGAATAAACTTTAGAAAATACCTTAATATCAATATTTTGTAAAACTTCGACCTATACGACGAAGACAAGAGTACAAAGATTAAAAGTTAACTTTTAATCGTTAGAACTGAGGGAAATGTCATTTCAGTAGATAACATATGCAAAAGTTAAAGTTAGTCAAACTACAGTAAAGACTACAGAGTGGCAATTAGCCATAAAACATTCAAGTGATACTAAACTTTAAAGTATACATACCTAATTAACGCTCAGTTTTAGATCAAACGTAAAAACTACCTTCCCTTGGACCGTATAACGAGCAACAGAGACTTGTGGTAGTGAAATGAACACCGGAAGGTATCGTGTTGAGATAACTAGATTAAAACATTACACGGGTGCAGCTAGTTGTTTACGTCCCAAGCATAGACCGTATATAAAAGAGGTCCCAAGGCTTCTTCTTCACTGCCTGTATGTCAGCTCAGCCAATAGTGACTTCCGCATGGATTATACGTCATCACGCTGTAGAATGGGCTCGCTTGATGCATTGTTGGCCCCCTTCCGGTTGTTCAGAAACATTGCGGTGATATTTTTAAGAGGTTGCAGATTACACACTATCCCTTGCACTCACAACTGCAACATTATAACACATAACAAAACAAAAACAAACAAAAAACCCCATACACACACACACACAAATATATATATATATATATATATATATATATATATATATATATATATATATATATATATATATATATATATATATATATATATATATATATATATTTATTTATTTATTTATTTATTTATTTTATTTTATTTATTTTTTTTCTATTCATCTACAGACGTCCAGGACACTGTGTAAATTTTATTGATGAATTTTCTGAGTTATTGTCGGTTATCTCTACTGATTTTAACCATTTCATCTTAATTGGGGATTTTTACATTTACATAGATAACATGATGGATGGTAATGTCAAGGAATTTTCTTCCATATTGGACATGTTTAGGTTGTGGCAACATGTAAAAGAACCAACCCACATTCGAGGTCACATGCTGGACCTGGTTATTTTAAAGGGTGTTGATATTTCTTCTGTTGCGGTCACTGCCTTGGCCCTGTCTGACCATTTTTGTATTTTGTTTGATTTACTGATCACTCAGAATGTCCAACCAACCTGCTCCTCGGTTAGGAAGAGGTACATTAATGAAAGAACAAGTGCTAAGTTTGTGGAGGCCATAGCTATGTTACCAACAACCAGTGCAGAGTCAATAGATGGACTCCTGGATCATTTCAATCTGAAAGTCTTGAATGTAATGGAGAAACACCACTGTGGTTACCAGCCTAAAAAGAGAATGCAGAAAAACTGAGCGGAAACAGCGGAAAAATAAACTTCAAATTCACTATGAGCTGTACAAACAAAGCCTGGGTAACTAAAACAATGAGCTGTGCAAGGCCAGAGAGCTGCATTTATCTGAATTGATTAACAGGAATGTCAACAATTCTCATACTCTGTTTGCTATGATTGAAAACTTACAAATCCGCCTGAACAGATAAGACCAGAGCTCCTTTCCACTGAGAAATGCAACCAATTTGCCAACGTTTTTAGCCAAAAAATTAAAACAATTAGGCAAAATATTAATTACACACAGTCAAACAAGAAAACTAGCCTGTGTCTAAAACCCGGAAATAATTCTGATGTTATGTTGCAATTTAAAATGGTTGATTTAAAAATCCTAAATTTACAACATGCACTGTGGACATGATACCATCCGGCTTTTTAAAAACAGTTTTTACCTCACCTCACCTCACCTATTCGAGAGTGGACCTCTCAAATAATTTTTGCCAGATAATTCAGAAAGATGCTATAATATTAAGCCTCATACCAAATATGCAATATGGAACCAGATGAGTCAAATAATATTCTAAAGTGGTACAAGTCCCTTTAGGGGTCAGAGGTCAGATGTCAAGCATTAAAATAATGTTAGCATCTAGATAGATAGATAGATAGATAGATAGATAGATTCTTTTACACTCTTCCATCTATCTACACCACTCACATCAAGCACTCCTTCCCAGGCCCCTGTGCTGTAAAATGTAACCTTACGTTGTCCCCTCACATGATTTAGTCTCAGATGTGAAATGTGTTTCCCAGTTTCTCCACTGTGTCAGGAATAGTCTAGCAGTAACTGTAGCTACTGTTATAAATAGGCCATGGCCAAAGTTCAGCATGCAACACAGTGTCTCAAGATATTTCTTAATGCAGATGGAGAAAAAGCTTTGAGAGCGTACTTGCTGTCCAAATCATTGCTAGATTTAAATGTGAGTGAAACACCTGTACCCTCAAGATATTATGTACGTTGAAATACAACAATTAATTATCATTTTACATGTAATTAAAATTATGCGTATTTTATATAAAATATGTATAATTATTTAGCAATTAAAGAATAGTGCTATAGAATAAACTAAGGTGCAGTCCATTCACTTTTTTAAGTAGTACTTAAGAAAGTTCATTCTACTGCTGCTGTTCTGGTACTGGAGTCATAGATTCCTCTGGTAAATGTGTGGTATTCTCCCCAATAACATCGCCATGGTCAATTTTCTTTTGCACTTAGAAACCTGGTATACTCGAATAACCATTTGCTTGGCATGTGGTCTTCAGATAACATGCCAGAAATGAGCAAGTGCCTGCCAAGACCTTTGCTTAAAAACTCTAAAGTTCATTTGTTCATCAAATAGTTCACTAGTTGTAGTGGCCATGAGTCTTGAAGGATACTAGTTATATATAGGCAGCTCTCTCTCCTTATAAGGCCTCAAGGAGAGGCAGGTGGGGGACGGCTGGAGACGGGTGGTGGTTTTGTTGGCCTGGTACAGTGCTTGGTTTAGGCTGACTCCCTGTGGATTCAGGCTGACAACCGAAGACACTGAAAAGATCATCTCAAGGGGTAAGAAAAAGAACTTTAAACTCTGTTTCCCGCTCCTATGTTCTCTCTATTGTCAGCCTTTAGATCCACTTCATTTCAAGCCCAAAGGTGGACTCATTGGGATAAGGGGTATAGTGAGCACAGCCAAGAGATGTGTGATGATCCTTAGCCACTGCTAATGATACTTAAAAGTGATGAATGATACAATATAGTGATTGTGAAGGATGTGTGTTGATTTAAGTGGAATAAATGAGTGACCAACAGAGGGCTCTTTTTGTCACTCTGTTGGTTAGTGGTTTAGTACTCAGTGGCTTTGTTTATAATAAATACAATTGGTATTTATCACAATTATGCTAATTAGTCAAGGTAGACTTAGACACAAAAGTTACATTTGGCAAGGATACTTGTTCTGGTCCTTATGTGTCAAACTTGGGCTTAAAATGTGTTGACTTTGTGTAAATTTAATGCCACACATACAGTAAGGGACAGCACAGAATAAGGGAAATAAAATAAAAATTAATTAACCATTGTTCTTTATTGTTCAGTTGTTGTTTTACCATTATTGGTGTTGGTGCATAGCGAAATTTATATTGGAATTGTATTGCACAGGACAGTTTTGGAGGTTTACAGTTACAGATGTACAGATGCAGGTGCTTGGGTGTCACTTTTCAGGTGTTACAGTACTGGCTGGGCTGACAAAGCCAGTGAGGTGCAGGAATGATGGGGAAAGAATATGACTTGCCTGCATGATCTTTATTGTGGGTAGATCAAGTTAATGTTTACTCTAATTGGAAGTCCACCATCCTCCTGTGTTCATTTATTGTTATCTTTAGAATATGCTATATAAATAAACTTTGCTTCCTCACAAGGTTATAGTGAGGCCTCAGGGATTTATGTGGTGCTACTCTGTAATACAGTCAGACCTGCTGGATGACTGGTGAGGAGGTATGACATGTGTGTACTCACATTTTTTGTAGCATGTTATTATATTTATGTTCTAAGCCACCTAAATTAATTGAATATTCATAAGAAGAGTGGTTCAACCTCTTCAATAGGAAATATTTTGTGGGAGGGTATAAAATTAAGCAAATGAAAGCGTAATCAACTTCTTTCAACTTTAACTCTATGAGTGCATTACCAAATAAATCAAATTGGAGTTTTTCTGTTATTACTGACTTCCAGGGTTAGAGGTTATATGTCAGGGGGTTAAAACATGATATGGTTTCACTTGTCTCGTTGGTTCCCTGTCTGACTGACTGGCAGATTTGGGGCACTGAATGTAAGTTGAACTTGGCCTTGGTGATCGTTAAGGTGACACTGAAGCTGGGAAGAACGTTTCGGAGATTTGGAAGTAGGAATGTGATACTGCACGTCTCACTAGCCTTCAGGCAGAGGGAGTGACGTTTCAGCTGAACTTATTTCTGGTGTCTAAGGACTATGAGGTGATGCAAAGCAATCATACTCTCTTGTGTGCATGATGTAAGACAGAGTTATGGTCTTACTGAGGGGCAATATTGTTAGGCATTTTTATTGGAGACACTTAGCATTTTAGAACGAGAATACAGAGTGTCGAATGTAAATGCTGTCATCAAGTATTTTAGTTATTATAAACAAATGCATTTTATATTCATGATATTCTGAATGTGTTAAAATGCGCTTAAAATGTGTAAAAATGGGTTGAAAATTGAAAAATGGTTTAACCTACTGGTTTGATACGTGAAAGGAAGAGCTATGTTTTAAGTAATTCAGTTTTTTAATATTTGAGGTTTTTATAAGAATTTTGCAATCTGTTATAGCACTGAGCTGGCCAAAAATCTTTGAAAACCCTGTCAGACAATGTTTGTGGATATGTTTTCCTGTTTTTTAGATGAAATATTGTAAGTGATATCATACTGTAATATCATCTTATATGGCTAAAAGTTAATAGCGTTCTCCAGTTATTAATCTTTAGTTCCCTTTTTTTTCTCTCGGGTGTGAAAAAAACATGCTATAATTGGTAAAGCTGAATTAAAAGCTGTCAAATTTGTGAGGAGATTGTTACTGCAGCTGTATGTCCATTTACTATTTGCTATACACATTACTTGTCCAACAAGAGTCCACAAGCATACATTTTGTTTATGTCTATGTACATGTGCCTTTGTTGCTGGTGTCTTTAAATCTCTGTGACCTTCCTTGTCAGCCATAAAACTGCCATATGCTGCGTTTGTGTTTGTTTGTGTGTGTATAAGTGTTGCAAGCTCCACGTGTCCAAATTCCAGAAGTTCTTTTCTTTTTGTAGAAGGTAAATAAACACCATAAAAGATGGACATAACCATATGTTGGTGTAACTTGCTGGTCATCTCGGTATGGTATTCTTAGGATGTTCTTAGGATGGTATTCTTTTATTCTTATTCTTATATTCTTCTTGGATAAGGTAACTGGACTCTTTTTTCTTTATTATTAAAAACCTTCCACTTCTCATATGAAAGGCTTCTTCAGTTTAGTACAGAACTGAAGAAGTTCCTGACATGGACACAAGGACTTTGATGCCAAACCCCTGTTTGTGATCAGCATTTAGCTCCCTCCATTTTGGTTTTTTGCAGTCTGAATGGAAAGATCTAAATTGGTTTTAAATGAAAACTAAGGACACTGTCATCAATGTATTACTCAAAACTGCCCAATCTGTAATAAGTCTAAATTTGGCATTTCAACTGAATTTGAAAATGTGAGTTATTGAAAATTATTTATTACAAAATATTCATACATATAAAAAACTAAAAGAAAAAAAGAAAAAGGAAGAAAGGGGTAGTTTTACAATAAGATTCTACTATGTTACATCCTGCTGTCAAATTAGACATTTTAACATGGAAGTACCTTTATTCTGGGCTAAAACCACATGGCTTTTTAAGGAAATGCAGTATTTTGGCCCTTTCTTATTTGGCTTAATTTTAAGACCAAGAAGTTGTTCATTGTAAAGTACTTATTACTATTGCTACATGTTGTTGCAAAGCATCTCCTAGCTGCTATAGAATTTTTGTGACCAATGCAAATATTACAGTTTTATCAAAAACCTAAGCCACTATATCTATCTACTGTGACTAACTTTGCATAGGAGTCTTTCATCAATTAGGATTTCCACACACGTGATGACATGTTCTTGGGCTATGCTATAGGCCTATCACCTCATTGGTGTGTGTGGTATCTTTCAATATTTAGAATAAAAAAGCTTTGTATGTACGTGTGTATAAATAGGTAAATGTGGCCTGCATAAACAAACACTTTGGTGGCTCAATATGACTAGAAAATGCTAGAATGAAGTATCATTTACAGGGATATATTTTCCAAAACAAGTACCTGTACACTGCTATTCATGCTGCTGTGAATTGTTGAGCATACTGTACTTTGAGTGGTGGATTATTTTCTTGACAACTATGATGACGTAACTTCTTAATTACTTTAAGCAACCTTTTCTGTAGGTTGTGGGAAAACTATATTAATGATACCAGATAAGCCAATACCAGACAACCTAGATAGTCATCTGTGTATCACTTTTGCATTTTCTGTCTTTATAAAGCGTTTAATTTGAGAAGTCATCAACAATCATCTTGAATGGGTAGATCTTGTGTCCGTCTGTGTGATGGTTTCCTGTTAATGTAGCTAATGTAGTTATCATGTTAGTCTGTGTGTCTTATTTGTTGTTTGTCCAACAGGTCTGTGTCAACAGTCACCATGTCAGCAAGGATGAAACCTGGAAATTACAACCAAGAATACCACCACAAGCAGAGCAAATATGTGGTTAAAGAATACAGCAGGTACAAAAGACACGCTAATAATTAAGGCGCTAAGCTAATGCAGCACTTTAGTCCTCTATTATTACTAATATAAAGTTGTAACAGTTCAAAACAATGTGACTTGCTCACATCCAGCTGTATTCACTGCTATCATTGCTAAAATAACAATAAAGTCAAGATTAATGCAAATAACTTTAAGCTAACTTCTTAACAAAACTGAGCTAGCTCACTAACTTTTGTTTCAACAAGTATTTTCTCAACAGAAGTTAAAGACGCTGTTAAAAGATTCTTGTGTCAGCAGTTCAGTTCTGGGCTCCCCATGGATGACAGAAAACATGAAGAGAAACTAATAAAGCTTTTGGCGTATCTTTCAGGAATAATTTCTCCAAAGTGGGCTTGTTTTATTTTATTTATTTGCAGAGCTGTGTTGTTATTGATGATAAAATGAGATAAAACTCACTGATATGTTTTGGAATTGTTAGAATTCACTTTTCCAACACCAATGGAAAAATCTTATACTTAGTTTCAGTGTTTGTATGTCAATGCATGTACATGTACCCTCAGGTTCTGACTGCTGTTTAGTTAAAGAAAAATCTTAAAAAGTTGTTTTTGCAATTGCTTATTTTCTTTTGCACATTTGCTAATATGCAGGCAACAAAGTAAAGGCTACGTCATGAGTTTATCAGTTTTCAGTGGCAAATGCTGGCTTCATTTTGTACATTTTATATTTGTGCTCCTGCTCCTAGCTTATTCCTTTAATTTTTTTCAATGTTTTATTTAATCTTGGATAAGTATAAAGCATTTTTCACATGTTTCCTGAATAAAGACTAACTGGCTGATTTGCAGAATATAAATACAAAAAGGTAATAAGTTGTATATATTTTTTAGAACAATTACAGACATACAAATGTAAACAGTGATTCTGCTGTGAGAGTGCTCTTTCCTTGTTGTGTGTATGTATAGTGTTTTCACAAATGCGTTTTCTTTTTAGAGCAGCACATTACCAACACTGTTTTACCAATGACATCTCACACTGTTAGGAATTATATCCCAACATACCATTTGCTAAGTCTTTTGGTCTAGGATGGCCTTGTCTCCTTCCACTGTATGCTACATCTTTCTTTCTGGTCCATTATCTTTGAAGAGGACTCTATGTGGTATTGGTGGTGTTTGCTTTTGCTTGAAAACTTCATGGATAACAGTCTGAAAGACACATGCTCAGATTGGATGTGTCTTTCCTGCTGTCGATCTCCAACCAACTCTGAAAGGCAACTCTGGGTTGTCTCTCACATGCAGGGCTTGATGTATTTTTCAGTAATGGAGTAGGCTCCGTATGACGTAATACCATGACAGCAAAGAAAAAAGGAAGAACGAGGAAAGACATTGTTGTGATTGGGCATCATCCTTATATGTCTTTTTTTTTATCTTCAAACACCAAGATCAATTGACTGATTCATGGCAAAAAAAAAAAAAAAAAAAAAAAAAAAAAATTATATATATATATATATATATATATATATTTATATATTGTCTGGCTTCCTCAGATATCTTTAAAAGTTCATTAGAAAAATCATATACTTTGTGACATCCTTACATCCATCCACCCACCCACCCACTCATCCATCCATCCATCCATTCATGCTTCCATTCATCCAGCTTAGTCCAATTCAGGGTTGCAGGAAGCTGAAGCCTATCACAGGAATTAGCAGGCAGTGTACACACACAGTTGCCACATGCACAACCTCTACAGTGTCACTTTATCATTATTCTTTTCTACTCCAGTTGGAGTAGAAACCTTCCAGACAGGACCATGCAAACTTTGAAGAGGCAAATTTCACGGCACTGTTTGGCAGAAAATTTAGAGCAGTCCTGCAAAGTGTGTTAGTGCTCCATCTCAGTGAGCCAAACCTGTGCAGGTCAAATTTATTTCACTGATGTATAAGCTTTGTCACAGAGTACATGTAAAATGATACAAGGAAAGGAATGAACAACAACAAAACTTGCACATAGTGCCAGTCTATAGATGCTTCGCTTGCTTTTTTTTCTCTTTTGACTAGCAGATACATGCAGAATATTGCTGTCAACATGAACTGCGCTGTGTGCTTATTAACATAATTTTTCCACTAACCTATTGCCAGGGAACCAGTGGTACGTTACTCAGTGAATTTATTAGTGAAACTGACATGATGTTTGTCTTTAGCTCTGAGGCTATGGAGGAAAGATATGAGCACAAAACACGAGTTCAAATCGAGGAAGTGGTAAGAATATATGAAGACTTTTTTTAATCCAAATTTGCCTATTAACACTGAGTGTAAAATGACTGTTATCACCTGCGCTTTACTTCATATTGATGCAATAACAGTTCAGGCACTTTTAGCTGTCACAAGGAGCTTCTTTTAACATTCATGCATTGTGATCTGGTAGAGTGCAGTAATAAGGTTGAAGGTAATATAGAAATGTGCGAAACAAAAAGATTTATGTTAATAATTTATTAAGGTATCCTGTTTTCCTGTTTAGATCAAAGCAAAGATGGTGGAAAAGTATGTGCGGGAGGAGCCCATGGTCAGGGGACCGCAGTTCCTGGTCAGACTCAGATCCCACACTGTGTTTGAAAACACTCCAATCAAGCTCTTTTGCACTGTTGAAGGCTTCCCCATGCCAGTTGTGAAATGGTAAGTAAGCAATATTAAGCTTCAGTAATCATAAGGAATATTCCAGTCCATTATATCTTTCTGTTTTTCTTCTAGATAAACAGAAATATGATGGTAGATTTTAGTGGTGAGGTTGAGCGAGTTTCTTTAAAATATTGCACACTATGATTGTGCATGCCTCATTGGGGTGACCGGCTGTATATTGGACCTGTTCTTTAGGTACAAAGATGGTGTTATCCTGGACTTATCCTCAGGGAGGTACCTGGTTGAAGTGAAGGCTGGAAGCCATTCTTTGAAGATCCCAAGGTACTGTAAATTTCCACAGAGGGTCTCTAATAGAGTTTTCAACCCTAAAGAAGCATTGTATTAGCAGTTTTCATAATTATGAGGTCCTCTGGGTTCCTTGTGTTGACAGGTTTAAAGAATCTGGGCAAATTATTTCATTTGCAGGATTTCTATTCTGAGAATGATCCTAGGGTTTTAACATCAGGGGTTCTCAGCCTGTACTAAATGTGTACATGTGTATCAATAAACTGCTAATTCAGGCCTCAAATATTTGTTTGCATCAAAAGCTCACATCCAGGAAGTGAGAATATATGATGTTGTGTTAACGTGCATAAGCCAAGCCTCTACCAACTGTAATATCAGTTTGTGGCTGTATACTGGGCTAAAAACAAACAAACACCACGTGACTGGCCAACTGGTTGCCTCAATAACCATAAGAAAATCTCTGCTGGTAATTCCATGAGGATCCAAGATAAAATTCTGTTTAGAGTGAAGTAGAATTACAGAAGCAGCTGAATGTGTGGCTGCCAGCTGTGTGGTTACAGTTGAGGCAGAGCATATCTCACTCCAGTCTTTGGAAGCTCAGCTGTTCAAGTGCTGACCACAGTGCTATGTGATACTCCAGGATTCTTTAAGTCATCACTCTCTGAATGGATCCCATCTTCCTGAGTGGTCTAAACTAATAAGACTGTTAGACATATGACCATTTCCACTGAACAATGTGTTAATTCCTGTTAAAATAAACTTTGAGAACTCCTCCAAAGATTAATCATGTCCAACCGATTGAGAGATAGATATAGATAAGAACAAAGGGAATGACTTCAGTCACTAATGTGTGGAATGGAGTGGCAGAGTCACAGAAACATGCCTTTAAAAGTAGCTGTTTTGTGAACAGAATTAACAAAATGGACTAAATGAACCACATAGCTTGTGCTTTTATCTGAGTTATACATTGACTGTTCTCCAATCATTACTTATACCCAAAAATGTGAGGTGAGAATGGCTGGGCCAGTGAATGCTCCTTACAGGAAGGTTGTGGTTAAAAAAAAAGGACAGTATCTTCCCTACAACAGAACCAAGCATTGTCGGTTCAGTTTTATGTGTGAATGGTAAATTGCTAAGTAAGTTCTGCTGCCGATTATACCTGGCAACAAGATAGGGACAATAACTGTTCACTTAGTAGATTATTTATACATTTATAAGCAAATTGACATCCATTATTTCTGTACTTAACAAGCCAGACCAGATCCTCACGGATATGCAGTGCATCTGCCATTTCAGTCTTAGAGTCATGGCTTAATAGAAAAACATAGAAATGGTACTATACAGTCCAAAACAATAGTTTAATTTTTTCTCTAATCTGTAATCTTTTGATAGATGCTGTGTGACAACCCTGAATGCTATACAGACCTGCAAACCTTTGCTCTTATTTTCATGTATAGATGTTCAACTGATGATACAGCCCAGTACACTGCCGTAGCTGGGAACATCCATGGCCAGGTCTCTACTCAGGCATCTATTATTGTAAAGCGTAAGTTATTGAACATAATTTGTTATTTATGTACAACAACAACTTTAATTCTTGGTGTAAGGCAGTGGTACTCAACTTTTTCCACCATGCCCCCCTTTGGAGGAATAAACATTCCCATATATATAACTTACAGTAAGTTATATAACTTACTATAACTATGTAACTTTTAACTATGTAACTTACTATACTCATAACATTACAGATGTGAGGGGGATGTAATAAGAAACACACTTTTTTATATTTTTTGGTGTTTGGCAAAAACAAATTGGTACATTACTGCCACCAAGTGGTGTGAAGTGTGGACCAGAACGTTTTCAATAGCCATATCTATCTATCTATCTATCTATCTATCTATCTATCTATCTATCTATCTATCTATCTATCTATCTATCTATCTATCTATCTATCTATCTCTTATTTATTTTTGTTTTGATTGTATAGGATACAAGGAGGAGGAGGAGTCCTCTCCATATGCATGGCTGCCTTTTACAGGTAGGTTTAATGTAATTACCTCTAACTATATTCAACTTTGTCTAAGTATTACAATTATGAAAAAATAAAAGATTGCAATTGCAATGCCGCAAATTCTAACAATAGGCCAATACACATATATATATATATATATATATATATATATATATATATATATATATATATATATATATATATATATATATACATACATACACACACACATACTCCATCCCCACCTCTCTTATATGTCTTCCTTTATTCCTGTCTTCCAGCTGGCATGCTTCCTAAGATCCATTACACTAAAATCAACATTACTTTTGTGGAGAAGTTTGGCCCAGTGTTTGCTGTAGAAGGAGAATCTGTTTCTTTGTCCGCCACAATGACCCTGGACCCCAACCTGGCCAACCTGCAGCCAGAGGCACAGTGGTATAGAGATGGTAATTGATGTAATGTCATATTGTATGACAAAGTAATTATCTTGTAATTACTGTTAATGTGTACAGACTGACACGCTACAGCCAGCTGACATACAGTGGAGTGGAGCAGTGGAGAATGAGAAACTGTCATGGACACTATTGTTACTGCCTATTAATTATACCAAAAGCAGTTAAAATGACTCATATAGTTTGGCCTTAATTTATGAAGTGTTTCATTTGCTCTACGTGCCTGCAGTTTAACATGAATGAATGATTGCTTGGGTTTCATATGCAGAATCACAATAGTCAAGCTTTATATAAATATTATAATTCATAATTATTATATATAATTCGATACATAATTATATAATAATTATTTATATATAGTTAACAATTATACATTAATAACATTAATAATAATGTTTGTAAGATACGGCCATTCATGTGATTTGCTCTCATTTCTAGACATTCGTCTGTTTGACTCCAAATGGGTGAAGATTGAAACTGGTAGAGGATTTACCAAACTGACCCTTCCAAATCTGTACAAAGATGATGAAGGCCTTTACACGCTGCGCATGGTCACTAAAGGAGGCACAGCAGAGCACAGCGCATTCATCTCAGTCGCAGGTGCGATAGCTGGTCCAAGTTGATTTACAAAGAGGATCAGTGGTTCAAATTTGAGTGTAGATCTTTTAATTCATTGCCACTGACTTGTTGCCTGTTTAATGCTCGCCTATTTTAACAATGTTATGGATTTTACAAACTCAGCAAGCTTATTAATATTGTCATTATTGTAAAACCTTGTTTCTCACACAAATTCAACAAATTCATCCACGTTTCTTCCCGTGTAGACGGTCCTCCGCCAGTTCCTAATGCACCTGGTGCTCCTATGGACATTAAGATCCACGATGCCAACAGAGACTATGTCATTGTGTCATGGAAGCCCCCTAATACAACTACAGAGGGTCCAATCCTGGGATACTTTGTGGACAAGTAGGAATTTCAGATATAAACACATAAAGAGATAAACTGAACAACATAAAACCAAATGTATTACTGTCTTTTTACTGACTTAAACTTATTAAGTCATCATATTGAGTTTTCTTGAATAGCTGAAGAAATGAAAGGTTTTGTCACATAAGATAAGCACTTACTTTTTGATCTGTACTGCATCTTTTTATCTGTGCTGAGCTTGTTATACTGTATGTAATTTTGGGTAGTATAGCAGGGTTGTCACATCATTTACATCATTAAGTGGGACATTGTCCTCAGAAAGGCACCTACTCCTTTGGCATTGTACATTGTACATTTGTTTCTATAACAAAATACCTGTTATTGTTTTTTTTTCCCTTTTAAACAAACAAAAAAAAAAAGATATACACCAAGTTCCTCTGTATGTTTCCTTTTGCTGAATTATTTTTTTTTCCTTTAAATTCAGATGTGAGGTTGGAACTGAAAATTGGACGCAATGCAACGATCATCCCATAAAGATCTGTAAATACCCAGTGTGTGGGCTGTTTGAAGGACACTCCTTTTACTTCAGAGTCAGAGCTGTCAACTCTCATGGAATCAGCAAACCTTCCCGCATGTCTGATCCCATTGCTGCGCTGGACCCTACTGAGTTTGAAAGACTCCATGGTGGGTTTGTCTCCATTAGTATAGAGATATTTCATACCTTCCCTTATTTACACATCATTTAAATGACTTCATATATAAATCCTTGTCGGTAATGTAGATCATGCTGGTTTTGTATGTTTGGATGGCTATGATGTCAAATTATAACAATACTTCTGCTAGTGTGGGTTCTCTGTCTGCAGACACAGCCTTGGAATTTATTTCTGAATGTCTGACAGTTAGTCTTTCGATACCCCCCCCCCACCACCACACACACACACACAAACACACACAAAAACACAGTGTCCTTTTGACCCAGTAATGCCGAACTAGGGCCGCACACATCACTAAGACAAAGAAATAAACACACACACAATTACCTGATGTTGGCTGGAACACAGTGTCCTTTTCAGTTTGCTGTGCAGCTGACTGTGAGTTGTCTGTCAAAGCTGCCCTGGGGGCTCTGCACACTTCTGCATTTAAAGAGAGAGACTGATTGGAAATGCACCACAGCTATGCTTATCAGACTCACCTGGCACTGTTTCCTGAGTCTTCGCCTCACCTTTGTCTGCCCTGCAGCAGAGATAAAATTACATTTTACTACCACACAAACATTTATCTTTTAAAAAGGTTTCATCTTACAATTTTCTTAGACTGATTCACCAGCTGTTAGCCACCGCATGACTACTATTCAGCAGAGAATGCACGCGTGAGGCTTTGTCTTCCAGTTTGGGGGAACCCGGCTACTGTTTAAGGAGAAACTTACTGTGATAAGCTCACATGTGAAGAGTTACTAATTGATAACGATGGTGTTTGGTCACTACTAATTTAGCCTATATATTACTTAAACATTTATTGTTTTGATATTAAGATTCTGAAATTGAATATATTATCTGTTCTCCTGTTTGAATTCATGTCAGATTAATGAAAAAATTCTGAGCATTATATAAGCAAATAACATGTCTAAATATACAGAATCGCATAATTTATTAAATACATATTGTTCAAACAAAAGGAGCAGGAAATTTTTTTACTACTAATATTTAAGAATATTTATTGCTACTATATATGGTATATAATAATATTAATAATAATAATAATAATAATAATAATAATAATGAAAGAATGATGAACAGATAGCATGTTTGGTGTTGTTTTACGTTTAATGACCAGTTTCTAGTCATTTTGCAAATCCCACATGAATTATATCTACTGATAGTTGATGGTTATAAATAATCTAACCAGACTGGTATTTCAAGTCCATGCATGTCAGTATTACCATCCAGCAATCTGATGGTTGTGTCTTTATCAAATTTTAGCCAAAAAGCTTGGAGGAAAACTAGATGTTGTTTCTTACCATGATGATGTTGAAGGTGAGATATTCATCAAATCTATGTTTCATACTTATACAGTATATATTCATTACTACATATTATATAATTTTTGCAATAATCCCATTATGTCTGCTTGGTTTTCTGTGTAGCTGAAGGAAAGCCCCCAGGAAAGCCCTCAGGAATTTATGCCTCTGAGATAGACAGGACATATGTTGTCCTGAGCTGGAAAGCCCCGGCATATTTCAGCAAGGCTCCTATGTGGTACTTCATAGAAAAGGTATCAAAAACTGTGGCCAGTTTGCTGAACACCTCTCACCAGTACTTTACAGTTTTGAGTGGATGACAGAAGTTTTTGGTGATGCACTGCTCTGATGAATCTTTGTTTTTGTCCACAGGCCATGGCAGACAGTAATGCATGGCAGCGCGTTAACACTCAGGTCCCCATTCGTTCCCCCCGTTATGCTGTATTTAACCTAGCAGAGGGCAAACAACACAAGTTCAGAATTCTTTCTGCTAATATTTATGGAATCAGTGAGCCATCAGAGCCATCTGGACCTATTGAGACTCAGGAACTTAAAGGTCTGTTTGTATAAACTATACACACACACACACACACACACACACACACACACGCACATGTATACAGTTTTCTTTTCTTACATATCATTCATAATCGTTTTAAAGAAAATAGTCATGATGGGATTATTGATTTTTATGTGTGCTAGTTTATTTCCTTCTTTTTTTCCCCTCAGGCGTACCATCTGCTCCTGGACAGGTGATTGCAACAAGAGAAACAGACACCTCTGTTGTCATTCAGTGGGCTCCTCCAAAGGAACCGAACAATCTGATTGGTTATTACATTGACCAGTGTGTAAAGGGATCCAAAAACTGGACCTCAGCCAATCACAAACCTCACAAGGACACCAAGTATATTTTTTAGTCAAATAAATTAAAATGTTATGATATACATTTCATGTTTATTTAATTGAAGGTTGAAGACAGCAATGCTCACTAGCTTTGTATGTGATTACTTTTCGTCAGATTTGTGGTTAGTGGCCTGACCACTGGAGAAACCTATGTGTTCCGTGTCCAGGCTATCAATGAGTTGGGTCTCAGTGATGAATCCCAGGAATCTTCACCTCTGAGTGTCAGAGCTGCTCTAAGTTAGTATTGCCATAATTATAATGATTATCTGCTTTTCCTCCCAGCTACTGAATGTCATTAAAAAAAAAGGATTGTATTAATGTATTAACAGATATTCCTAAACTTATTTTTAGCACACCCCTCTGCTCCTTATGACATTGCACTGCTGAACTGTGATGGCCATTCAGTGGTTTTGAACTGGAAAAAGCCTCTTCACTCTGGAGGTGTAAAGGTCAAGGAATATTATGTGGATAAAAGACGAAGTGGAACAACTATGTGGAGGGAAGTTCATATCCCACCAGTCAATGAAAGAATTTATACGGTACAGAAACCTCTGCTTTAATAATACTTATCATTTATCAAACTTATCTTAATAAAAAGCAATATATTAGGTCAAAAACCAACACTGACATTAGTAACCACAGTAATATTTCACCAACAGGTAGAAGGCTTGACTGAAGGAGCAGTCTATCAGTTCCATGTCTATGCAGCCAACCTGGCTGGCCTCGGACCAGCCTCCAAACATTCAGAAGACTTCACATGTGAGGCTTGGTCTATGCCAGAGCCAGGTCAGTAAATTTTGTTTTTTGACTGAGTTGTTTAGAAACACTGTGAAATTTTAAAACAAGCAAGCAAACTTGCTTATACATTTAGACCAGGGGTCTGCAACCTGCAGCTCTGGAGCTGCAAGTGACTTTCTGGACCTTCCACAATGGCTCTTAATACATGACTAAAAATATTAAAGAACAAAGTAATGTTTTTAAATAAAGACATAACAGCAAATGCAAGTTTTAGTAATATTTTCATATTTTTTTCACAATTTTTTTTTTTTTTTTTACTTTTTCATGGAATAATTGCATTGAATTTCCACAACATAATGTCACACACTTTTCTTTTCATTAGGTTGCAAGCTATGGGCTTTTTCTTTTCTTTTTAATTTTTTTTAAACATAATTTTCCACAAATATCAACATCCTATAGAATAAAGTCTGTCTGTCCTCTTTTAGTTTTTCTTCTAAAACCCAAAAAGAGGAAAAACCCGTGGTTCATCAAAATGATAACACATTTCTTATTGTAGATATTATTCAAAATTAAAGTTGTCTTTATTTTTATTTTTTTTTTTTTTATAAAAAGAAAGATCTTATAATATTTGTGGCTCCAAATGAGTTTTATATAGCTGGGCTGAGGGGGAAATGGCTATTTGGACTGTAAAGGTTGCAGACCCCTGATTTAGGCAATCACACCTTAAATGGATGTTTGATTCTTCTGCTGCATTATGTTTCATATAGGGCCTGCCTATGACCTCACATTCTCTGAAGTAAGAGATAATTCATTGGTGGTTGAGTGGCAAAAGCCTGTATATGCTGGTTCTGGACCAGTCACAGGCTATCATGTGGAGTACGCTACAAAAGGAAGCTGTGAATGGACTACAGCTAATGAAACAGCGGTCAGTCACCGTTTTCTAAAGGTAAGAGGATCAAACAATTTTTTAGGCTTAATTTATTTTAGGATAACTGTAATATGTCATTTACATATCTTAATACATACATATCATAATATCAGTTATAAATTACATTACTGTAAGCCCCTGTATGTTTTTTCATTCATTTATTCATTTATTTTTTCGAACAAAGTTATAAAAAAAGATTCTCTTCTAAAAGATAAAATAAAATACATGACAAATCAAGAAGAACAAGAAAACAAGCAAGCAAAATCTTCCAGTCCCCTTCTTTGTCCCTTTTCCCCTCTTTCTACAATTTGAATTGCTTGCCTGATTACCTTTGTGGTCCGAAAAAAAAGGAGCAGGCAGAAGTAAAAAAAAACTTTTCAGGGCCTGCTCCCAAAAACAAAAATAAACATAATAATAATAAAACAAATATACTATCGGCTGTCAATTTATAACAAGCACAGCATTTTCCACAGAAACAAGGTAGTAACAAAGATACAATTAAATCATTATATTTCCGTCCTATATATACAAAATTTATCAGTTTTGAATAGTTTCTTAAATATATTTATTGTTTCACATAGTTTCATTTTATTGTTCAATTTATTCCACAAATTGACTCCCCGGATTGTAGGGCTATGTAGTTTTATGTTTGTTCTTACTGGTTGTTTTTTAAAAATACACATTCCTCGCAGACCGTATCTACTTTCCCTAATCTGAAACAACCCCTGGATACCGTCAGGAACCTTCCGATGAATTACACCATACATTAGTTGTGCTGTTTTAAAGTCAACAAGGTCTTTAAACTTAAGTGCGTTCAGTTTAACAAAGAGTTGATTGGTTGGTTGTCTAAACTCTGCATTGCAAACGATCCTTATTGCTTTTTTCTGTAGAATGTATATTGGATCAGTGTTTGTTTTATAAGTGTTTCCCCAAACTTCCACACAATAGGTCATATATGGTAGTATGAAGGAACAATACAAAGTGAAAAGTGATACTTGATTTAGGAGGTGCTTGACCCTGTATAAAACTGCAATTGATTTGGAAATTTTGGATTTTATATAATTTATATGCGATTTCCAGTTTATTTTATCATCTATTATTACCCCAAGAAATTTTATCTCAGTTACTCTTTCTATTTTAGTATTTTCTATCAATAGTTGTTTGTTTGTGTCTATTCGGCGATTCCCAAAGATCATAAATTTAGTTTTACTTACATTCAAGGTTAGTTTATTTTCATCAAACCATTTCTTCAACTTAGTGAGTTCTTTTTCGACGATATCCAGGAGTTGCTGCAGATTTTCCCCACAGCAAACTAAATTTGCATCATCTGCAAATAAAATGATTTTCATGTTTGTTGTCAATTCACATATATTATTTATGTACAAAATGAACAGAAATGGCCCCAAAACTGACCCCTGGGGCACCCCACTTATTACACTTTGTACACTAGACTTAGCTTCATGTAATTGAACATATTGTTTTCTATTTTTTAAGTAGCTATTGATCCAATTATATGCTATCCCTCTAATTCCATATCCATGCAATTTTTCCATTAACAGTTCATGATTCACAGTATCAAATGCTTTCTGTAAGTCTAAAAAAATCCCTACAGCATATTCTTTATTTTCTATGGCCGTTGTTATTTCTTCAGTGAAATCTATTAATGCATGAGCAGTTGTCCTATTTGTTCTAAAACCATATTGCTGGTCATACAGTATGTTGTGTTTTTTTATGAAATCTTGTAACCTTAAAAAGAATATTTTCTCCAGTATTTTTGAAAACTGTGGTAACAGTGAAATGGGTCTATAATTTGAAAGAACATGCTTATCACCTGCTTTGTAAATTGGTATTACTTTAGCTAGTTTCATTTCATTGGGAAAGACGCCTGTTGTTAATGACAGATTACAGATGTGTGCGAGAGGTTTTGCAATAAATTCAATAATATCTTTTATCAGAGACATATGGAGTCCATTACAGTCAGTAGATTTCTTATTTCTTAAATTTCGTACAGTGTCAATAATCTCCTTTTCATCCGTTTTTCTGATAAAGAAAGACTCTGTAATATTTATTTGGCTTACTACATTTCCTCTGTTTTTTGTCTTTACAATATCCTTAGCCAAATTTTGACCCATACTTACAAATAATTTGTTAAACTCTTCAGCGGCCATTTCCACATTGTTGACCTGAGAGTCATTCATATTTAAAAAACTATTGGGATAATCTGGCCCACTTGCTCTCTTTTTAATGATATCATTTAGTATATTCCATGTCTTTTTTATGTTACTTTTATTGTCATCTAATAATTTGCTGTAATAATCCTTTTTATTATTCCTTATAATTGTTATTAGTTTATTTTTATACATCTTATATTTCTGCTCAGCATTAACAGTTCTTTTCTTTAAAAATTCTTGGTACAGTACTTTTTTCTTCCTACATGCTTTAATAATACCAATAGTTATCCATGGTTTATCAACATGACTTTGCTTAACTGCTTTTTTCACAAGAGGACAGTTTTTATAATATAGTGCTAGGACAATGGACAAAAAGGATTCATAAGCTTCATTTACGTTTTCAACATAAACATCTTTCCAATCCTGATTCTTTAAATCTTCTTTAAAATTATTAATTAGGCTCTGTGTGGCTTTTCTAGCAATCTTGAATGTTTTAACCTTTTTCTTACTGGTACTACTGCTCTGGATAATTGCAAAAACTGGAAGGTGATCGGTGGTGTCATTTATTATGACTCCACTGACTATTTTCCTATCAATGACATTTGTCAATATATTATCAATAAGTGTGGCACTATGAGTAGTTATTCGAGTCGGACGCGTAATTGTAGGATACATGCTAATACTATACATAGAATTTATATAATCTGTAGTTGTATTGTGTTCATGAGTATTTAACAAGTCAATATTGAAGTCGCCACAGATAATAGCAGGCTTCATATTACCAAAATGACCATATAAATCAACTAGCTTTTCTGTAAAAGTATCTATAGAAGAGCCAGGTTTTCTGTAGATACAGCTTATTAACGTGTTTTTTGAATTTCCCATGACCATTTCTATGGTGATGCACTCCATAACGTTGTCCACAACAAATGACATTTCCCCAACAAAATGACATGTATATTCCTTATCAATATATAGGGCCACACCCCCTCCCCTTGTTTTATTTCTATTTACAAAGTAACTGTCATATCCATCAATCTGCACCATATCAATTTGCTCTTCACATAGCCAAGTTTCTGATATTGCTATTATTGTGAATTTATTATCTAACTGTCTTATGCAATGTTTGATTTTTGAGACATTTGAATTTAAACTCCTACTATTGAAATGTATTATTGATATTGTTTCATCAGAAAAAAAATTACTTTTGTTGAGTTGTTCTTCTGTGTAGTGCTGTGCTGCAACATAAAACAGGCAGTGTAGTTACTTTAGATTGTGCCACACTGACATCTAGTGGGTAAAGTTAATAATTACAGTAATGCAAATATCTAAGGTACATCTAAGGTGCAGCAAAAAGTTGAACTGTCTCAAATGTGACAATGTTGTGAACACAAGGAATTATATTCATTTAATCATTGAACTAATTTGACTTCTGTAAGAGGCATACAGGGTCATAAAACTGCAGAAATGCATTATGCATGAAGAAATAAAAAATAACAAAAAATAATTATTTAACATTAAAAAAAAGCAAATAATAGGTCTAGGTGTTAACAGGTACAATTAAT
Organism: Melanotaenia boesemani; assembly: GCF_017639745.1. Lineage (NCBI taxonomy): Eukaryota > Metazoa > Chordata > Actinopteri > Atheriniformes > Melanotaeniidae > Melanotaenia > Melanotaenia boesemani. The sequence goes on from NC_055682.1 coordinate 24,580,140, forward strand.
TTAACATGTCACTGCTATTACTCATGGATTTTAGAAATACACTGCTTCCAGTCAGGATATTGTGTAATACACAAACAAAACATAAAGTGATGACCTGCATGTCATTTTAACCACATCTCTGATTGAAAATGATGCAAAGATAAGAAATGAAATGCTTAAATCTAATGCAAAGTATTATATATAAGTAAATAATGGCAACTAAAGATTGGACAAGTGTGATGGACTGGCGACCTGTCCAGAGTGTACTCTGCCTCTCGCCTGCTAATTGCTGGGATAGGCTCCAGCTCTCCCATGACCCTGAATTGGAATAAGTGGTATAGATAAAGGATGGATGGATAGAAAATTGGTAAAAAAGTATTTTAATGCCAAAATGAACACCTTATGGGGAATTTAACTTCTAAACCTAAAATTGCACGAGGTTAAAGTGCGGAAATTCATGATCAATTTCAAACCAGTATTTAGTTTCTGTGGTTGTCTATTATTATTATTATTATTATTATTATTATTATTATTATTTTATTAATAATAATAATAATAATGCATAGCCCTGCAATGGACAGTCAACTTCTCCAGGGTCTCCAGCAAATTGCTGGGATGGGCTCCAGCTTCACTGCAACCCTGAACTGGACTAAGCGGTAAAGAAAATTGATGAATTGAATGAATGAATGAATGAATGAATGAATGCATGCATTTTATTTATAAATCACTTTACACTTGATAAAACAGATCTTAAAGTGCCCTCCCCCCCTGAAGGATTTGTTAATGCTGAATGACATATGGAGGATTTGGAATATCATGTACTTCCATATAGGTAATGTAATTTACTGGAATGCCATACGTGTTACAGCAACTTAATACACACCAAACTCTGCATAATAAATATAAATCAAAGTTTGGGTGGAAAACCCATCTGCTGAGTGTCATCCACTAAAAACATTTGTTGACTTAGACAAGAGAGGCAGCAAATAACATTAAGTAAGGCTTAGAAAATATTTACCTTTACGTTAAGACAGTTTCAGAGTATTTTTTGTATCAAATGTAAAATTAATATACATCTTTAGAATAACTTTCTCAGTTTAAAATTGGATGTGCTGGTTCAATTATACGTGGGATTTCACATCTTTGCTGTCAGCTTTTATCACTTTTCATTGTGTGCGAACTTTTTTGTGATAGGGTTGCAGGGTATGGAATCTTCTAGGGTTACTAGCTCACCTCCTCTAAGAAATAAAACTTTTCATCAACAATTCTAAATATCTACAAATTCAGCACTATGTTTTTTTTTCCTTATCTGGTTGTTTCCAAGGTAACAGGTCTGGAGGCTGGTGCAAGCTATGTGTTTAGAGTGCGTGGGGTCAATGCTGCAGGTGTTGGTAAAGCCTCAATGGCCTCTGATCCTGTGATTGCTAAGGCTGTGGCAGGTAACCATTAACTAGAGAGAGTGGGACATTATGCCCTAATAAGTATTTGTACCCTACAGGTTTCAGTTTTTAGATTGCCTGTGTGTTTGTGTATCACAGGTTCCCAGGAGGTTGCCTGTGTGGTGGATGAGAAGTCAGGTGACATTATTCTGTCATTTGAGTCATGCCAAATGAATGAGGGCTCTCACTTCATCTGGAAGAAAGAATATAAAGAGATCACAGATTTCTCTAGAGGAGTAGTGATTAAGACTGAAGGCAGCACGTAAGACCTTGGCACACACACACACACACAAGAACACAACCTCACACTAATCTACTGAAGGTTTGTGTATGTAAAAACATGCAAACTTGATAGGACATGCAAAAAACATGCTGCAGTTGATTTACTAACTGGGTGCATCGAGAATTATGTCTGTGAAATGTACAAAATAATTCCCGCAATCCATGTAGCATGTTTGCCTCGATGAATAATGCAATATGAACGTCTCTGCCAGAAAGCGCAAAATATTGGGAGGAGCAGATGCAAAGAATTTGACATAACAGATGCAATGTGATTTGCCAAACATGAAAATGACGCTAATTTTGCGTCTATATTTAGCACATCCGAAAGGTAGGTGTTAACTGGCACAACTATATGCATAAATGGTTGCAGCTATTGTTGCAAGGAGGCGGCTAGACACCTCAAAGGCGACAGAGAGACCACATCTCTTCTGATCGTGTAAATATTTTTGGAATGCCAGAGGCAAAGATTATTGAAACATGACCGTGTTGCTGTGTTGAATTCTATTATGCAAGATGGGCTGTTGCTGCTCTGGGTCTGCTGGCATTGAGATCCCTCACCACCACCTTTACCCCATCTTCAGACCCTCTCTTAAAGGCATTAATGACCATCATCAGTCCAGATACAGCTCTGACCAACTGCTGAGTGTGCATTGCAATGCACCCCCATTAGCGTGCACCTTGTGTGTAATAAGAAGGTGCCACAGGAGGCATGTTTATTTGATCAAAATGTTTTGGGCTGAAAGTTTTATTTCATCAATAAAAAAACTGTTCTTTTGTCACATACCTTGCTCTGCAATCAGCTCTACTGCATCATATCCAGCATTCCAGTCATCTGCTCCTCACAGTAAGTGAGCTGCACCAGTTGCTAAATATTGGTCAGAGGCATCTTCTGCTGACCCCAACCTGTCTTATTTGCAGAGGTTTTATTATAAGCAATTTGTTTTGGAACTTAGTCTGATATCTTTTCACCTCCTCTAAACCTCATCTGGTGGTTTTGCCAACTGCATTTACTGTTTAGCAAATACTCTTCCATATTGAAGTCATTCTGGTGACATTTAGATTTCTTTGCTGGAGCTCAGAAATAATTTTATTTCCCTCATCCACTAATATTTCTATTTCCAATGGTTTAAATTTCATTTTGCGTTTGCAACCTTGCTCTGCTTCTAAACTCTCCATGGTGAAACCATAAGGCATGCTAAATCCTCATTTCTATTTGCATGTGCATGGAATTTTACACTGTTTATCACAGAGCTTAGTAAATCAGGGCCTTAATGGTCCTGTATTGTAATATTATGTGTCATTTTACTATCTCTAACCCTTCTCTACATCACAGCTCTAAGCTGATCTTTACAAACCCAGATAAAGAAGACATTGGAACCTTCTCCGTTTCTGTCACCAACACAGATGGGGTGTCATCCAGCTATACAATCTCAGCTGAAGGTAAGATTTTTCATCACGGTACTGGTATGACTCTGGGCTTAGCCACCCAGCCATGCTCTGGTTTTAAAAAATGGAGTCAGAAAGAGAAACTGCAAACTTTACAGTAAAAATGTACTATTTTATTTATTCTCATCAGCATTTTTGCTACTTTCAGTTATGTTAAATATTTGTTTTTTCTCCCTTTGTTAAAATGTTGCATGTAAATATCTTTCATTCCTTGATCATAAAAATTTGAATAGCTGTAAGGCAACATCCAGACAAGCACATCAAAAGTACAGACTTGAGCAAAAATATCAAAAGGAAGCTGTGTATCGAAGAACTGCAGCACTGTGTAGGATGCAATGAAGATGAAAGCAATGAGACTGTACTTAGAAATGATCTCAGTGGCATATAGGCAATGAAAAATTTCATTGCACATCTGATGAATAACATCTGAGCACATTGCTCACATTATTTCTTCCAGCTTGGGGCAGTGTGTGTTTATTATCGTTAGGTCTTCATGGCAAAAGACTTCCTGTCAGAAAGTTTCACAGTTTTTTTTCCCGTCTACTGCATCGCTATACTACTAGGCTATAATGTGTTATTCAGCGCACCTTCCACAAATTCTCTAACATTTGGCCCTCAGAAATTCCATCGTAAGTCACAATATGTGTTTGATCTCCAAGTTTACAAGGTTTCAGTTTTTTCCAGTACATCACAGGCACTAAGGCTCCAGTAATTACTGCTCACAGACTGAGCAACACTCAGCCTCGATGCAGTGTCTTCCCTGTGAATATATTTGCCCCAGTCTTAAAGTGTTTGTGCATTCACATTCATCTGCCCATTAAACACAATTAAAGCAACTCCAGGCTTGGTACTTAAAGTACTCCATCAAAGTGCATGGTTAAAAATTACACCAATGCAATAAGCATAATGTATTTTTGAATCGCTTTTCTTGTGTTCATGACAGCAGAAAATTTATAAATCCACTCTGTGTTTCAGAGTTAGAAAAGATGCTGGCACTGAGCTATGATATCAGACATCCAAGTAGGTATCACTCATAATCTTATTTTTTTGTCTTCTTAGCATGTTTTCCTAACTTCTGTTATGCTGCATTTAATCTGCCATGCCTAGTTTCTTTATTCTTGTGTTTCTCTCTTTCATGCCTTCATGCTGCATTTTTACTTCCTTCCGACTGCTTTGAACCTCTCAGATTTTTCTTTTAGGGGCATGTTTTTCTTTTGTATTTGATCCAAAAATATTACCTGCTTTTGCATCACTTGCCTAACTCTCCTCTCCTCTCCTCTCCTCTCCTCTCCTCTCCTCTCCTCTAGTCATCCCACTGAAATCTGAGTTGGCCTATAAGATTTTGGAGAGAGGCAGAATGAGGTTCTGGCTGCAGGCTGAAGGGCTTTCCTCCAAGGTCACCTACAAATTCTTTGCAAACAACAAGGAGCTGTCTGGAGCTGATGTAAGAAACACTGTAGCTTTTGGTATAAATACATATTTTACCATATTTTTAAATATATATATATATATATATATATATATATATATATATATATATATATATATATATATATATATATGTATATGTATATATATATATAGTGTAAAACTACACACACAAACTACAGCTCACAGTGTTTCCTTAAGAGGGACAGAAAATTGGAAAATTTACTTTCTGACTTCAAGGTGAACAAACTGACTATACAGTGTGTATACCCCACACTGTTTAAGGCTTGTTGCAACCTTAAAGCCACAGTCAAAGTGGAAAAAGACCACAAAATGTGTCATCAAGTATTTGTGGAGTTGGGTCTTTTTAACAATACATATCTATTTTTCTGCAGCCCAACAAGATGGGTCATGACATCTCTACAGGTATCATTGAATTTATCATGGACCATTTCACAGAGGAGAATGAGGGTACATTTACCTGCCAGATCACAGATGGTGGCGGCAAAGCTCAGAGCTCATTGGTTCTGATTGGAGATGGTAAGAGTGTCTCACTGTTGGTCAATATTGTATTTTAACTAGAACTAACATTTTCCACAAAAAAAGTGCTTATCAGTGCATTTTTTAATGTAAGTTAGCATAAAGCGTATTACAGCTGCAGTTTTACTTTTGTGCAAAAGCAAATAGTCATTTTAAGAACCTTGATTTTCTCATAGCTTATTAGTGGATGTCAGAAACCTCAACCAGAATATATAGAGAACATTTTGTAAATGGTTGGCTGTCATCTGTGCATGTAATGCATCCCTATCATGTTATTGTAATATATTTGGTAGATACAAGGTCATACAGGTTATTCAGAAATAGAATAAAGAAAATCTATAGCAACTGTAGGTTTTACTTTGATCATTTAAGTAATCTCTGTTTACACCTATCTGTATGTGCACACAGCTTTCAAGGCAGCATTGGCTGAAGCTGACTATCAGAGGAGAGAGTACATCAGAGTCAAAGAGGGTAAGACATACAAAACCTCATCCACTTTAAAGTTTTATTTTTCATAGCCTGAGACCAGCAGAGCACTATGTTTCCTGGGAGACAACTAATCAGTGAGCATAACATGAAAGAAGTGGAACACCTCTGCTCTAGCTAGGAGCTGGAATCTGAAAACTCAAAATGGATACTTCTCAGAAGGTTGCTACATGTCAAAGAGTCCAGATTTTAGAAAAAAAAAACACTTGCAGATTCCAAGGTAGTAATTTGTATTAAAAGTCTTTTGCACAATTCAACTTGCAGTCAGATTTAATGTCTCTTTCTGCCACAGGCCCCCACTTTAGTGAGTTCCTGTCACTTCAGGTTGGAGATGACTGTTCTGTCACCTTGGTCTGCAAGGTAAACCATAATTTCTTAATATTTTCACTCTAAACAAAAGGGCAGCTTATTTGGGGAGAGGTCAGTAGCCATTCTGTGGAGTGCAGGGTGAGAGTGCAATGAAATGATAAGATCCAGACTGAAAATAACATATGTCTGTGATTTGTCCAAGTTTTATGAAGAAGAAGCATTTTATGCCATAAGACTTTAAAATCACAATGCTGTTCATATGCTCTGAGACTATCTTAAGCCAAAATCTTTTTTAATTTGTTTGTCAGGTTAGCTTAGATGAGTACATTTTGAGAGAGAAGGTAAATATGTGGAATAAATTGTGTGGGTTTCAGGAGTGTTACTACTGCTTAGCAGGCATAAACAGCAGCAGACAAACAGTGTTTATCATTATCTAGCATAAATATGTAAACATCTGGTCACCATTGGGCAGACCGCATGTTTGCTGATTTTGATTTAAAAATGGATCAAAGTGACCCTAAAGATAACAGAAATCAGAATAAAAATCTTGGTTAGAAGACAAACTAATCATTAAACTCAACATGTTTAATAACACACACACACACACAAATACACACATTCTTGCTATTGAAAATAATTCTGAAGACATTAATAATGTTATGTTCGTAATTGAAGGTTGCTAACTTGAAGAAGGAATCTGAGTTCCACTGGTACAAAGAAGACACTGAGCTTATCCCTGATGTTAAGCCTGACCTTGGAGCAGGAGTTTGCAAACTGCCAATTAAACTGGTAAGCACACACTGGTAATGTTTATCCTCTCAAGGCTAGGGGTACTTGAAATAACTCTCATATAAAAAAAATCTGATTTTTATTAATGTTCTTAAGAAAGAACCAAATAACACAGATAACTTCAACATATTTGATGATTAATTAAACATGGAATGAGTGGCAAAAGTATCTGAAGTACTGAGAGCATCACAAATATCTGTCACACCAGATACTGAAAACACTGATTCTCAAACTTTTCCCTGATAAATATGTGCAAATAAATAAAATTCATATTAAACATGAAATATATATATATATATATATGTGTGTAATTAGTATAAGGTTCTCTTCATTTACTTTTATGCCCTGCTGCCTTTAAACTTTTATTTGCTTTATTTGTACAGTATTTTAACTTATTTAAATATCTGATATTGGGTCATATTTATGCAGTAGACAATTCTAAAGTCTTCACATACTTACACATATGGCTGTAATGTGGTTAAACATCTGCAAAGTATGATTTATATACTAATTTGCTACTTAATTAAACTTTCACTATTGCAAAAGTTGTTCTTCCACCAAGGGAAGATCTGATGTGGGGGGGTATGAGGTAGTTACTGTTTAAGAATTTCTTTTAAAAAAAATGCTGGAAAGTTGTTAAATGAGCGAAGGACCCATTAAATTTTGATGAAATCTTGGATCACATTTGTTTATGTTATCCTCTGTGGAAAATCCACTCGGAGGAATTTCTAACAATGTTAAATAAGGCTTTCATAAATTGTTCAGATTAAATCAGCCTGTGCTACCTGTGTCTCTGTTTCATTTCCAGTTTTCATTGAAGACAGCAGGAGTTTATAAAGCTACCATCAGTGATGACAGAGGAAAAGATATGAGCCAAATTGACATCAGTGGAAAAAGTAGGGATGTCTTTCATGCTTAATTTACTTAGAATTAGAAGTGATTTATTGACTAGGCAGCTGGCATGTTCACTCACTAAGTACAAATGATAACCTCCAGTGAAATGGCCTATGAATGAAATCATCAATGTAAAACAAACAAATGCAAACAGATGCAAGTTAAATAGTGAATCACATTAAAAATATATGGTACAAACAGTTTTGAATAAAACATACTGAAGCAATTGACTGTTAAAATATTTCTTGCTATGTGGCAGCTTACACCACTTACATGTATAAACTGGATGGAACTTAAATTTTAATTTAGCTGTAAACGTTTGTGTAAAACACATATTTTGATAATATGCACGTCCTTGTGAGATTATCCCTCATTCTATATATTAGGAGTTAAGAAGTATTTCATAAAACATTAATAAAAGTTGTGAAAATTATGTGATACAATTTTGGGAGTTTTAGCCATATTTTAAATACTGAAAAAGAGCAGAAATAATCAGTTTCTTTTGTTAGTGAAAGCAGCAGGGATAGTCAGTATCAAGGTATGGAGACAGTAACCATGGAGCAACAAATGCTCAGAAAACTGCAGAAATACAGGCGTTTATTTAAATCTTCTTTATCTGAGTTTGAGTGCAGCCTCTAGAGTGCAGTGTGGCGTCTTTCTTGACTATTTCACTGACCCATGTCCCTGTGCTTCCCTTTTAGTCTTTGAAGATGCCCTAAACAAGCTCAACCAACTGGCTGGTAGGAATCTTTTCTCCACACATGCACACCTACGCACATGCTCAGAGCTGAATGCAAACATCATTTGTTTCATGAGCAGATATGCCTATTAGAAAAAGAGCACCAAACATCACTGGGATCATTCCAAACCCATTAAAAGGGATCTGGTTCAGATTACCTAAATTTGTGATGGCAAGAAAAAAAAGAAAAAAAATGACACCACATTCGCAGTACATTAAGAAGACATATCATCAGGCTGAGGTGTTCCTGCTAAAATCCTTCTGTCACACACATACACGCGTTTCAGGATGTGGCAGAAGTTGTCATGCAGGAAACATTCGGCCATCTTGCTATCATGAGGTAAAATCACTTTAAAATTCCACTGCACTGTCACAGTGACAGCATGGAGGAGCATCTTACTCCTATTTTAAGCGACATTCACTTGACAGCTCTGCAGCAGCTGTTACAGCAGCAGTTGCAGAGGAGAACAGGGTTCATTATTGTGATAATGGGAAACCATGGTGATGTGACCAGGTGGATGACACACTTGTCCACTTGTAATGTGCAGTGAGCAAAGTTCCACACATATACAGTGTAGTAGGAAAAAGCCTTTTATATAGAAGGGCTAAAAAAAAAAAAAAAAGAGTTAATAAGACCTCTCATGGTTGCAGTGAATGCAACATACAAACACTGCTGCCTAAATTCGTACCATTACACTCTGTGCCGGACAAAGGCAGCATAAAAAAGAGGATATGCGCAGCTGCAAATGAAAGTTGATTTTATTAGATTAATCATGTTATGCATGTAAAGCATGTTTAACTAATGGATAGAGAGATGGGTATGCATGGGTCAGGTTGTCAAACAGCAGATGGGAAGCTTGTATTTGATTTTAATTTGAAATGTGCTCCGTCGTCTCCTTTAGGAGCCAGTGCACAAGAGCTGGTGATTAAGTGCACAGCAACAGGCATTCAGCTACAGTGTCACTTGAAGTATTACACCTCAGAGATGAATGTCACTTGGTATCATGGGTAAGGACTTTGATTTGTAAGACTAATAGCATTTCTACTACCAATGCTTTATGTAGATATCAATGAGGAGGAAAGAAGGAAAATAACAATGAGTAGTTGTTGGATTTGTAGTAATAACAATGATTAAAAAGAAATTGTAGTAATTCTATAAACATGCTGACCAAAAGACCATTATCTCAAGATGAACTAGTGAAAAAAACAAAAACAAAAACAAACAACAACAAAAACAATAAGCCACATAATTAAAGTTATAATGACTATTGAAAAGTGTTTTCATTATCCTGGTTGGTGCTGTAATTCGCCCTGCTTCGTGACAGAAATAACACACCTATTATTAAGACACAGAGGTTTTCTGCGCTTAGACGCATTATGTCTTAGATTGGAGATTATAAAAGGTGGAAAAAGGGTGATGTAGAATTAGTGGGTAATTCAAAAAGCAGGCAGGAACAAAACAAAAGCAGGGAGAATGAAGAGAAAAAAAATGGAGGCAAATCACATTTTTAATATCTCCACATCCTTTCTGTAATGTTCATTTTTTTAAATATGAGGGAGGCATGCAAATAAGCTTTACCATCACATTTAAAATGGTCTTCTCTTTTTATTCATACACATTCACACTAATGTGTCCTCTCTTCTATACTTTTCAGTGAGACTAAACTCTCCCACAGTGACAAGACCATGATTGGAGGAACCCCTGCTATGGCAACAATGGAGGTATGATCGTCTTCTTTATATGCCCCTACCTTGAAGCACAAATGAGTAGTTTAATGACCCTTAAAGCGCCTTAAACTGCCTTTGAAGAGATACTAATGAATACTAAAGTGGAATTTAAAATTCATTAAACCAATTGAGGTACATCTTCCTCTTATGTTTTTTCAGAAACTTTATTATTATCATTATCTGCTAAATAAATAGATAATTTTGGCGTCAAGGCATCACACAACTGTAAAAAGTAGTTTGTGGCTTGACTGATTTCCAGGTGATTGAGCCAGTGGATAAGGACAAAGGACCATACTCCATTGTCATCGCCAACTCTGAAAATTCACATAAAAGAACCCTGGACCTCAGTGGTGAAGGTCGGTGCCCTTCCCTCTTTTATCTTATTTATTTTTTATTGAGAATTCAGTAGAAAGGATGGTGGATGGAAACAACACAATCACTTATATTTTATGGCTCTCTTGGCTTCAGTTTGTAGTCTTGGTCTTTCAAGTGCTACTCCAATCAGAAACTATTCTTTGAGTGTCAAGCACTCACCACCTAAAATCTGGACATTGGAAAGTTTGCGGTTTGCTCCCTCACTAAGAACTGGAGCTGCAGTCAGCTTGAATTCATGTTGATTGCGATGCATTGCATTGGGTTTACATGCAGAGCTTCTCTGCTCAACTTCTCAGCCCCCAAAACATCTTCAGTATGTTTCCTATAAACATTAACAGATAATGGATAATGCATTATTCATATGTATTATTACCATTCTCCTTCTATGCTGTTAATAAAGCAGCAAGTAAAAGTTAAGCTTTCAAACACAGTCTTGAGTTTACTTCTCTAAAAATACATGTTTAAGGTAAATTACACTGAAACATGACTGAGGAGAGATTAGTATTATGAAAAGTGGCAATAACTTTCTGTCTTTGTTTTTCATAGTATACGAGAAGGCGTTTGCAGAGTTCCAGAAACTCAAGTAAGACTATATCTTCAAATCCCTGTCTTTACTTTTTCCTGTACTTGTGTATTTAGTAACAGTTTATTTCTCTTTCACCTCACAAAGATGGGTTTAATTTTAATTAGATTGACTAATTTTGATAGGATTTAAATAGCATCTGCCAGAAATTTGAGTAGTTAAATTTTCATTTCTTTATTTGAATTATTTTTATATTTATTAAAGAATATACATTTTTAAAAAACTAGAAAATAATATTTAGCAGCTTCTGCACACAACATGGTTTGGCTGCAGCATTTCTATTACTCCAGTCAGCAATTATCAGTGCACTGGACACTCTGGATCTTCCTGCTATCCTTCAGCACAGTTTTGAATGACGGGTTCTCTTGCTTTTTATTACATATTGTAGAAGTTCAGCATGTCTAGCCCAACACAGCCCTCACCTGTAGGACATCTTTTGAAGTTTCCATAGGCTACAATACTTTTGTAGAAATAAGCTCTCTCAGGGTACTCTGTCGAATCATACTATACCAGACTGACAGGGGAATGTGGATCAGAGTAAAGAGACCCTGAAATTTCTGTGCTTCAATATAGTTGACATTGCTTGAGTTGGAGCAGAAATAATAATCCAAACACTGTTGTAGTGGCACAGCTTGGCATGACTCTATTTATGAAGTTTACTGAAACCAGATAACTAAAAGATAACCATAATCTGTTAAACTTGATGTGAAGTATCTAAATGTGCCATATTAACCTGTGAGTTTTGCTGCATGTTTGGATAAATTGCCTTGATGCAGGATTATTAGTGTTGCATAATGGATGGGAATCTAAACATCTGCAGCTTAGTGCTTCAGTACAGTTTGGATTTAGCTACTTCTTTGGAAATGTTCTCAAAACACTCACTTTTTTTTACATTTGCAAATACTATGTATATACTATTAAATCTGAGTAATACACGTGTATATACTGTAAGTACATGCAATTCATTATAACTTGATTTGACTTTTCTGTCCATCTACAAGTGCAATATACCAAACACTTACTTCCTTCAAGCCTTGCAGTCAGAAAATAAAGAAACTCCAAAGGCTGCACTGCATGCAAAGTGGGAACCATTCAACCCCCCTTTCTAATTAACATTCAAAGAGAGACATTAAGGCAAAAGATTTTACAAACACATTAAAACAAGTGACACCCTGCTGCCCTTCTGATTGAGCATCAGCATGCCAAGAGGAGAACAGCCATCTGGTCCTGTGGCTGACCTCTGGTCCTGCCATGCTGCTCTGACAGACCTCACCAAACAATATCATTCTTTCAAGGGAAAAGATTCAGAAAACTCTACACAGCAGTACAATGTCATTTGGCTCAAATCCCAGAATTCCCTTGGACATACCAACTGACCAATGTTAGTTATTCAATGATAAAATAAATTGTGTGTAATCAGTGCAGAGAACATGATAAGTGAATGCGTTTATACTTTTATTATTTGTTGAATATTTCCTTGAAGAATTATATTGACAGCTTCAGTAATGTTTGGCAATGCCAAAAATATCTCATTTTTTGTTTTTCAGGGCTGAGGCGTATGCCGAGAAAAGTGAGTTCATTTTCCTTTTCTTACTGTTTTTTTGTGTAACAAATCAACAATATGAGCGGTATGAATACGTGTTATATAATATGAATGGCTTTTTTTTAGACCGTGGCAAAGTGGTTGGAGGACTGCCTGATGTGGTCACAATTATGGAAAAGAAGGTAAGTACTGAAGCATGTGCAGATGCTTATTTCTCACTATGTGCTTTTCTAATTAGTAATATTTTGCTTTAAACAGACCCTCAGTTTAACTTGTACAGTGTGTGGAGACCCCAAACCTCAGGTGTCATGGCTAAAGAATGGAGCAGAAGTTGAACCTGATGATCAGGTAATTCACTTAATATGACAATATATTCACAATCTATCTGTAACCTAATGTGGTTTAACCAAAAAGTCAGGGTTACAGACATACAGAAAAGAGTGTGCATGAGAATAAATAAATAAGCACATAATCATAGTGTGATTGAGTATTTATTACAGGTCATCAATGCTAGTGCTTAAACAGGGACAGTTTGAATTAATAAAAACATCTACAAGCATATACTGTATGTTTTACTCCAAGTCATCTGGAATAAATTTAGAGACCAGCTCTCTCTCATTCAGATAATTTTCCATCTGATTCCAAGCAAGGGCAGCAGCAGGACTGAATGCCACCTTTCCTAGTTCAGTACAGGTGTTGGGCCAGATATTAGGAATTAGTCTTGGGAGCTGAGACATCTGTACTTAGCTTAAGGATATAGTGACTAAAATAAGATGGAAGCAGACCAAGGATTACTTCATGATTATAGCAATAGTTCACATGTGGAAAATGTACAACATCCAACCCTTGCATCCAGAGAAATATTGTTATTTTGGGCTTTAAAATTTTTTGATAACCCTCAATTCTCTATAAGACTTTATCCAATATGTACAAGCTATGTATAAGCTATGATAAACTACATGTAAGCTTAGTCGATGAAGTGATCAACACACAGAAATAGTGCCACTGATGAAGCTAAACAGGCTGTTCATGACTTTTGACTGCTACATGAACCATTGTAATAGCATGTCAGCAGCATCATGGATTGTTGCATCTCCCTGTTCTCTGTTGATTAATTTCTTTTTTGTGTGCTGATCACAAGAGCTGCTGCAACAGCTGAGTACACAACCTGGTGAAAAGTTGAAAAGGTTACATATTCGACAGAAATAAAAACAAAACAAAGAAAAAAAAAAAAAAAAAAAAAAAAGATGATGGCCACTGCGTAACTGCTGTTAACAAAACACTGGTTTCCCCAAAATGACAACTCAGTCCCAGAGTTCTGTGAGCGGGGAAATTGGTGCACATTCTCTATTACGTTCTTGAGAATTGACACAGATATGATGCCATACGAAAGACTTCTGACCAAGCAACAGTATGAAAAAAAGTTGGAAGAGAATGTTGAAAATGTTGAAAATAATGGTTCAAATGCCAGGATGTTGACCAAACAAGAAATTTAACTTTTAAGTTAATGCATAATTAAGGCAAAGAAATATATGTATTATATTGGAAAAACAATCTTTTAGCCAATTTGTGTGATTCCAGCATTGCATGTTTTAATTAATTCTGATGAAATACACAAGATTTCAGATGATACACTTTAGTTCCCTGTTGGTAACAGACTGTGCGGGTGGAGGTCCCTTTGGAGTCAAAGTTCTCTCTTTGTTTACTAATGAGGTGACAGGAATTAAGATAAACAAAGGACCTCTGCTGCAGTGGGCTTTAGGTGAGGTCAGTTTTATGAGCACACTCAAGGATCAGTAATGGAACAAATAAACCTCACATAACTGCTCGACCTACTTGCCAACCAGAGTAGGTCTATACAGTCTTTCCCTAGTCAGTCGAAGCTCTTTCAACGGCATCCTGCGGCTCCTATCAGCTTTGAAGATTTAAGTTTGCGAAACCATGGTCCAGGAGGAATTTCTGTTCAAGTTTGCCCTCTTCTTTATTCATTCCCTCACCTGCTAATAATCTGTCTATAACAAGAAGTGAGGTCCTTGGTGATGTGTTTTTCAAACCTCAGGGGTTTCTCCTTCTTACCTTGTTAACGCAGAGGCCACAGAGGATATGAAAGTAACAGAAAAACAAACAAATATATACAGATTCATGGAATATTGCTCTGAACCAGGGTAGAAATATGCATAGAGACAGAGATACACATAGGTAGAGGTGAAGTGGAGTGGATGGTTAAAAAAAGTCAGTTTGTACATTTTGTGACTGAGTAAAAGCTTTTAGTGCATTTCATACTGTTGTAGCCAAAACAGCAGTAATTACCAGATAATGTTTTTCATACAAAAGCTTCCTTCCATCAGTACAACAAAAGAAATAAATAACCACAAGTTGTTAACCTAAACTGCTCTAATAAACAAATGCAATCATCTAAAATTGATTAGAAAATGGTCCTCATTTTTGGAATTTTAGACTAGTAAAGCTTTTTAATTTCTGACAATTAAAGGCAAGTGTTTCTCTTAACAAGGATGTAATTAGCCTACTACAAGTGCCACACCATAAAAATGTATTATTAAGCACATCTTAAAAAATTAGGGGCAGGTATGAATGAGGAGAATTAAAATACTGTAAACTTGTCTGAACTTCTCGCACGGTATTAGTCAGAATGCGATCTAGTCTCAGATGCCTGGAAAACAAAGATAGATGTATGCTGTGAAGCTTTTAAATAATCAGTCTTCCTTGATGGGCTCAAAAAAGTCCAGATGGGACATGACTTAATGTCTTTTCATTCCAGCAAACAAGGCTAGGAAGAATAATTGTGACTAATGGTGAAATATAATTTGTAATGGAAATACATGTCTCACCTTTAACTTCTTTTTCCAGTATGTGGTCTCCCTGGACCAGGGCAAGTTTGCTAGTCTGACAATCAAAGGTGTTTCCATGGAGGATTCTGGCAGATATACAATGATTGTCCAGAACAAATACGGAGGCGAGTCTGTGGATATAGTGGTGAGTGTCACTGCCATGTACCATTAATGACTGGATTTGCTCAAAGCCATGAAAGTTTTCTGACAATCTGCAACAGAAATTTTATATTTTCATTGGCAATTGAGACGTTTTTTTTATGTCATCACAGCAGCACATAGCTGAGTTTATGTTTGACCCTTTGACTTATAAAGAAATAGTTCAACCTTTCAACCAACAATATTCTTCATACCACAAAGTGTTTGCACAAAAGGTGTACAGCTCATATCTGACACTCTGCCCTCTAGTGTCATACATAAAAATATACGAAAAGTAAATGTTTACAACATATTAACATAATGTCCTTGTCCTTGTCCTTTTTCTTCTTTTTTTTTTTTTACCAGGTCAGTGTGTACCGTCACGGTGAGAAAATCCCTGAAGCAAAGCCTGCTCTGACTCCTAAAACGATCATCCCTCCTAAACTCCCCATTGAGATCCCTCAGCCTAAGACCCAGCCTGTTAGCCCTGCTCCTAGCCCTGCCCCCTCTGCTTCCAGCCCTGCACCTCCAAAGGCAGCACCAGGAAGAGGGGTGAAGAGTCCCACTCCCGCTCGGAGGAAGTAAAGAGCGTGACAGCCATAAATTAGGATGAGAAATACTAACACACTGGTGCACATACAAATCATATACTGAAGCTTTATTGGTGTTCTCTATCTTGTTGGAAATGGAGCTGAAACATTTAGCATTGAATTAAAGAGTAAATACAACCCTAACGAGTTAAAATAAATAAATAAAAGTAATACATCTGCTAAAGAAAGCGAGACATTTGGTTTTGCTGAGAGGTCATTGTATGAAAAAAATGATGAACACGTGAGAATTGGAAATCAGATTAACTGAATTAAAATAAACTTGAACAAAGCTGGTAAAGCAACACAACTTGCTTGAAAAAGAGTGAAATGTATTCACATGGGAAGTGTACGATGCTGTGTTCAAATAAATAAAGATCAATACGTACAACATAATAAAATATGCATAACGTAGAGTATATTGTTGGCTACCATAGAGATGTCTGCTTAGATGCTTAAACCCATCAAAGCTCTACACGGCTTGTATTTTCACTGCTTTCTGCATTTTTATGGTGTGCAGCATGTCAGCCTATATTACATACTGGACGGAATTTCCTAATTGTCTCACATGCACACACACCACCACCTCTTTGATGATGAGGCCAAGCCAAGTCGCTTCATGGTCCAGTGGAGAGAGATGGGCCCACTCTGCCTATATGATCAGTGGTTTGGCTCATCCTCAAAGTCATTAACACATTCACATGTTTTGGATAATCTCTCTCCTGTAATACTGATGCACAAATGAACGCTGGCTTAGTATTGCAGTTCCCATTCACTGCTACATCCTGCAAGATCAATGTTCATGCTTTGTCATTTTTGAAAAATACCTTTCACAAAGAGGATGTTAAAACAGGTACAGACAGGACTAAACCAGGCTGCTCAGAGCAGTCATAGTGCCACCTCTTCAGCACAGTCGACTGCAAAAAACATAACATTGTTCTCCTTCACATCACTATGGTGAGATACTGAACATGCTGAAAATCATCTGGCAGTGAATCACCTAAGTAACCAGGGCTGTGAAGTTGGACTGCCACTGAAAACGGTTATAATTAAATTAATATCAATTCTGCTAAGACAAGATATTTTTAGAAATGTAAGTGTATTTTACCTTACAAATATTAATTATGTACCACCATCTCGGTCTTTATCCAAATGCAGGCAGTGACAGGCAATAAGTTGTGAGGTTTAAAGACTTGTGCCCGGATGCAGGAGGTGGGGATGGCAGAGCTGATGAGAAGATGGTTGATGAGATTTGTGGTTCATTAAAGCTGATGAGAAGAGCAAATGGAAAGAAGAGAGGGAGTAGGTGGAGGGTAAAGTAATTGTTTTTGTGTTTGCTGTTGCTAATAAAAGAATGAGATTACACTTTGCTATGCCTGTTCATTCTGTCAAAGAGAAAGAGAGTGAGAACAAAAGACTAAAAGAAAGTGAGAGTCTGAGGTTGGTGGGGTTTTGTGTTGCTTGTGTAGCTGCGTTGCTGTTGTGTCTGCTCTGGCGGTATGAGACATGTCTTGGCACACTTGTTAACAACTTGAAAATGATTTGAGTGACTGAAAACGGAGAGCGCAATAGCAAATCCGTAAATGGTGTTTGTGTAAATTTATTTTTGACAAGAGGACGAATTTCAACATGTCATAATGTACACTTGTGAGTGTGAATGGAAAGGAAACAAAGCTTAACTGAGAGCTGAATGCGGATAATTCAGTGTTTTATGAGAATAAATGACTTCTGAGGCACAACAGAGAAAGACAAGAGTGCTTGTTAATGAGCGTGGGGAAAGAAAAGAGATCTGAATCATTTTGATGTTTTGCTGATCATCTGCTGTGAGATCATTTCCCTGACTTTTTAATTAATTTTTGCATTTTTAATCAACATAATTACTGAGAATTCATAGGTTGCCATGACAACTAACTTTTAATTTCAATAAACTTGGAAAATGACTGTGAAAAACACAGTCTGTTCACTCACTGACATGCATGATAGATGCATGGAGAAACACAACTGAGCACATGAGAATAAACACACATTCACTCATGCACACACTAGCATACACAAACACACACACACACACACACACACACACACACACACACACACACACACACACACACACACACATATATACAGTAGATGGCTTCTATCTAAATGGAATTGCTAGCACGTACTGATAGCATGAAATTGTGTTTCCAAATATAACACCATGTCATTGGAGTGTGTAAGTGTGTGTCTGTGTGTTGCTAAACCAGACTATAGCGTCTCTCTCTCCTTGTTCTTTTTTACATTTCTCCACATGGGGGCACTATGGGAGCATACATGGACATTTAGATATTTCCAACTCACTTTTAAGCACATGCACACACTCCTCTTACACACACACACACACACACAGAGAGAGATAGACAGGGCTGTCCTAATTAAAGCAGTGCTGTTCAAACAATAAGATAAACTCGAAGCATAGACATTTTGCGGGTGTGCACTGACACACAGACTCATATTAAAATGCCACTTTTACCCACACACATGCACACACATTCTTGCACTGACACGTACACACACATTTTTTAATTTGCAATTTGCACTGTGGGTGTAAATGCTTATTAATCCAGTGGTGACATTGATTATTGCAAACTTTTGTCTAAAAGAGAGAGAAGGAGAAGAGAGGTGAAGAGGTGTGAGAAGAGGAGGAATGTGGGTAAATGGGAAGAAGGAGGGGAGGAGAGCACAGGACAGCACTACAAAAGGAGCATGTTATTCTGCAAAGTTTTGTGGCCTTTTCAACACAGATGATCATTTCTTTATTTTGCTGTAGGCAGAAAGGGTAACTATAGGAAGAGAATGAAACAGGAAGTGAAAGAAAGTACATAGACAGCAGGAAGGAAGAAATAAGGAGAATAAATGGTACAGGAGACAAAAAATTATGGGAACTAGAGAAATGAAAGCAAAATAAACATCTAAATCAATTTGCTTTAGATAGTAATTGTTAGAAATTGCTTTTTTGTATCATCTACTTGTAACAGCTTCACAACAAAACCAGTCACACTTTGCTGTAATGGAGCTGTGGGTAGCAATGAATGACATTTGTTTGCGTGTGTTATCACGGCATACTGCATTTGCTAAAATAGTTGAGATTACGTTTTGGCTTTAAGAATCATAAAATGACAGTTAAAATTGCTAACGTTATTCATACACATGGTTTCTAGAAACATAAAAAGGCCATGTTTTCCTTTGTCAACAAGACTGATTTCCCCTCAGACTGGTGGAAGATTTGGAGTAAATCGGCCCAGTAATCCTTCATGGTGTTTTCAACCTTGCTACTGCAGTCTTTTTACTGTGCAATACATATAAAGTATTATAGGTGCTACAACACTGATCATAAATAGAGCAAAGAACAGCAGAAGAGGTAAGGATGTTGACACAAAGAACAGAGGATGAAAAGAAAGTGAACAAAGGAAAGAACAAGTATGGGAGAAATTAGATTATAGAAACCAAGTTTTCTTTGTGCTCAGTGAAGTCGCTCTTCTCAGCCCTTTCCAAAAATAATGATAAAAATAACAACAATAATAATAAGTTTCAACAGATAACTGTAGGTTAATTTTTAAAATACCTTGCAAATCAATTCAAATAACACTCCATTTCAAGGAATGTTATTTGTCAAAAACTTCACTTATTTTACTGCAGAATCAATGTATGTCTGGTTTGTTTTGTGATGTTAAGTGCTTTGGAAGGACAACATGCTTTTTGGCATGGAAGTCAGGTAGCTAAGCTACACATCAGCTACCCTGCAGCTTCTAGTGACTCTGTGTGGATGTTGGAGACTTCAGTGGGGCGGATGCCTGACAACACGGGGACTTAAACCCTGGATCTCTGTCCAAGGACAGCATGCCTACTTGCCATTCTGCACTGCAGTTATGCCACTTTGCTCCTGCTGTGGTTCTTACAAACATTAAATCTAGAGACATTGTGTCAGCACTATGCAATAAATCATCTTGGGTGAAGTGAAAGAAAAGCAACGATATGTGTCGCTCTCAAGAGTAGTCACATTGTTTTTTTTTTTTTTTTAATCCCCAAAATACCAGCTAGTACAAGCTTGTATACTATTTTCTGTGACAATCAAAGTTGTTTATGCTACCTGTTGGTGTAGTAAGTCTGGCAGGTTTGGGCCACAAAATTACCCATGCATAATTTGTAATAAGGACGACATTTTATTTGACCAACAGGTTTCATCACGGAAACTACTTAAACAATGAAGCACCATTTTAAGCTTTTTAATTTTTTTAAACATCTGAATTTAATGTTATGCTTTCCAAGTAATTAGCTGATTGAGAGGAACGGCCCCCCGATCTGAATCCAAGTGGTATTTTGTCACTGGAATTCTGTGCACGTCACGGATTGTCCATAACAAACACTCAGATGAAGAGTGGAGCAGAGCTGTCTACTGATCACTACCTGATGGTTGGTTCAGATGGGGGGATGCCGGCAAGGCCTGGCAGGCCCAAACATGTTGTGAGGGTCTGCTGGGAACGTCTCGCAGAGCTTCAACCATGTCCACGGCAAAGCAAGGGATATTGATTCTGAGTGGACGGTGGTCTGCACCTCTATCATTGAGGCAGCCAGCCGGAGCTGTGACCATAAGGTCTTTGGTGCCTGTCACGGCAGTAATATCAAAACTTGCTGGTGGACGCCAGCAGTGAATGATGCTGTCAAGCTGAAGAAGTAGTCCTGTTGGGCTGTTTTGTCCTGTGGGACTCTTGAGGCAGCTGATGGGTATTGTCAGGCTTAACGGAGGCAAAAACTCGGGCATGAAAGGACTTTTGAGAGGCCATGGAGAATAATTTCCTGAAGACTTTGAGGAGATTCTGGTCCATGATCCGGCAGCACAGGAGGATTAGGAGGCAGAGCTCCATTAACACTGTGTACAGTGAGGATGGGAGGCTGCTGACTTTGACTTGAGACGTTGTGAGTTGATGGTTTCCAGTGAGGGTTAGTCTCTGCCAAGGCTACCCTTTGTCTCTGATCCTGTTCATAACTTTTATGGACTTTTATAACTTTTTATGTGCAGCCAAGGTGTGGAGAGGATCTGGTTTGGTGACCTCAGGATTGAGTATCTGCTTTTTGCAAATGATGTGGTTCTGTTGGCTTCATCAGGCCATGATTTCCAGCTCTCACTGGAGCAATTCGCAGCTGAGTGTAATGCGGTTGGGATGAGAATTAGCACCTTCAAATCTGAGACCATGGTCCTCAGCCAGAAAACGGTGAAGTGTTCTCTCCAGGTTGGGAATGAGGTCCTGCCCCAAGTGAAGAAGTTCAAGTATCTCGAGGTCTTGCTCTCCCTTAGAGATAGGGTGAGAAGCTCGATCAGCCGGGAGGGGCTCAGAGTAGAGTCGCTGTTTTTGTGCATTGAGAGGAGCCAGATGAGGTGGCTTGGGCATCTGGTTTGGATGCCCGCTGGACGTCTCCCTTGAAAATGTGGCCTGGAACAGAAGTCTGGGCTTCTCTGCTTAGGCAGCTGCCCCCGCAACCAACCCTGGATAAATGGCAAGAAAATGGATGGATGGATGGATCAATTTTTTTAGTTAGTGGAAACTGAACTGTGACATTCAAATGACTCTTCACACATTTTCAGCGACTGCGCCAGGAAACTTTGCCAAAGGAAATGATATTATGATAAGACATAAAGACTCTAAAGAAAATCATCAGGGAAAATATATTCATTCATTATCTGTACCGCTTTGTCCATTATGGGTCACTGGTAAGCTGGAGCCTAGCCCAGCATTTTTAGCAGGTGAGAGGCAGGGTACACCCTGGACAGGTCACCAGTCCATCGCGGGGCCAACACAGATAGGGACAAACAACCATTCACACACACACACTCATAGAGTGACCAATTAGCCTAACATGCAAGTCTTTGAATGGTGGGAGGAAGCCGGAGTACCTGGAGAAAACCCACGCATACATGGGGAGAACATGCAATCGCCATACAGAAAGGCCACCGCTCCCAGGTTCAAACCTCCCCACAACCGAGGCTCGAACCAGCGACCTTCTTGCCGTGAGGCTGCGGTGCTAACCACCACACCACCGTGCAGCAAAAATATATTCTGTATGAGATATTCCAACAAAGCAGTGATCTGAAAAATATAGCTACTACAGGATTTCATGGGAAGCATCACATCAGTTTTTTTTTTTTTTTCTCCATCATTGAGTTAGGTGTAAAAGTTCAGGACAGAGTGCCATCCTTTCACTGTGTATAGCATGAAATTATCAACAGAACTACAAAAAGGTGTACCAATAAAGTACAAATTGACTTAACTGTGCCTTTTCATAAGAACAGGCTGATAGCAGAAGTGAATAAGACATGAGCTGTTTTCACATCTGCACTGCAGCCCTGAACTTTTTCAGTGATGTTCTGAGGGGGAAGCATATAAGAATGAAAATGTCTGCAACATATGCTCTAGACCTGTTATGGATACTTTATAGTCAGGTCTCTATTAACATTTCCAAAAGCTCACCAAGTGAGACAGTTTAATATAGGAGTTAATCTTCTGGAGAATTTTAATACAAGCAAGTGTATGTGGTTTTAAAACTATAAAGACCACTTCATACTCTTTTCAGCATATATTCAGTATTGATATTTGCCATACTTTATGTACTGTAAACATAACAGCAATTCCAAGGCATATCTTTATTATATATTTATTAAATGCATTCTCTTCCCTTGTCCATGTAGCCTTTGCAAGCATTTCTAGCTATAAATGTACATCTCTAGCACTGGATTACTTGCTGTGCAGTGCATGGTTGATAATCGACTGAGAAGAAAGCTATCCACATGTTCTTCAGAACATCCCTGTTTAGTTTAAGCAGGAAAATGGCTATGGTTAACAGAGAGTACATCAACATTTTAGTGTACCCCAGCTTGGATTTCAGATGAGCCTTACTCAGAATCAGTACAGAAAACTGAAGATTAGATTTACAGCAAGAAAACGTCTCAACCTCAAAGATATAGAGATTTTCAAATGATATTTTCAGAGCTAGATCCAAATGGAGACATAAAGCTTGTTACTAATCGTAGGAACATGCAGTAATGAAATATGCATTATTAAAGACTTCCACATTTATCATTGAGAAAAGTTACAGATACTTTTGAAATGTTTATCTTTGTAAGAAAAAAAAAAAAAATCTTATTCCTCTTGTACATGCCTGATGAGTACCTGGCGAGAAGCTGTTTTGAATTTGTCTTTTCTGTACCAGTCAGTTTGACTGAACTATCTAAATTGCTCACATTCATGAATATGACGCATGACCTGTCTGATACTGTGTCACCCTGCCCTTAAATGAAATGGGGTAGTAACAGGAATGAATTTCTCTTGCTAAATGCAAAAAAAATAAAAGTTTTCAGGGTAATTTGAGTGAAGCTTGTGAGAATGAAGACAATGAGAGTGATGTGTGATTTTTAACCTCAGCTGCTCATTCCTAAAAAGCTTACTTTCAAAGATGTAAGTCTGCCGTCTCACAGCAGTGCTCTCCTCTACCCGTAGCTGAAATACTTATAAAAATGAACTCAGTATTACCATACTCGCCTCAGTCTGCCTGCCTTTCTGCTTTTTTTTCTTCCTCTAACTCTGATCCCTCTACCCTCTATTCATTTCTTCTCCTGGTTCTTCTTCTATACATTCTCTCTTCCAGTCTCTCCTCCCTCTCTCGTTTCACTCCTTGTCCAATCACTGTGAAATTGCATGGCAGCTACTTGGGGATTTTTCTGACAGAGAAATTTGGCTTAGATCAAAATCACTAGTGAGAATTCCTGCATTCCTTTCCCAATTTGAATGATTTTTCCAGCTTCACAAGCACACCCACCCAGACAACAAGAGTGACACTAAGTCTTCCACCCCATTTTTCTCTCAAGTGTGTGTTCCCTCTTTCATTTAATTTTCATAGTCTTTGTCACATGCACAGTGAAACATTCATATACAAAGTTTTATTCACAACTAAAAAGGGTGTCAGAGAGAAATGTTAAGCAGGAGACTAAACAATTGTTCACTGAGAGTTATTGCTAAGTTAAGATGAAAAGGAGAGAATGTTCCAGGGGTAGAGAGAGAAATGTGCAACCTGATAGATGTGGTGACGGTTTAGAAAAGGCTGTCATTAAACATTTGTAATTTACTTATACTGTGCTGTAAAAGGCACTCTTGTACCTTATATACTCTCCGAAAGTAAGCATATAAATTTTGAGCTCATTGGAAACGGTGAAGCCAGTGATGCATGTCAACATGCTGAAGCCACAAAGACAAAAGGAGCTGTCAGTTTACTAGCAATTTGCATTTTTCCCTGAAATATGGGGGCCAGCTGTCTTGCTGAGATTACTGTGTGGAGGCAACAAAGCAGGTTTGCCTCACCAGGCTCTTAATACACCTGATTTTCATTCTGCCCTTTGCAGCGAACAGGTGTGTGGTCCTCCTTGGTCTAAGGGTAGAATCAGAGGGAGACACCATGATCAGCCACTCCAAATCCAACTTTTCACTCTGGCTCAGAAACTGTCAAGTCGCCAGCTCCAAGCAAAAACCGCTTATTAAAACAACAGGTCATTTTTAGCTACTACCAAATGTCTCTATGGACTCATCTTTTTTTCCCCATAAAAGAAAAATAAAAATATTCTCATCCCACCCATTCATTAGCCCTTTTGATCTACTGTAATTTCATGAGCTCAGTTCCAATGCATCAATTTAGAGTTTTCTTTTTACATGAATGCTAATGCCCAGGGTTGTGCTGAAGTGTCCAAATAGCATTTTGTAATAAATCAAAGCTAAGCAATCCACAGTTTAATAATGATATGTGAGTCACAAATTATACATAAGCATTAATAGATCTGATCAAACATCCTTCATACATGTAAATATGTGATAATTTAGCTGTTTAAGCATGGAATAAAGTGATTCTTTAAAAAGACAAAATATCTTCATGACAAATCCAGTGACTGATAAAATGAGCTGTTTTAATCCAACATAGAGATATTGCTGTCACGTGAAAATGTGTTTTAATATGCATGCATGGACATGAGAGTACAGTGGTTTTGACCTTACAATCAGAGGAGACAACTTCAACTTGCAAGGTCGAAAGGATCAACTTTAGAAGTCTAATGAGAGACTGAAATGTGTCACACCCCAATTGTGACCATATAGAATGCATGTCTGCCTTGCTATTTCTATTGCATATAGGTCTGTTGCAATTCAAGGTAAGACATGCTTGACAGACTAATCATGTACAAAGCTATTGTTCTAAGGCTGCCTTGTGGTCAAAGTCTATCAGTCTCTTTCTGAATTTCTTCAGTCTCTTTAATCTTGCACTGCTCTGAAGCCATCCAATAAAACAAAATGATTTAAAAGTTACATTTGAGATAAAAGCCTTAAAGCAGTCTTTCCTCTCTGATCTACTTTTCCTCCTCACATCATATAGAATTATTTACTTTGAGCTTTTTCACCTGTGGCATCACCGATATTCATATTGTTTGGAAACCTTCTAGACCTCACTGGATATTTTTGCTTTAATCAGCGTCACTGGTGCAGAACCAGGTCAAAAGGTGACAGAACGTGTTTTTACACTAGACTGTCTGGTTTTAAATAAGCCAATGCTTTAATCACTCCCACAGGGCCTTTAAAAAAATCTGAGAAAAAAAAATCAAACCTTTTGAACTGCTGATAGTTAGATATTTAATGCTTTTATTACCATGTTTTCTCTCCATGTGTGGTTTCTTTTCCCATTTTTTAAACCTTATGGTAGCCGTGAAGGTAAAACAAGTTAGATTTAGAAGTATTAATGTTTATAAGAATGATTGTGTACATTTATTGATAAAAATACAAGATGGTAATGTTTGCTTTCTTCACATATACTAATAAAATGTAAATAAATAAATACATGGCCATACACTCATGGTTAGAGCAATACACACACATGTCCATATTAATCCTCATGTTTGTCATATGATGCAGCAATAGAAACAAAATTTGGAGTACTGAGTATTCAGAATAGGGTGAAACATTTTAATTACATATTTAAATAAAAATATGTATTGTCTTTTAAAAGCAGATGTTTTAATTTTACCAAGCATCCTTATTAACAAATAACAGTGACATTTCAAAGTGACATGTACTTTTTTTGTTACTTTACTTGTTATGATTAATTCTATTGGGGGTAGAAGTCCTTCTTCCATTGATACAAGTTTGAGAAGCACAGTTACTGCGGATCAGATGTTAGATAATGATGCAAGCACAATGCTGCCTAGTTAAACTGATAAACGTGTTTATGAAAGGCTTGAAGGACGTTTGATGTTGCACAAAACCATAATGAATATTAGGATCCTGAGTTTTAAAAATGTCAATATTTTTGTCAAGCACCTATATGCATCACAGATATTTATAATATTTTCTAGTTTTTTTTTTAAATAATACATTTATTTATTCATCATTATGTAGTTTCTTCTGACTGATCTGGCTACTTTCTGATAGGTCAATAGTGGAAAATATAACATCAGGCACTAGCTTTGTAGGTCATCAGGATATCAAAACCCCCAAGTCATTTGATAATCGCATCCCTGCAAACCAGCCTCCACAACATCTGGAGTGCATGTATATGATAACTTTACTAGTGTGCGCTGACCGATTCTTTTGTGCTGTTCTTGGTTTTCCTAAACTTCAGCAAACTCCAAATTATTGTTCTCTCCAGCTTCAACACTATGCTCTTGGCAATGTGTCAATAATTCTGCACTCCAAACTTTGGAACTCCAAGTTTGACTAGAAAAATAAGAACATACCTACACTACTTGTGGTGTCAGTTGACATAAAAGTCTGGCTCCATCATGATATGGTCAAATCCGGCCTAATACTGATTTGAGAGTCAGTGTCATAAACTAATTAGAATAAAACAATGTAAAATCCCCATAAATCTGTAAGTTTAGGTAATCTTGAGGCACATACTGTATTCAGATATGACATGCAACGTGCTTGCTTGAAAGGAAATTAGTCTCTCATGCTATTTTATGAAGAGGGTGAACCACCTTGTCTCAAACAAAAGCCTTCTCTGCCAAAGTCATTAAAAATATATAAGGTTTTTAAAATGCTGTAACTTACTGCACTCAATATATTAATAATGAGATAAAGAGGTGTCGGGATGCTGCTGGCTTACCACTGCATCTTATCATCATCGTGAGGAAACCCTGGCAGATGTGTGATAAACTGAATGGAAATTCAGCAGGAGTTGTTCCATCATGAGATGGATTTGACATGGCTCTTGTTGATTTCCGTCCAATATGTTGGACTATATTACTATATTAAGATAAACTTAATACAAAGGCTACGACAGCAGATTCCACATGATTTTTTTATTCAAATAATTTTTATTATAGTTAAACGTAGGTGACTGCTTGTGCCATTTTGTAATGTATTTCCTTGTTAAATTTTTTATTATGCAACTAATTTAACAACATACTGTTTTCCTTGTTACTTCATTGTGGCACAAGTGACCATAAAAAAAGACATTATTGATTTAATGTATTATTATTTATCAATTTATCTAAAATGACACACAGCAAGTAAACTAAGAACAATAAAGAAGAGGAGGAAAAGTCACCATGACAGAAGGTATAAAGAGGCTAAATACAAAATCTAAGCAGGAAGTGCTGTAAACATGAAAAGTTGAAAATTATTTAAATTCAGTCGTTGAGTAAAGATATGATAGAAGTGTATGTATTTATTGTGTGTTTGTGTGAATGTGTGTGGTAGTAATATGCTGTTGCTCCTGGCAGCAGGTCTGTGCACATCTCCTGTCATGACCAATCATTGTCAAGAAGACTGCTCTACAAACACACACACACATGTGCGAGCACACACACTCATGCACACACAGTCTATGCTTTCTCTAGTAATACAAGGGTCAGCAATGCAGTCATCCATGCCTGATATTCTCTCTGCTTTCAAACACACACAGAGTGAGTGACATCAACAAGGTGAGGTAAACTGTATAGAGAAAATGCCTGGTAATGTTCAGGCAGATCAGCCTCAGGAAAAAGCTACATACTCAGTGGTCCTGAACATAATTCAAACATGTTTGTGAGCACATATTGAACACTCTTCTTTTCATATGTGCGCTTGAATAAAACTAAACTGCACTGGTCTTTTCAAGCTGCTCTAGGGGCTCGAAATGTTGCATTGTGCACTTACAAATGATGAACACGTATATCATGCTGCACTTTTATACACACAAATATATATACACACTGTGGCTGTGCAACAGCACAGATATTTTTTTTTTTAACATGCCCTGTCCAGCATCATGACAGCAGAAATAGACTTACAACTTCCTACTAGGCTGGCAGAATTCTTAGAGCCCCCCAAAGCTCATCAAAATATAATGATTACTGGTCAAAACAGAAGATTCTGGCTGCAGCCTTCCTCTGCCTCCTTCTGTCTGGACATGTTGCCGTTCCTGGGGTGGGCTGTCTCGGTTCTGTTCTCTGCGGTGGTTGCTGGTTGCCTGGGGTTTGGGGCCCTCTTGGTCTGCCTCTGATCCTTGGAGGGGGCACGGTTGCATGATCACTCAACACAAAACCCCTAATGTTTATTCCAGATACCTACATACACACCCACACCCCTAAACACAGACGCATACACACAGATGCATACACGCATGCAGACACACACCCACACACACATATACTTGTTGCTGTTGTGTTCATTGCTATTTTTCTTGTTACAGGTTCCCCTATAGATTGTCTGTTGTGTTCTCTTAGAAGACTTCAGGAAGTTTACTGTTTCTTTACAGGTGTAGCAGCTGTTCAGTTTCTCTGTTTAGCTTTGATTGCAACTGGTGTGGTTTGTTTTGTACCTTTTGTTTTGTTCTCCCTTGTTCTATCTTTTCTCTTTCTACTTCACTTCTTTCCACCTTTTTCCTTCTATTTTTCCAGTCCGGTTCAGCAATTATAAGCAAAAACATATTTTAAAATAATAATAAAGAATAAAATTTAAGATTTAAGGGGAGTGCTTATCCAAAAGGCTCCTCCTGGCAGAGTATATTTGTTCAGCACAATACGCCAGCTAGACCATCATTGGCTGAAGGTGTATTTCTTACTTATTATAGACTTAATTTGTTGATATTCTAAAAACATGGGCACTACTAATTCCATATTATGAAGTGAGTGCCTCAAAACATATGAATTTTACGTTCTGTATAATTTGCTCCACTGAGTAAAGTTGATCATTCTTTTTATTTTGCAGGATGTCAGGGTTATTCCAGATGGGTGTCAGCTTACAGGGGATAAGTGAAGACTTGATTATTTTAAGAAAATCCCACCAGGCTGTCAGACAGGAGCTGATGTTGATGCTTTTAAAACATTTCTGGTGTCTGATAGTTGATCTAAGAAATGACAGGTCAGAGATGACCAAATCCTTACACAGTGCTTACTCTATATTGAGCCACGGTTTATCTAGATTAACATGTTTGAGCCATATTGAGATATACTTTAATCTGTTTGTTACAAAATAGTGATAAAAATCAGGAAAGTCTAACCCACTACTGCTTTTAGTCTTTTGTAGAGTTTTTAAACTATGTGATGGTTTGTCTTTCCAGAGAAATTTAATGATGTATGAGTCGGATGACTTGAACCAGGTGGAGAAAGGTTTAATGGGTTTAGGTAGAATCATCATTTTTATGGTGGCAACTCTCCCCATGAGTGATATGGGAAAGGATTTCCACTGAGTGAGATCATCCTCCACTGTTTTTAAAAGCTGGACAAAATTTAACGTTGTTAATTCTGACACCTTGGAGGAAATATTTATTCTTAAGTATCTAATATTTCTTGATTGTCGTGCAGTACCAGGATCATTCTGGAATGTGCAGTTAATGAGTAAAACAGTAGTTTTAAACCTGTTAATGGAGTAGTCAGAGACTGATGAGAATTGTTAAGTGTGACTGACAAAGAGATAATTGTGAGTTTGAGAGGAAGAGTAATACATCATCAGTGTAAAGACTCATCTTATGCTCTATATTTCTTCCAATGATACCTTTAATTTCTTTATTTTGTCTAATACTAGCTGTTAATGGTTCAATAAAGATTGCAAAAAGTGAGAGGGAGAGTGGACAATGATATTGTACAGTAACCGGATAGAAGTGTGGTGTCATGATCATGGTTTGTGCCATGTTTTTGGTTTATGTTCTTGGTTTGCCTTTGTGTTCATGGTCACGTTTAGTTCTGTGTTGCTCTTGGTTTCTGCTCATTGGTTCACCTGGTCTGATTGTTCATTCACCTCACCTGTGTCTAGTTACTTCCTCTGTGTGTTTAAACTCCTTGGTTTCAGTTGTCCTTTGTCACATCATCTGTCCTGTTTCACTGTTGTATTTCTTGATTTCAGAGTTTTTGGTTCATGGATTAAACCCTTTTATCGGCATTCCATCTGCCTCCTGTCTCTCAGGCTGTGTCCGAATGTGCACCCTACTCCCTACATAGTGCCCTATATAGGGATCACGCCATTTTGTTAGAGTGTCCTAATATCCAGAGAGAAAAAAAGTAGGGCACTCAAAATGACCCACAATCCATCTTGAAAACTAGGGAGCATCGATGGTCACTAGACGGGTCAATATAGACCACAATGCATTGCGGGCAGAAGCTCAACATGGCGCAAGGAGGCGAAAAAATTGAGCTGCACGAAATTACCTATAAGCAAACAAACAAAGAATAAAATACAACATAAGGAATAAAAATAAAAATATTTACAAACAACTTTGCATTGGATTTGGAATGACATCTTGATGCGGGTGTGGTTGCCGGGGTGACGGCGATAGTCACGTGGTTTGGGGCAACGAAAAAATAGGCAGCTTTGTGTCCGAATCGCCAAGAAAATGAATGCACTATGTAGTGTACTATGTAGTGCAGCCCTATGTAGTGAATGAGGGGTTAGGGAGTAGGGTGGACATTCGGACACAGCCTCAGTCCTGCATTTGGGTCCTCAGTTCCACCAAACCATGACATGTGGGATCTTTTCCTGGTTTTAATACTACTGTTAGCCATATTATAAATTTTTTTTTTTTTAAATGTATTTTACCACTTTCCTTAATTTCTGCTACCATTTTGTGGAATGTGGGTGCTAGTGTGGTCCAAAGTTCTTCATAGAATTCTACTGGGAACTCACCTGGATGTGGGTCTCTATTACTGGGCATGCGCAGAATAGCTGCAATAGAATCATTCCCTGTTCCTGTTATGATTTCGACAGGTTTAGGCTAGTAAGGAATTCTTCATTGTTATTGTCTGGTAGATCAATTTGTGATGGATATAATGTTTTATAGAAATCCCTAAAAAGGTTAGTTGTTCTGTCAGGATCATGGGTGATATTTCCTGCTGAATCTTTAACAGAGGAGATGATTGTTTTCTCCATGTTTGTTTTTAATTAGGTAGCCAGGAATCTTCCAGATTTGTTGCCATGTTCAAAATTCTGCAAGCGAAGTCTTTACAGTAAAAACAGTTTTCTTGTCATTTATTTAATTCATCTCAAATTTAACTTTCCTTATACTCTTCAGCATGTGTTCTTCTGGAGAAGCCCTGTAGGCATCTTCTACAGATTTAATTCTAAGCTCTAGTTGAGATGTCCTAAAACTCTCCTTCTCTATCTTATGTGATGAAAATTAGATTTTTTTCTGTCTCATTACTGCCTTTCCTGCTTCCCAAAGAACACATGCTGATGTCCCTGGTAGGTCATTATTTTCTATATACAAAGACCATTCTCTTTTGAGGTAACTGATAAAATCAGTATCTTTAAGTAATAATGTATTAAATCTCCAGTTTCTAGAAGGTGGTTTAATTTTCTTATCAATTAAAGTTAATGAGGTACATGGTCACTGATAGTGATGGGATGGATTCTAGTTTCCCATATATCATTCATTAAAGAGCTGTTAACCAACAAATACTGGAGTATAAATGGTGAAAAAAAGGTGTACTCTAGAAGTGGTGTGCTGTGAGTGCCAAGCATCACGAAGATCACAGTCCTCCATATATTGTTTAACAACCTTTATTAATTAATATTGAAGTCTCCTCCAATAATGAATGTGTTATCTAAATGATTGTAGACTAAGGTGAAAAAGGAGTGAAAAAAGAGGGGTCATCAACATTTGGTCCATATATATTAGCAATGCAAAACTTCATGGACAATGTAACTATTACAGATGAATGAATCCACCTGTGTGTAATGTTTCCATAGGTCTGCTTGTGTTTAGTGTATCCACATGCTTTGAGTGTGTGTGAATTGTGGGTGGGTGTTGATGTGTGTTAACATGCTTTGAGTTGTACGTATGTTGTGTATGTGTGTGTATTGTGACATATGTGTCATGTGCAATTTATTCACGGTGCACGATGACAGCACAAGAACCCTCTTCTCTGAATTTTTACCAGATTGGAAACAGGACCTTTCATCTTTCCAGGATCTCGTTGGGAAACTGAAGTCCGTTCCTCTCAGCTTACGTCCTCGGCTCTTCACCTGCTCTTCGTGTTTGAAGTTCGTAACTTTCACCACAATTGGTCTCAGCCTGCTGCTGTTCTGCTTTCTTCCACCCAAATAATGAACTCTGTGAAAGTAGATGTTCCTTACGATGTCCTCAGGGAGCTTTACCTGGGTTTGGATGAATGATTTAATTGTATTCTCAGGATCCTCTTATTGTTTTTCTGGGATTCATACCAAAACTTGATTATCTCTGATACTACGTGCCTGGAGATCGATCACCATTTCTTTTATTTTTTATTTTCTTTAGAGAGTCGGATCATTTCCTCGGTAAGGGATTTTACTAACTTTCTGAGGCCCGTGTTCTCTGCAGCCAGTGACTCAACCTGTCAGGGTTTGGTGTGCGGATCCTAGGAGACTGAAGTGCAGGGAAATACAAAGAACACTTTATTGTTAGGGATGATTCGATGAGTTCGCTTTGAGGACGGGATGGAGCGGGCAGACAGGATTCTGGAAAACCGGCAGGGTTCAGGTCGGGTGCTTAAAGGAGAAAGGAGACACAATGGTCAGCAATAACTTTGAGTACAAACAATAATACTGCGAGCTCGACTGGTTACCACAGTGAGTAGTATAATCCAGCGATGGCTGATGTCAGTCTGGAGCTTATATGCGGGAGGTGTGATGAGGCTGATGTGTTCCAGCTGCGCCGTCCTAACAGCTGCTGGTGATGGTGTTCCAAATAAGGTCATGCGGAAGTCGGAGATGTGAAGAAGGCGTGAACCATGACACAACCTGCTGTTGGCTAAATTTCAGAGACTCCCGCAGCAACTAGCTACAGATCTAGCGACTTTTCTGGTATAATTAAAGACTTGGAGACAGACATGAAAGCATGTGTGTTTATTCTAATCAATGAACAGAGGTTGCTACCACAGGCCCACCCCCAATCCAAAAGCTGTCCCAGCTGCCAGCTGCAGTGAAAGCAGGAGATGAGCACTGGGTGCTGCCACAGGCCCCTCCCTGTCCAAAAGAACACACAAGAGGCAGCAGTCCCAGCTACCGAAGGAGATGTTCACCTCTGCTCCATGACCAGACTGAAATGAAATGCACAAAGTTGCCTCTGGCTGATGCCGCCCTGGCTTACTGTCAGATATTAATGCCTATTAATGAAGAGTGTGGACAATAACATTTAAAAAGTTACAAGTACTGTAACATGTTATGGATCAGGGATCACCAACTCCAGACCTCGTCAGCTAGTGTTCTGTAGGTTTTCATTGCATCCCTGCTGCAACACACCTGATTCAAATGAAATAGTTTTCCAACAGCTTGTTGTCAAGGTCTGCACCAGCCTCTTAACGGCCCATTATTTGAGTCAGGGGTGCTGCACTATGGCTATATTGAAAACCTGCAGGACACTGGCTCAAGAGGTCTGGAGTTGGTGATCCCTGTTATAGAACAGCCGGAGCTGTTAGTTAAAGTAATGAAAATGGCAATCCCTTTTCACTGTTATGTATCTATTACAATTAAATGCATTTTTCAAAAAAATTACTAGAGCTTGAGTTTACAAAAAAAAAGTCTGTGTCTATTATGCAATTTAATCTTTCACTAAAATCCATTTAAATAAAAAAATAGCTTTTTTAAAACTCTGTTTTGTTGTTAAATGTTTGCTCCTGTGCTGCCATGACTACTGCCTGATACACTGTCCTTCAGTCCAGCTCTCTCTAGCCCTTGGTAGAACTTGTTCATATCCGCCACTTCAGCTGTCTATCGGTGGTACATCCCATTCAGGGTTTTTTTTTTTTTTCCCACATGATGGTTCCTCTAACTTCTTCTCCTCCAGTTTCCCTTGCCTGAGGCGTTCACTAAGTGGTTTATCCCTTGGGGCCATCTTCCTGATGTATTTGTAGAGCTTGGATGTTTAATCTTTGATAGTGGCCCTGATGCTCACTGCTCCTTGGCCTCCCTCTATATACTTGGTGTAGAGTCGCTTTGCACTATATTTTAGGTGGAACACCAAATGCAATTAGGAGGAGGTTGCAAGATGCAAGATGAAGCACCAAAGAAAAATTACTTATGATAAAGTATAGACAAATAAGACAGGTGGTGGACAGAAGAGGTGCCACTGACCAATATTGAGCAACAGGTGTTGGAGGAGCAGATAACTGGAATACAGGGGTATGTCACGCTGGAGCTGATTGCAGAACAAGGTATCTGCACAATTAAAAACTACATTCTCAATGATAACAAAATAGATTTTATTGAAACAAATAACAAAAATGAACATGCTCCTCTGGCAACTTTTGTCTGAACAATAGTTGTGATTTAAAATTCAAACAAATTTTCCATTTTTATGTTGAGAGTCTTTACCCAAGGTTTAGTCATCGCCACCCCAGTCTTCAAATAAGGGCCAGGCAAACAAACAGCAAACAGCAAGTATTCCTGCAGAGCCTCAAAAGTGGACAGTTTATGAGGAAATCAATAAGGTTTCTGCCAGAACAAATGAAACAGTCTGCAACCGTTGAAGATGGTCTGACATCTTTACACGTCTCTTCTGTGACATCGCGCAAAGGCAGATTACTCAGCAGCTGGTTAGCACTATATCTGGGCTGGCGATGGCCCTGGCAAGAGAGTTTTAATGATCAGTTCATTATGGGGATACAGGCGGTGGTGAGGGCTCTCAATCCCAGAGGCCCCAGAGCACAGAAGCTGGGGCCTGGAGTCGGGGAAGAGCACAGCGAAAGAGAGAAGCATGTTGGAGGAGGCGTGGCCTCATGGCTCATGAGAAATTATTTTGGATTAGAGTAATGTGAATCTGCAATCCTACAACACTAAGCTGTTGCTCCCCACAGGACACGTGTTTGTGGTCATTCTCCTCTTCATCTTCCTCCTCCTCCATCTCAATAGCATCATGGTCCATCCCATGATGTTTTGCAATGTTGTGCAACATGCAGCAAACAACAGTGATCTGGGTCATCTTGTCTGGACTATGCAGAAGTGCTCCCCCTGTGCAGTTCAAACACCAGAACCGTTTGTTCAGGATGTTGAAGGTCGGCTACACAATGTTCTCATGCATGTGTGGGCCATACTGTAGCTTGTTTGCCTGGAGCGGTCAGGTTGAGTAAAGGTGTCAAGAGGAAGGGGTGAAGGGTGTATGCACCATCACCTTAAAAATAGAATATGAACTGCTATCACACTTTTCAGTAATGTGAGGAATGATTTTTACAAGAAAAAAAGCATGTAATTCATTTACGCAAAAGCCATCCATCACTATGTTCACTGTTCCTCAGGATGAAAGAATTGTCTACTGACCCTGAATATTTTGCCTCGTTTGTTACAGCCCCTTTTCATTTGAACACAACTTGCACGTTTAAAGAATGTGTGTGTTATTGGTTCCTGTAAACAAATTCTCTGTCTGAGGGGGGATCAAGTTGCACATGGGTACAATCTATTGCTCCAATTACTCTGGGAAAACCAGCAATTCCATAAAACCCATGCTTGGTGACATTTAAAGTGCCATGAGTGCGTGGGAATTGAATGTATCTGCCCATCCTGCATAACATAGCATTCAACACTTGTGAAGGCACACTAGACAACTGCCCTGTACCAACTGCAACAGTACGCTGGAATAATCCAGATGCAAGGGAATGTAACGTTGCAAGGAGTTTTGTCAAACAAGGTATGGCATGACTCCTCCTTGTGACCCATTCCAATCCAGCCCTTAACTCATCCAGAAGGTACAAGATTGCAGTGCTGGATAGGTGATATGTCTCAATAATCTTTGCCTCTGGCATTCCAAAAATATTTACACGAGTAGAAAAGATATGCTTTCCCTGTCGCCTTTTGTGGTGTGCCTCTTCCTTGCAACAAAACTGCAGCCATTTCTATATAAAGGCATACTATTTAATACCTGCTACTGAGTCACAGGCTTTCTAGTAATCAATCCAGGCAGTGCAAAGGTTTGTATGTCTGGTTTTGCTGTCTCGTGTGACAGTTCTGTCAACCTCTGTGCCTCTGTCATGTACTGATCCATGTACCCACTTATCTTAGCCGCTATGATGCAAAAAAAAAAAAAAACGTCCATGACACTCTGATGATCAAATTGACCCCATTCAATGGTTATCATTCAAAAAACAATAGTTGATTTTTGTTTTTTTTGCTTCATGCTTCATTATTTTTCCTAATTCCATAGGTACAACTGATTAAGTATAAAAATATCTTGATATTTATTCAATGTGCTGAACATATAGCGCACACATTAGTGCTGCTCTGGGGCCCATTTGACCCCAAGCTGTTTTAGCTATTTAGCCGTGTAAAACTTGTCTGTGTGTGACTCATGTGTGACCTAACATTCCCACATAGCAAGTACAAAGTTAATACTTTTGAGTTGTTACATGAAGAAAAAAGAATGAAAGGAAAAAAAGAAAGAAAGAAAACCCAGCTCATTGCTTGCCCAGGATCAAAAACCATGGCTTGTTCACTGCAAGTAAACAATGGAGCAACACCATGTTTATGAAATCTTGGGGTTTCTATTTTTACTTAGGTGTTCAAACCTAATGCAGTGTACAACATAATCTGTCTAGTATGAGCAGCAGGCGAGGCAGTGAGTTATCTGACACGACTTGCGCAACATCCTGAGGCTGAGAAACCACACCTCACATCTTCCAGTCCAGGGCATCATGATTTAGCTGTGTCACACACCAGCGACTGGATATCAACACACTGGTTGTTTTGAACTGACACCGTAGCTGATTCAGCACCACAAGTGGAAATTATTGGTAGAAGTGAGTAAGAGAAAGTAGGTGACAGAGAAAGCGCTAAGTCAACATCGGACTGACTTTTACTCGCTGGAGAGGGGAAGAGAGAAGAGACAGAATGCAAGTCAGATGCTGAAATAGAATTCTTTTTATGGGGCACCAAAATGTGAAAATCTGCCAAAAGTCACTAATGGGGCTTTACATTTTAGAATGAAAGCTTTCTTTCAGCAAGATTTTAGGAAATAATCTGTTTATATGTTGTCACATATTAATATTAATTAATATAACCTGCATACCAATTATACAATTATACAATTATACAAGCACTGTTACTTGGAGCTTATTGTCCTATGTTTACACATTGTAAAAAATAATTTACATGTCTAATGTAAAATAACATGATGGAACAACTAACTGTGAAAACCAATTTTTTTTTTTTTTTAGAGGAAATATAATTCCATTTCACACAAGACTGTTATTACGTTTTCAAATTTATCATAACTTCAATGAAATTGCATTTTAAAAGAAAATAATTAAACTGCTAAATTCAAATTTGAGAGTGTTCATAATTTATTTTACCTGAATACTGATAATTTATGCTTGACTAAATTAAGTGTGCATTTATACATGTAGTGTGGCTAAGATGTTAGAGAGGTAGACTTGGGCCTGAAGAAGCCAGGTTCAAGTTGCTTGGTAATGAAGGGGAACCACTGTGGGCCCTTGAGCAATGCTCTTAAGCCCCCAACTGTTCCCCAGACCGGGAATACCTGGCACCTCATTGCTAGTGATAAGTAGAG
Source organism: Melanotaenia boesemani (assembly GCF_017639745.1). Lineage (NCBI taxonomy): Eukaryota > Metazoa > Chordata > Actinopteri > Atheriniformes > Melanotaeniidae > Melanotaenia > Melanotaenia boesemani. Next base: position 24,618,291 of record NC_055682.1, read on the forward strand.
ATAAATTAAATGTTTTGTTGATGTTATTTTTACATTACACATTCAGAACCACTTTCAGAATCAGAATACTTTACTAATCTTGGAGTCGCTCCATACCAAATAAAGAAAGGATAAGATAAAGATAAAAATCACAATCACAAAACAAGAAAAATTAAAAATTTGTTACAATAGCTGTTAAATAGATACAGGATAAATCCTGCCACTTAGTAATATGTACAGTATTATCAATATGATAGACAGTAAAATGCAAATGTAGTGCAAAGTGCAAATGTATAACAGTGGATGTTGTTGCTATATGGAGGAGTTGTACAGTTTGATGGCCACAGGTAGGAATGATTTCCTGTCGTTCAGTGGAACATTTTAGGTGGTATCAGTCTCTCACTGAAGGTACTCCTGTGACTGATCAGCAGGTTGTGAAGCGGGTGGGAGGTATTGTTCAGTATTGTCTTTATCAGTCCAGCTCCATCCCCACAACGTTACTGGCTTTGTGGATCAGTTTGTTGGTGTCTGCAACCCTCAGCCTGCTGCCCCAACATGCCACAGCATAGAGGATTGCACTGGCCAAAACACTCATAAAACATACTAAGCAGTGTTTGGCAGATGTTAAACAGCCTTAGTCGCTGGTATGCAAACTGAAGGGGGTCCATATGTGGTCATACCATGGGTTGGAGTTGAGTATTAAGAGAAACCTCTGTAAATCTGCATCATAAAAAATCTTTTTTTTAAGATATTTTTTCTGTATTTTTGCATTTTTAAATCATATTTAGAGCTCATTTAATTGTTATTATACATGCTGTATTTCATTAAACATTAAAAAGCGGAAATAAAACAAAAAAAATCCCATGTACAAGTAAAGATATGATTTATTTATTATCGCATTTTACCGTGATTTTACTTTTTGTTTTCATTCCTGTTCTTTCACAGATTGTTCTTGTACCCCAGCTGCCGAAATATTACCTTTTTGCTTATTAATAATCTGAAAACAAAAACACAGAAAAATAAAGCTCAGGTTGAAAAATAACAGATTTCACCTCAATAGCAACTTCAGTAATCCACCTTTTACAGACTAAGAGTAGTTCATTATATCACATAATTATCAAGTGAAAAATGCTGTATTTTGTTTTACTGAAACAAAGCATTTTACTATGTGTGCCATTACTTTAAATAGACTCAACCAGCCTATACCACATATAACACAGGGATTAAGTGTGAGGTTTATGAGCTATCATTGCTATTTGTGTTTCAAATGGAGCTTTTAATTTTTTTTCCTTTTCTTTTATTTTAGGCAAAGTAAGCCACAACAGAGGTAGAGACAGTGTAGTTTTTAATGTGTTTTTTGGTGTGTGTGTGTGTAAATGCAAGCTGATACCAAGTACCAAGAGCTAAGAAGGCTGTTTAAATTGTTCACGCTCACTTTCTCTATTCTCCTCTCACCTTTTTAATCTCTTAGTCCTTCTGCTTCTATCCCCTTCTCCTCTTTGTTGTCAGCATATTTTCATCAGTTCGTTGGATTACTGAATTGATATTTGTTCAGCTTAACATGGGATTTTAGTAGCTGTTCAAGCAGCCATGCAATGTGTCTCTGTTATCCAGGTTACGACTGCTACAGATGGTTGCTAAAAATGTCTATTCTATCCATTTTTGACAGATGAAATTGGATGGGCACGTTTTTGGAAAACAACCATTTTTATTAGAATTTTACTGGGCTTGAACACAAATTGCTTTGATAATGTTTTCTTAAGTTTGTTAGGTACTTACAAGCTCAACTACTGGTTTTAGGATATTTCATCCCTTTGAGGAGAGGATTCTGACACATGTTTGGGGACCACAATGTTAAAATCTTGGACAGAGAAGACAAGTGTTTTGAAGGAGTGAATGAGGCCATCTATGTCAAAGCAGAGAAACCTTAACAAAGGAGGTGAACTAAGGGTGCATTGACACTGCCGCTGTTTGGTCAACGTTAAACCAACTCTGGTCTGCTTCCATGGTTAGTACAGTTCATTTTTTAATTCTAACTCTGGTGGGAACCAAACAAGCAAACTGCAGTCTGCCTGAAAACTGGAAGTTTCAGTTCACTTGTAAGTGCAACCTGGTGTGGTTCACTTATAACGTGAAAGCAGACTCCCTGGAAACCAAAGAGAGAGAGGGTTACTAAGCACATTTGTCCCATGTACAGAGCAACACGCTTGATAGCTTGCTGCCTTGCCTGCTGCTCATACTGAGCAATACATAGCGATACATATTCACAAGTGAAACTATAAAAAATAGTCACTCTAATGACACCTCAGGTGTCAATGATGGTCTTGGATTTTAAAAGTATCGGTACCTACACAGGCTCCTTAAAAGAAGTATTGCACTATCTACACCAGAACAGAAAAAGCTAGACTCCAGGACTCCACATAAGCCATGGGATCTCAAGCATTAAACCTTTCTTTGGTTCTGAATAGTCAATGAATCAGTGAAACTCTTTTGCTGTTCTTTTTTTGCTATGGAATACCAGATACCAAGATCTGGTAAAGAGATCTGATTAAAACTCTCTTAAAGATTCTGGAGAACTTTTTAAAAAATGTTTTCCTCAAGGGAGTCAGACATTGTCAGCTGTCAGTCAGGCTGAATCAGTCGGAGCCAGTTACAAGGACGACAGGAAGATAACAGCAGTTACGTGACATTATTTAAATGAGTAACAGGGATTGCCAACTAAGAATGTCTTGGGTGACAGTTTCATAGTCTTCATCAGAAAGGAGTGAAGTTCTATTAAAATGGTGTCACTTGGAAAAATCAAGGCTCAGGCAGACAGGTCCAGCCATGGAGAGCAAGACAGTATCAGGTAAGTTTTGTATACAGTATTTTTCATTGCTATGAAATTAAACTTCACATTAAGAGTTATGACAATATATAGAAAAAAAGCTCAGTGTTGTGCTGAACAACAACTTTGCTCGCTCTGAGTCTGAAAACCACCTTATGTCTATTCCAAAAGAGAAACTAATGAGATTAGATGAAACTTGAGACTTTAATTGACCACCTGACAAAAGCACCTTAAATCATAACAAAACAACTTTCTATGCCTCCAACACAGAAATCGAATATGCACCCATGACTGAGGATAAGAGAAATGCAATAAGTGTGGCTAAGTGGAGTGACTGTGCAACTCTAAATGTTTCTTGGAGTTTAATGTAGTGTTTTTGAAGCTAGATAACACTTTGTCACCCGCTGTGCAATGAACCTTAGTATTGTCATCTTTAGCTGACACAAACTGAAAATAGTGACTATATTTCCAGCTAGAAAATGTGCATCTTTTTCCTCCCTCTGTTGTTGTCTGCATTTGTGTTGCTGGCTGCTTGGCATACTTATAGGTCAGTTGACATGTTAATAATGTTGTTGCAGATGTGACGTAATTTCCTGAGACGCAAGAAAAAAGTTCATATAATTTTTTACTAAGGATAATGGCAAAAAGTAAATTTTATTTCATTACTGATTTAGAAATAGTAACACATTAGATTAGTCGTAACTGAAAAAATTGGTCATAGAGTAACGCATTACTGTAGTAACGCGTTGCCAGCATCACTGATGGTGGCTTCTGCCATCCTCTATGGTGTGGTCTGCTGGGGCAGCAGCATCACAGAGAGGGAGTAGCTGGACAAAGTCATCAGGAATTCCAGCTCTGTTGAGGGTAGTCCTCTGGACTCAGGTAGGTGACAAAAGGGTCCTGGGAGACTTGACATCCATGCTGGACCATGAGTCACATGTAGCATATACGTGGCTCAAATTGAAAATTGGAAGCATGGAGTCACCAAATTCTGCTTATTTCATTTAACTGCACAGATCATTCGCGGCGGTTTCGGACTGGTAGTCGGCTCCTACAAGTTATCAGTTCATGCAGTAAGTTTCAAACCATGACATGATGATTTAATAGTAAAAGGAAGCGTACCATACCTCGTAGCAAACATTTGTCTGGCTGTCCCCTCGCATGTTACCGGTAGCTTCTGGATAGCGCCTAATAAAGCCAGCTAATTGGTCGGTTACGGTCATGTGACCAAACACACGTAAAGCACGTGAGGAACAAAGATCAAAAAGGCAGGGCAAGAGAACACAGTGAGAGCGGTTCTGACACCCACGTTACACACACCCCGTGCAGGATGCCCTGTCTGCTTTGGAAAGCAGCTTCAGTGACAAACTGATCCATCCTCACTGTGCAAAGGAGAGATACTGCAGGTCTTCCCTGCAGCTGTTAGACTTTACCAAGAACACAACTGTCTTACATATTTATATACATGTTTATGTCCATATTTATATACTGTCCATCCTCACCTTGCCAGACCATATACTTTACATATTGTTATTTATTATTTGCGTGTGTGTGTGTGTGTGTGTGTTTGAAATCACATGAATGCACCTGAACTGTTGCAACCGAGCAATTTCCCATAAACGTTTTATTATTCTTATTAAAAATTCAAATTTCACTTGATGGGTGGGGTCGTTTCTCCCAAATAAAAGGCTGACATTAGAGAATGAATAGTTTTAAAATATAATGAAAGTGAGATTAAAATATGTAGTTTTAAAGTAAAACTACACCCCCTAGTTTGTTACTTTCTGTGGCGACTTGCAGCAGGTTGTGGTAGCTACCAGAAGTGCCAGCGAGTTGCTGCTGCTACAATTTGAGCTGTTGTCTATCACCAGATGAGGATCAGCAGGTAAAGAATTAAGTCTGGTGTTAATTTTACACCCCTCAAAAGCTCAAATCTGTCCCATCGCAGCCGTATTTTCTCAAAAGATCTGTAAAAGTCTAAAAAACTGAAATTAGTGAATCTACATCAGACAACAAGTTATGAGCAATTTCTGATCCACAAAATCTTGTTTTTTTAAAGAAATTTAAAAATGACTAATACTATCAACAGTATAGATAGTTTTCATCATAATTAAGTAATACTATGTTGTTTACAGCTCAAAAAACACATTTTAGGGTGCGCCACCCCTGTAATGGAAATCAAAGGGGTAGTTTTGGTCATCAGCGGAGGTATCTAATACTAGATAAAAAATACTAAGCAGTTTTGTTGCTAATCTTTGACACCACCAAGACACCACTTGCCAACTATTGCCATAATGTTTATGTTAGAAAAAATATTTCAATATTTGATTCAATGATTAATTAATAATGAAAATAATTAAAGTGGCACTTAAAGGGTTCAAAATCTAAAAATGATTGAGTGTTTTGTAGTTTGTTTCAGCAATTCTGAATGTGTTCAAGTGATTTATTCAAAAAAAGCTGAAAAAATACGGATATTTATCGTGATTTTATAGTAGTTTTTGGAATAAATTTAAAGATTAAATCAATTATTTATTTAATCTTTTTCCATCACCTATAGAGTGGTAGTTCCAGTTTGTTTATGTAAAATCCCACAAAATAAAGGTAGGCTCAGTCTAATGTAGTTCTATAATAATCTTTTATAGTGTCAGATCACATAAGCCACAACAAAATGGGAATTCAACTGTGTAGCCAGTGACAGTACTTATATAATTTCTGAACTCATATCATGTTTGACCACCTGGACCAAACTGCACACCTCAACACTAACCCTGATCATGTACTTTTAACTACCAACCATAACCAGCCACAATACTGAGGTTGATCTTACTTTCAGTTTATATAATGTGTTTTATGTAGATATGCAATAAACAATACTTTCTACTCTGTAGATATGACATGCACTTAGGACTGTTAATGGCATGGCAAAGTTGTCTCACTCTGACCCAGGATAATAATAAACCAGGGCGGTGAATGCCAGATAGAAGAACAATACACATACAGCTGATGACGTTCACTTCTCGCTACAATGATGTGACAGAGAGAAATTCTTTGAACTTGTGTATAAGAAATACTAAACTGTTTTCTGAAATATACGCTCACAGTTTCATAATGAAATCATTATTTTACTTGGTAGTTTGAATAACTGCCTCCACAGAGAGAAGAAATTAGTGTGAAAGATTGCAGGGATCTGAACCAGCAATTTCACATTTGAAGGCCACACTTGTGTGCCACATGAAGGCCATGGGGTTTAATTTCATGTGTCTAAGTGTGTGTGAAGGGAATTTTCTTTGAAACTAGTTTCGAAAATATGTTATGACCATTACAGATTGATAATTTTTATACTCTGTTCAAAAGGTTTTTCTTGAAAATCATAGATCCAGCAGAGTAGAACTTTCATATGGAACAATGCAGCTTCTCTGATTTTACCCTGCTAAAAGTGGAATGAATACTCAGCCTGACTTCAGGACACATCTCGAAGAGCTGAATTCAACTTAGTGAACTGTATCAAATATTAATTCTTCCTTTTCCACCTACCTGCAGGTTTCAGGTTCAAGAGTCACAACCATAAGTGTTAAAACCTTATTATTGACTGCTGTGAAATGGCACAGAAACATCTAAAACAAGAATCACTTGACAATATGCCCTCGTATCTCATCACTATATAACAGATACAAGATAGATGGCCTCAGCAAATCTTTTATTTTTATTATTATTTTTTTATGTCAGTGCATTTTCAGTGGGGTCAGTAATGTATCCCTGTATATACCGGATGAAATGCAAGTAAACATCATTAAAGGTTACATTAAAGTCCATGACACAATAAACTCAGATATTTATGGAAATTTAATGGCAAATCTATACATCCATCTGACATTCTTTTAACTAGTTCTGACACGGTCGGAGACCGTAGTACCAGGAACCGGACCCAAATGCAGTAACACTCGGAGAGATGAGGTAAGATGCAAACAATATTTATTACAGTGATTGTGAGTGGCAAGGTCCAGGTCCGGTGGGTCTTTTGAATTCCAGAGAAAGGCTAGAGCTGGAGGGGGTAACCGGGAGGTGGTGAGAGTGTTCGGTTGCAGGCAGGGCGAGCAGGCAGGCAGTCGGCTTGGCAAGCAGTTGGTTAATATCCTGGGTGCTGTGGTTATCCAGGGGATCGAGATCTAGAGCACGCAGTAAAGTGTGACAATCTGGCGAAGACTGGAGCTCCTGCTTGCCCCTAAATAGCAGGGAGTAGAGTTAGATAATGAGCCTGCTGATGTGAGACAGGTGGCAGCAATTGTGGCTCCAGACTCCGCCCTCAGTCCCCATGGTAACCTGCTCACCCTGACCTGCAAACTCAGACACACACCAAAACATGACAGTACCCCCCCCTCAAGGGACGCCCCCAGGCGGCCCAACAGCCGCCCGCCGCCGGGAACGGTGGAAAGCAGACACCATGGCAGGATCCAGGATGAAACGCCGGGGAATCCAAGACCGCTCCTCCGGACCGTAACCGACCCAATCCACCAGATACTGAAACCCACGGCCGCGGCGGCGAACATCCAGGATGCGACGGACCGTAAAGGCCGGAGCGCCACCAACGACCCGGGCGGGTGGAGGGGGCCCGGCCGGAGGGCACAAAGGACTGGTCAAGACAGGCTTGATCTGGGACACATGAAAGGTGGGATGAACCCTGAGCGAGGAAGGAAGACGGAGTCGAACGGCGGAAGACCCCACCAAGGAGACGACCTCGTAGGGACCAATGAAGCGAGGAGCCAGCTTAGGAGGCATATTCCGCAGAGGGATATCCTTGGCGGATAGCCACACCTTCTGGCCAGGTGAGTATGTGGGGGCAGGACGGCGGCGACGATCAGCCTGGCGTTTGTTGCGCTCAGCAGTGCGCAGCAGAACCGCTCTCGTCAGGGTCCACACCCGCTGCACCCGTTGCAGGTGATGCTGCACAGATGGGACGTCCAGTTCCCGCTCCTCCGTGGGGAACAACGGGGGCTGGTAACCCAGAGAGGCCTCAAACGGGGAACAACCAGTAGCAGAAGAGGACAGGGAATTGTGGGCATACTCGATCCAGCTTATGTAGCGGCTCCAGGAGGCGGGATTATCGGACGCAACACAGCGCAAGGCAGCCTCAAGCTCCTGATTCAGCCGTTCCGTCTGGCCGTTGGACTGGGGATGGTGACCGGAGCTCAGCGAGACCTTAGCCCCCAGGGCAGAGCAAAACGTCTTCCACACTCTGGAGACGAACTGAGGGCCCCTGTCTGAGACGATGTCCGTGGGGATACCGTGGAGGCGAAAAACGTGGTCCACCAGTAGATCCGCTGTCTCCGTGGAAGTGGGCAACTTGGCAAGAGGGATGAAATGTGCGGCTTTAGAAAAGCGATCTATAACCGTGAGAATGGTGGTTTTACCTTGTGAAGAAGGCAAGCCGGTGACGAAGTCCAGAGAGATATGCGACCAAGGCCGGCCTGGGACCTCCAACAGTTGTAGCAAGCCTGACGGGGGTTGATTGGAGGTCTTGTTCCGGGCGCAGACTGCGCAGGCCGAGACGTATTCCTTGGCGTCCGCCTGCAGTGATGACCACCAGAAACGCCTCCTGAGTAACCTGATGGTACGGTGGATCCCGGGATGGCAAGTGAACTTGGCGGAATGAATCCAGTGCAGAACTGCGGAACGAGCCGGTGTCGGCACGTACTGGCGGTTGGGAGGGCCGTGCCCAGGGTCCGGGTCCGCAAGCAGCCCCTGGCGAATCTCATCCTCCACTTGCCATGAAACCCCACCAACAACCACCGATGGAGGAAGGATGCGCACCGGCTCCGTGGTCTCCTTATCTGTGGCATAGATCCTGGACAGAGCATCGGGTTTGGTGTTCTGGGACCCTGGGCGGTAAGAAATAGAAAAGTTGAATCGGTTAAAGAACAGTGACCAGCGGGCTTGACGGGCGTTCAATCTCTTAGCGTTCTGTAGATATGCTAAATTTCGGTGGTCCGTCCATACCAGGAAAGGATGTTTTGCCCCCTCAAGCCAGTGCCGCCATTCCTCCAGGGCTAGCTTAACCGCTAACAGCTCTCTATTGCCCACGTCGTAGTTCTGTTCAGAGTTGGTTAAACGTCTGGAGAAAAAGGCGCAGGGGTGCAACTTGTCTCCCTTACCTGATCGCTGGGACAACACCGCTCCCACCCCAGAATCGGAGGCGTCCACTTCTAGGACAAACTGTCGTTCAGGATCCGGCTGTACCAGGATTGGAGCGGTGATGAAGCGTTCCTTTAGGTTGCCGAAGGCCTGTTCAGCCTTCGGGGTCCAGATGAATGGACTCTTCACTGATGTTAACCCGGTGAGTGGAGCTGCAACCATGCTGTAATTTCTAATGAACCGTCGATAAAAATTAGCAAACCCAAGAAAACGTTGCAGTTCTTTCCTGTTGGTGGGCGTGGGCCACTCGGCGACAGCCTTGACTTTCGTCGGGTCCGTCTTCACCTGCCCGCCCTGGAAGATGTAACCCAAGAAGGAGATTGATGAGACGTGGAAGTCACATTTTTCAGCTTTGACATACAGACGATTCTCCAGCAGTCGCTGCAAGACCAGGCGCACATGTAGTTGGTGTTCTGTTAGAGTTCGGGAGAAAATGAGAATGTCATCGAGATATACAAAAACAAAATGATGCAGAAGGTCACGTAAGACGTCGTTTATCAAGGCTTGGAAAACGGCAGGAGCGTTTGTGAGTCCAAAGGGCATGACCCGGTATTCAAAATGCCCGAGGGGAGTGTTGAAGGCAGTTTTCCACTCGTCGCCCTCTTTTATCCGGACCAAGTGGTAAGCGTTGCGCAGATCCAGTTTGGTGAAGATTCTGGCTCCCTGAATGGGTTCAAAAGCAGATGAGATCAATGGTAAAGGATATTTGTTCTTTATGGTGATATGGTTTAACCCCTGGTAATCTATGCAGGGCCGCAAGGTCTTATCTTTCTTTTGTACAAAGAAAAATCCTGCACCGAGGGGAGAAGAGGAGTGTCTGATGAGGCCTGCCTCTAGTGATTCGTGGATGTAGTTTTCCAGTACCTCACGCTCGGGTTTGGATACGTTATACAGTTTACTACCGGGGAGAGTCGCTCCCGAGACAAGGTCTATGGCACAGTCATAGGGCCGGTGTGGTGGTAGGGATTTAGCTCTGTCTTTACTGAAAACCTCGCCCAGATCGTGGTAGACTGCTGGAACGGATGATAAATCCACCGGACTCTCGGGCGGATGACCTGGTGAATTAGTGGGTGGACGTGCTGATCTAAGGCAGTTGGACAGACAGAAAAGACTCCAGCTCTCTATGCGGTTTTGACTCCAATTTATGTGAGGATTGTGCAAGGCTAACCAGGGGTAACCTAAGATGAGAGGGACATTAGCCACGGGGAACAGGAGGAAATTTACAGTCTCCCTGTGGTTACCAGAAACCAGGAGAGAAAGTGGACCAGTAGAATGAGTAATGGTGGTGAGAAGCCTACCATCCAAAGCCGTAACCGAGATAGGTGTTGTCAGCGCAACGGGGGAGAGGCCGAGTCTTTGAGCCGTTCCTGGATCCATTAAATTCTGTTCCGCTCCTGAGTCAACTAGAGCCTGTAGCTGATGGTCTGCTCCCGCTATCGTGAGTGTGACGGCAAAAATGCAACGTGGAGGATGTGGCTGTTGAACCCCGCCCACCAGTACTCCTGCCTCTACTGGCGGGCGCTGTCTTTTGGCCACAACCGACATCCGGTAACAACGTGCGATGAAGAACCGCAATAAAAGCACAAATGATTGCGGGCTCGGTGTTGGCGTTCTTCGGCTGTTATTCCAGCGCGTCCCAACTGCATCGGCTCTCCTCGTTCGTCTGGTACGGGCAGAGCCGGAAAAGCGCCGCTGGCAACCGGAGGCGGAGCTTCCAGCCCAGCTGCCGTCCTCCTACTGGGCTGAGAATTGCGAAAACCTCGTTCGCGACGTCTCTCGGCTAACCGGTTGTCCACTTGGATCACCATGACAACCAGGTCCTCGAACGTGGCTGCTTCCTCCCGCAGAGCAAGCTGATCCTTTAGTTGATCGCTGAGTGCATTGAGCAGAACCCCCTTCAGAACGTCCGGCGGCCAGCCAGTCTCTGCTGCCAGAACCCGGAAGTCCACCACGAAGTCCACTGCGGGTTGGCTTCCCTGTCTTAAGTTTAGCAGACGTTTGACTGCGTCTGCTCCTTTCAAGGGATGATCGAAGGTAAGGCGGAGGTCTTCTAGGAAGGAGGAAAACAGAGTCGAATCAATGGTGCGTGTTTGGAAATAGGCTAACGCCCATGCAAGCGCTTTTTCACGGAGGAGGGCGATGACGTAGGATATCCTGGCTGTATCTGAGGGAAAAGATCGGGGAGAACGAGAAATGGCTAAGGAACACTGTAGTAGAAAACCTCCACATTTGCTTACGTCCCCGGAGAACGGCTCAGGCGTGGGAAAAGCGGCGTCACGGAAGACTGGATCGGATGTAACAGGAGGTCCAGTCAGGGTGGCAGTAGGAGAAGATCCGGTGGCTGCTGGAGAAGAAGCAGATAGTAATTGGTGAATACACTGCAACTGTTCGGATACTTTGTCCAGGCGATGGCTGCATAGACCCTGTTGTTCTCCGAGGAGGCGCAAAGCTTTTTCGTGCTCTCCCAGGAGTTTTCCTTGCCCTGCGAGGGCAGAATGAAGAGCGTCTGCTGGGTCCATGTTTTGGCCAGATTGTACTGACACGGGCGGAGACCGTAGTACCAGGAACCGGACCCAAATGCAGTAACACTCGGAGAGATGAGGTAAGATGCAAACAATATTTATTACAGTGATTGTGAGTGGCAAGGTCCAGGTCCGGTGGGTCTTTTGAATTCCAGAGAAAGGCTAGAGCTGGAGGGGGTAACCGGGAGGTGGTGAGAGTGTTCGGTTGCAGGCAGGGCGAGCAGGCAGGCAGTCGGCTTGGCAAGCAGTTGGTTAATATCCTGGGTGCTGTGGTTATCCAGGGGATCGAGATCTAGAGCACGCAGTAAAGTGTGACAATCTGGCGAAGACTGGAGCTCCTGCTTGCCCCTAAATAGCAGGGAGTAGAGTTAGATAATGAGCCTGCTGATGTGAGACAGGTGGCAGCAATTGTGGCTCCAGACTCCGCCCTCAGTCCCCATGGTAACCTGCTCACCCTGACCTGCAAACTCAGACACACACCAAAACATGACAAGTTCTATAAATAAAAACATTTGTATTTTTCTACTTTGTGATGTTTATTTAAAAAATGACTGCTGTGCTCATACCTTTTGTGTTTGGACCAGTGTAACATTAGAGCAGGTAACACAATATGAAGTCCTGTGAAAAATTTACCTAAGGTGAATTTAGTTAACTTTATCCTAAATCTAAAAACATTTTACTGTGCTCCTCACATCCTAATTCTGCAATTTGACTGCCATTATAATAGTAAATCTGATCAATATTTACATAATTATTGTCACTTTTCTTGTTAATCCACATATCAAGAGTACGTATTGCAGGAACTATGAAGACAGAATCCTTCAACATAATATATGAAGTTAGAAATTACTCACTGTCCCATGATTCTTAAAAACAGTAACAGAGAACAACTAGTCTGTATGGATACATCACTTATTGTTTAATTTTGACTGGTACTGTATATGGTCCTACATGAAGGACTAGTAAGTACCAGTGATTTGTCACTTTTTAAGTAGTTGGTAAATTTGTTTTTCATTTGTTTTTGTTACAAAAGACCTCACTTAGAGTTAACAAGGATTTTATTGCAGGAGTAGACCTCAATCAATAGGCTTACGGATTAAAGCAACAAGGATGAAAACAAAGGCGTCCTGATATCAGCCAGGGAAGTCAGAGCCGGGAAGGGGGAAGAAGGTTTGCCCAGCAATGCTGAAATGAGGTCCAACGAGGAGTGAGTGTGGAGCTGGAGCATAAAAAAGCCTGGTGGTGAGATTGATTACAGGTGTGAATGATTAGTACTCTGAAGATTGACTGCAGTGATGCGTGGCAGGAGTGGGAGTGTCCGTGGCAGAGGCTGGTGCGGGTGTCATAGTTTTATTTCATTTAGTACTATTACGCTACTGAATAAAATTTGATTAGGATGGACTGGATGTCACATCAAACATTTAAATATCTGTCCAAAATTAATTCAGCCTAACCCCAAGATTAAACTTTACTTGGAGCTCTTTAAGCAGCTTTAAGATTTTTCTATATTTCAGGAAAACCAAGTTAGGTCTGATCTTTTTAACCAAAGTAAATGGTTTGTTCAGTTCAGTATTCTTTGACTGTATTCACATACTGTAACTTCTGGATCCAAGTGGACACAGTTCTTTCATGAGTTGGCTCCCATGAAGTCCCCAGTTTTGATTGACAATGTGACACCTACAAGTATAGGATCGAAATTGTAGTGTGATTTGTGTATTAATGAAGAAGGTCCCATCTCCATAAATGGTGCACTTATTTTAGGTTTTGATTATAAGTGTAATAGCTATTGTTTGTCAGCAGAGGAAATTTCTCCAAAGGTGAGGGCTGATCATGGTAGTCTGTTGGGTTGCACCCTGTGTATTCTTTCCTGCAGAAATACAGATTGGTAGTTTTTGAGACTCAGATTTCTCATAAAGTTGCACAAACTACTTATCTACTAGACTGTACTGTTGTCTAAATGTCTTTGTTTTAGGTTACAAAGGAATACTTATAGATTTCTGCATCGTGGTATTGTAAACACTTGAGATGCAGGTTAACTACAGCATGAGATGTGCTGTAGTTATATTTTGTGATAAAAGCTGCAATACATGTTTGATTAGGTGAAATATTCTAAAAAGAATGGTAAAAAGCTGGTATACTGTATGCAAAGACATTTGTTTTATGTAAGGACAAATTACAAGGTTAAAATTTGAAATTAGAAATTTGTGGAAGCACATGTATTTTGAAATGTAAAAATGTGTAACTTTAAAAAATATTATTGTTAAGACTTAACTTGCAGTCAGTTTTTTTTAAATCTGTTCCTAAATGTACCATAACAGGATAATTATCATCTTATTTATACTCCCGTGAGCAGTTTTGTATCTGCAGTTAAGGCCTAATTAAAGTTGAATAACTGTATATACATACACAGACACACACACAAACACGGACACATACATCTCTCTCATTCTACTTGTGACAGCTTCACCTTCATTTAGAAACAAACAAATAAACAGGAGTAAGGTGTCTGCAGTGTTCTACCAACATTTCCAACTACTTTGTTATCCAGACCAGCTGTTGAGCATTTGCTGCTTGTAAAATCATCAGGATGTCTTTGCTAGAAGCTATCCATCATGGACCGTCTTAACGGGGAGGAGGGCTCTCGAATCAGCTGTGTGCTCACACAGCTGGTGGTATCTGAGACATGACTACGGTGGTAACTCAGTTCACATCTACAATGAATAAAAATGAACTTAGTCTTGTCCAGAGAACCATCTTTCAGAGCTTTCAAGCTAACAGTCAACGTAAAAAGATGCATTCTGTTTCCACTTCTGCTGCAAAACCGCAACGGTATTTCTACATCACTTCCTGGAACTACACAGATGGTGCACGCATTACACATGGGTTCGAAAAAAATAAAAAGCACCGTTAAGTTTGACAGACCTACTGTTAATAAATCAGACCAGAGCCTGCTTTCCGACAGACCACAGCTCATGCGTTTTCAGTGTTCTCTGCTGCAAAAATTCAGGACCCATCGGAGGCCTGTAACACAGACGTCCCAGACAGTGGCTTGTATGGAAAACTTTTCAAGCTAATATACAGAAAATTGTAAAAAAAAAAATAAAATAAGTGGATATTTTTGTATTCATCTTTGCTTTCAAACCCCTCAGTTAAGATGTAGTGCTTCCATTTACAACATTCTAAGAAGTCACATAATTAACTCACTTTAGCCGACCTGTCTGCATGTCTAACAGAAAGAATGCTTTCATCCAAACACTCAGCAAAGATTGACTTTGTGAAAAAATGACCAAAAAATGCCACAAATTAAAATTTTTAAAACAACAAAAACAAAAAAGAAAACATGTTTTGCACCAGAAGGTGTCTGGGAGACTACACAAATGTGGAAAGGGGTGCTCTGGCCAGATAGCACTGATCACAATTGAAATATTTAGTAATTGAAAGAAACATTGCATGTGGTATAAAACCATTAGCACTGGAGCAGCATCCCCACAGTGAAGCATGCGGATGGCAACACAATGTTTTGTAAATATTTTTTGGAAATTGGTCAAAATTTAAAGAAAAACAGATGGTAGTAGATTTAGGTCTATTTTGAAAGAAAACTGTTTCCACAGAACTGAGACTGATAAACAGGTTCACCTAATGCACAAGACACAACAAAATGGGACTCCACAAGACATTTAGTGGTGGTGGTGGTGGGGTTATCTCAATTCTTCCTCTATTAAAACAGTTTTTTAGCCATTAAGCAGCATTAATGTGATCAGAAGATAAACAAACACACACACACACACACACACACACACACACACACACACACACACACACACACACACACACACACACACACACACACACACAATCCAGTTTACTCACTCTTCTGGATCACAATGCAACAAAATAGGAAAAAAAGGGTGAATACTTTTCATAGGTCTGTACTTAAACATACAAGTGTTACACCTTTCAATAAGGAAAGCATATAAAGCATATCTAATTATCAATGGGTAGCAAACCAAAAACTGAAATATTAAATTTTTCATTCAAATTGGTTAAAATAAAAGAAAGGGAAGAAAAAAGAACAAGTTATAGTTAGGATTTTGTTTTTCTTTTCTTTTTACAAAGACCAGGGAATTGTCAATATGTAATTTAAAGGATAGAAATGCTTGATGCAACAAAACACCAGAAACAAATCTGCTGGGGCTGCAAGAAGGAAAAAGCATATACTCATAAATCTCTGTATGTCTCTGTCTCTTCAGATTCTATTACAGTGGACTTTCACACCATCACAAAACCCATAATCTTACGCTTTGTGTGTGTATGTGTGTGTGCAGGTCATGATAACCTCTGCAGATTCTAGAATATAACACCTGAAACCCTCACATATACATTACATTAACAGGCCTTTCACTTGTCTCTGATCTTTAACTTTTTTTATTCTAGGTAATCAGTCAGTGTCAGATAGGCTATCACTGAATTAACTCAGGAAAAACATGGTTTACTAAATTCGCTTCAGAAATTCCTGGTTATTGGTATTCATTTGGATTAATCCCCTTTGGTGATCTCTGGTCTATTAATCTCCTCCAAACATGTCTCAACACCAGCTTGATTAACTGCCATATAAACTAATTTAGCAATTTGAGTACCATTCATTATAAACTATAATAATTTTAGAAGTTCAAAATTGTTGTGCAGGTTTTATGCATATATTAGTTTGTGGACAAAACCAAAATGATTTTTTTGCTTTTTTACTTTTCCTACCACACTTTTACTCAGAAAACACCAACAATGGTACACATCATCCTCACCTTAAGTTTTATCTCATCTCCACAGTCTCTGTTGGCCCTTTCACACCGGCTGGGCACCAACAGGGTGTTGATTCCCAAACCAAGTTGGAACCTGCCAGTGTGTTAAGACAGAATAAAAGTTGGTTTGTAACCTGAAAAAACACTTCCAGGTCACCAAACGGGAAAAAAACATCAGAAAAGTCAAATAAAAAGTCTTTTATTTCACCTACACAAAATTGAGATCTGTGTGAAACCAAAATCAGTCAATGGCTTATTTATCCTTGTTCTCTTCTTTTTGTCCAAGAGTAAAATACACTGAAAGCTTGTTTTAGGTTTTAAAAGAGATCACATAATGTCACGATCATGGGCTGTGTGGGGGTCATGTTCGTCATTTTCTGGTTGTAGTTTTGGGTTGTGATTCTGGTTTTTGTCATTAGTTTCTGTTTTGAGATCATGGTTTGGGTTTTTGGTTTTTGTTAGTTTTTTCCTTGTGTGCTCTGTGGTTTCTGTTTCTGCCTCGTTAGAACACCTGGTTTAATTACTCATCCACGTCACCTGTTCCCCATTACTCCCTCCGTGTATATATATATCCTTGGTTTTCAGTCACTCCTTGTCAGATCCTTTTATGTGGTCATATGTGGTACATGTTGTATGGATTATCCCTGTCATGTGTGGTTCCCTGTCTTGAGTTTTGGGAAATAAACCTTTCACCTGCACCAATTCTGCCTCCTGCCCTGACTGCCTGCAATTGGGTCCTCACCTCCACCGCAGACCGTGACACATAAAGCCCTCACATAATTCTCAGATTCGCTTTACTCTTGCAGCTACGTTTGATCTCATGCAGAAATCAAAGAGTTCACCTTATCAGCTCAGTCTATTCTCCTCTTATAAATAAAAATACATTTTTATATTTTTAAAATTTCCCATTAAATAAAATGTCTCTGTTTCAATCTGATTTATCTGAGATGGTAGTTAGCAACACTGGAGCACCACAAGGGACTGTACTCTCACCATTTCTCTTCACATTGTACATCTCAGACTACCAATACCACGCTGAGTCCTGTCATTTACAGAAATACTCTGACTCTGCAGTTGTTGGGTGTATCAGTGATGGACGAGAAGCTGAGTACAGAGAACTGGTTTGTGAGATGGTGCAGAAATAATCACCACATCTTGAACGCAAACAAAACATGATTGTTGACTTCAGGAGGAACAAAGCAATATTTACATCCTAGGAGAATCTCCAGGAAAGAATGCTGCACAAGCTGCTGAAAATTATGGCCAATTCTTCACACCCTCTAAACCAGGGGTTCTCGAACTGGGGGTTGGGATCCCCATGGAGGTTGTGAGATAATTTGAGGCAGTCGCCAGATCATTTTGAAAAATATATAGACTACATTTATCAAATAAATTTGGGATTTTACCAGAGCTGTCAAAAGGAACTATTAATGAACAGATGAGTCTTTGAAATTATCGCCTTAATTATTTAACAGATTAACTCATAAACAATAAAGTTAGTATACAAGCCATATTAAAAATCAGAATTTTACATTATCTCCATGAGAGAAGCTGATTTTGGGCATGTAGGTACCTTGTCACAGTGGCAAACTGCCAAAAAACACTTTATCGTCCTTAATTATGACGATTCGGACAGTTCTCCAGCCTTACATTTAGAAGATGGCTAATAAATGGCCTATTTGATACATCCCACAATTAATCACTAAGTTATCACATAGGGGTGGGGGTTGCATACACTAATGCATGTTATCTTGCGGGTCATGGCTTAAAAAGTTTGAACACCACTGGTCTAAACAAAAGTGAAGAAACAACAGTGTGTTCAGTGTGAGGCTTAATCAAGTCCAATGCAAAACAGAAGGTTACCAGAGATCATTCCTGCCAACAGCTATCGCCCTCCGGATCAAGTCACTATCTTCTTATAATTAATTAATATTACTGCTTGTTTTTTAATAAAAACAAACAAAAAAACAAAACTACTATGATATTATTACTACTGTCATGCCTGCTCCTCCTCTGCTGGTGCGCTCTGCATCACCAGCCTACCAGTTCTGACACTACATTACCCAGGATTCCTCCGCTCACACTATCATGGACTATCCCTGTGTCTCATAATTACCCTCATGTGATGCTCCTGTTCTTCCCCCTATTTATACCCCTTGTTCTTACAGGTTCCTTGCGTAGTCTTCTTATGATTATCATCAAGTCTGTACTAATTCTCTTTTGTACGTGTCTCTATGCAGTGTTTGGTGAAGCTTTGTTTGAGCATCTACACCTTTACCTGCACTTGTTTCCGCCTCCCCTCTGGTTCAATCTGACAACTTACTTCTGGGATAAATAAAGTATTATTTCATATACAGTAAATGACATGCAGCCAGAGGTGGACATATTAATGAAGGAGAAAAGCAAACCAAGGATGCACTGTCTAGTATCGGTACATACATTCATTCTATATCAGACGGGTAGTCTATGTATTTGTACAAAGAAATATTCACAGAATTTGCAACAAGACTGAATTTATCTTGCTGCCGTTCAGTGAAAAACATTTGATCATAGAGGAACAAAAAACATGACAGAAGGGAGCAGGCAAGCTGAGGACAACTGGAGACTCAGGAAGAATTGGCTTGACAGCAGTCCTGACTTTTTCATCCTTTCTTCAAGATCCACTGACATACACAGAAACAAACCAAAAGAGAGATTTTTTTTGTTCTCATGCTGCCAAGCAATAATGTGGCCAAAATGATCATCATGCCCAAATCCCTACAAAGATGCCAAAATCCACTGCCATTTACTATTTCAGGCAAATGACCAATTCAAGTGCATAATTCATAATATTTCAATGTTTCCCCATGATATTTTTGGAAGTGTTAACATTTTGATGTGAAAACTCTCAATTGAAAACAAATAAAAATGAAATTCCGTGACATCATACCATGTGGGGATAAAGTCCTCCTGTTAAATTGACAACTCTCTGCCAAAGATTAAACCCAGAGCAGTGAGAGCTCTAATCTGTGATGTTATCGAGGGACGGATGCTGGAGCTCCTTTTCTGATAATGAGTTACAGACCGGCTCTCCCTTGTTTAAGGCTTTTCAGTCATTTAGAGCCTCCCAAGACTATATGATACGAGTCTGATAATGGCCCGAACTGATAGACCTGAGGGAATATGAGCTCCATTGCTGATGACTTCTTTTTATGTCATATTGTGTAAGACATTTGAAGATAGCCGAAGGTGCCTGTTGGGCATAAATAAAGATATATGCCCCATTAGTTTATCCATCCTCTGCCTTACACTGAGCATTTTAATCTGAGCATTTTTAACTTATTTTGGTGACAGGATAGATTGTGACACTCCAAGCTCAGTGATGCTGATCACAGTGCTGGAGGATGTAAAACTGGTGATAGTATTTAATTTGCCCAATCTTTGCATTCCATGACAGTCATATCTACTGAACTATTTTTATTTGACTTCTCTTTTGTCTGTGAAGTACATGCTCCAATCAATCACATTTAAATGTGCTTCATGAACAAGCAAAACACATATATGAAAGTTTGTGTGCATTCTAGAGAGAAAATCTACTTTTCTTGTATTTTATTTCTACTGCTAACCATGCTGAAAACACCAGCAAGCAGTGATGATGTGCTTCCTGATAATTCCTAACACAATAGTCCCACACAGCCAAGACTAAAGAGCATTCACAGAGTTTGAGCTGTTTATCTTTGTCTTCCCTATCAACATACAGACAGTCGTGTTTGTCCTATCTGGCTACCAAGATTGTATAGTCTGCATTAAGATGATAAGTGAACATGTCCATTTCTAATTACAAATAGCAGACTGGTGTCTGACCATTGCAAGTAACTCAAATGTCATATCTGCTAAAATGAAGAATTTAGCAAAAAAAAAAAAACTATGTTGATCAAACCTGACTTACAGAGCATAAGTCATGCATTAAATATTACCCCAAAGCAGAATGCAGGGATGTCTTGATAACATTTAAAGACAAGTAGGGCGCAGCCCTGAGGAGATGACATACAGTTGCTCCTTTCAGCCAGTGGTGAAATCATGACGATGATGAGTTAAAAGCTAGGTTGAAGAGCAGTTATTGTTATTGTGATGATCCTGAGTTACTATAATGCTATTTTAGATGCAAAGTTACAATGACCTGAGATCAATCTCATATAGATATAGATTCTGGATCAATTATATAGATGCTAAATGTTTGAATAAAATAGCCACATATAACATATACATCACTTATTTAACTTCCTATTAAATAACTTGTAGGTCTGTTCATCTATCCATCTATCCATAGATTCAACCAGGATATGATCTTACTCTGCAGTTTTACTTTCATGTAGAATACAGTAAAGTAACACAGGAGAGAATTTAAAGATCATAGTGAAATCTGACAAGATGGATATGTAGAAAAGGATCAAACTCTTTATTTACTTCTTATAAACTTTTTTAGATTTAAATGAGATTTTTTTTTTTATTGGTTTCTAGATGTACCATGACATGATATTTATAATTTTAATACTCCTGTAAGGAGTTATGTACCTGCAATTATAGAACAAGGCACTCACCTGAGGTTGAATAACTTTACACACAGACACGCATGCACATGCACTCATACCTCATACTCACATTACGATCGGCAGCTATGAATCCGAGCGAGTGGCCATGACTTGTGGAGTCCCCCAGGGGTCAGTCCTTGGGCCTCTTCTGTTCAACTTGTATATGCTCCCATTGGGTAAAATATTACAGAACTATAGCATTAGTTATCAAAGTTATGCAGATGATACACAACTTTATGTGTCTCTGTCACCAGATGACTGCAGTCCAATAGACTTAATGTGTCAGTGTCTGGAGCAAATAAACACCTGGATGAAGGAGAATTTCCTACAATTAAATGAAGACAAAACTGAGATTATTCTGTTTGGTAGCAAAGAGAAGAGGGTTAGCATTGGTAAACACCTGGAGACTCAGGCTCTTAAAATCACCAGCCAAGTTCGTAACCTGGGAGTGTTGATGGACTGGATAGATCCATTCGGCTGGATTACTGTAATAGTCTTTTAACAGGATACCTAAAAAGAGCATTAAACATCTGCAGCTCATCCAGAACGCTGCTGCTAGAGTTTTAACCAGGACTAAGAGATCTGAACACATCACACCTGTTTTGAAATCTTTACACTGGCTTCCTGTCAGTCACAGAATAGATTTTAAAACCCTTCTGCTTGTTTGCAAATCCCAGAATGGTTTAGGTCCAGAATACATCTGTGATATGTTCAGAGAATATAAACCTAGCAGAGCTCTTAGATCCAAAGATTCTGGTCAACTAGTCCAGACTAAACATGGAGAAGCAGCATTTAGCTGTTATGCTGCAAACAGATGGAACAAACTGCCAGTGGAGATTAAACTTTCACCAAATGTAGACATTTTTAAATCCAGGTTAAAAACATTTCTTTTCTCATGCGCCTATGCATGAAATCTGCACGGTAACTTTTTTTTTTAACTTATCTTGCTTTTAATCATTTTAATGTAATTTATTATTTTATTGTGATTATGCGTTGATGCCTTTTACTATTCTAAATATCTGTAATGTCTTTGTTTTATGTAAAGCTCTTTGAATTGTCCTGTACATGAAATGTGCTATACAAATAAACTGCCTTGCCTTCTTTTAAACACACTCTATCATACCACTTCTGACAGCCTAACCTTAATTTAGAAACAAACATAAAAACAGGAATAAATATCCTGCAGTGCTCTAGTACCATGTCCAACTTCTTTTATTTATCAATATTAGCTTTTGAAAGGTTGCTGCTTGTAGAATTATCAGGATGTTTCTGATGGAAGCTATCCATCACAGACTGTCTTTAGAAGAGGAGGAGGGCTCTCTGAATCAGCTGTGTGCTCACAGCAGGTGGATTTGAGATGCAGTGCACTACAGTGGAAACTCAGTTCACACTGACAGTAGACAGAATAAAAAAAAAAAATTCTCATCAGATATTTGAAACATTTAAGACACAACCACAAAGGATCTGAGGGATCCTACAGCTTGAACTGCAAGGCCATTTAATGATATTATAACTGATTAGATCTTAGAAATCTTAGAATAAATGTTGAAATTACCAGATATATCCTGTGCAGTGAACCTTAACAAAAGTGATATAAAAAAGTGAACTTGCTCTGGTTCTAGTCAACAACTGAATTTTATACAAGGTGCCATAAATATGTGGATAACTTTGTTGGACTGGAAAAGCATTACAACCATCCAGCTTAATAATAATAAAAGCAAGCACCAGTTTCTCAACAGTATCCCGAGACAGAAGCAAATTCACTCTGGCAATATTTTTCAGATGATTAAAAAGTAGATTTATTCACTCTCTGGATGTAGGCAGCGTAGTTTAAATTACACTCTATGATCGTGACACAAATGCTGTAGCAGATGGTTTGTTACACAGAACCATCTGGGAAATCATCTGTGGAAACTGCTTGGAAAAGTGCAGGTACCTCCAAGAAATATTTAGCAGCAAATCCAAAGAAGCTTCTGTCACTGTGTAATGTGAGATGCTATCCGGTCAGCTTATCAAAGTGAAAGTTGATCAAATTCTTGCCCAACACACTCAGAAAAGGAGCAAAAATGTATTCACAACTGAAAAAGTTTCAGTGTTGTGACTTTTAAACTTAAAAAGTAGGTTTGAAAAAAAAAAAAAAAAAAAAACGAAATCACACTGTAGCTGCAGATAAAACCTGTAGCTGCCAGTTTGGGACACTGATGAGCCTTGGCCACAAACACATACAATGAATGCTCCTCATGTCTACTCGCAATATAACAAGAATTTAGCTTCTTTAGTACGGTAATAAAAATCTTATGTGGTCTAAGCCTTTATTAAAGAACCACCTGAACATGCTTTGACCAGACTTATTTATAGTATGACCTTTAAGAGATGGATACTTTGGATGAATTTCAACTGCCCCCCCACAACACACCAACACACATCCACACACACAATTTCTCACTTGCTCTTTCACTGATAAGTTTGTTCTGTTGTGCATATCAAGAAACATTGTGGAAGTAAATGCACATTGTCTTTGGCTGCTGTTTGGATATTAGGCACATAATGGACACCATTTATCAGAATTTCCAAATCAGGATACTGTGCTACTGCTGTGATGCTTCTCAAGGTGTTTTGGAGATTAGAAAAAAGGACTTTTAATAACTTGACTTCTGGTTTGGACACACCCACGTCATTCTCTTTGTTTTGTGGCTTCAACATGGGTCTTTGTCTACACAGAGGTAGAGTTGGTGTGGTAATCATAAACACATCAGATTTGTTTAATGAACATTATGACACTGAAGATGGAAGTACTGACAAACGCTGACTGATGGTAATGATTTAATTACTCATATTATACACATTATCAGTTTAAAAATAACATAGAAAAAAATTTTTTTAGCGTCAGCATCAACATGCCAGAGAGATCCAGGAAAAATGAAGGGGATGAATATTTGAAACATATGGTGATTAGTGATGGTAAAAAGCAAAACTGTCACAAATTCACTGAATTGCTTCATATTTACAGTGATATACGCAGTGAGGGTAACCAAGTGCAGTAAAAAGACAGCATATTTGAGTAATCAAGTATGTAGAAATGAGTGGACATGTGAGCGTGCTACACTGTCTAGCTCTTTGTTTCAACAGACAGAAGATAGATAGATACTGGTTCAATAAAGCGTTAATAAAAACCATCTGTCCTCCTAAATGTACAGATGCTCTGATAAACTTCAACTGGAGTTGGAAATACATGTAGGACAGATAAAGACTTAAAAAAACAGTGAATTATTTTAAAGTTTTGCTAAGAGTAAGAGTTCAATCCCATGACACAAGCAAAAGAATGGCTTTTGAAATTCAATCTTTTTTTTCTAGGACATCCATGATAATACGGACAATTGGGGAAGTAATGTGAGACTCTTGTAATCAAAACAAGGTGGTGAAAATTCTGCACACACTGTCATCTACCTGAGTCCGGCAAGTACTCTCTCTCTCTTATGACCATTTGCTTTTATGTGATGATTATTCAGGACTTACAATACAATCCTATAATCATGTTTAATGAGAACAAGATGGAAAATTAGTAGGTGTTCTCATGTTGAAAAAGACCCCTTTTGAACAGTAGTGACTCATGCTGCTTATGTTGCAGAAAGATTCCAAAATAAAAAAAGGGAGGGGGGGGGACGACATCAATCTGGTCTACAGTTAAGGAAAACTAGTTAGTCTACTAGACCACAAACTTCCACAATAAAGCTTGAAGCATGAATGGCGAAAGATGCACTGCTGGAATTGCAGAAAAGCCATCAGCATTTCAAAGGCAGGAATTGTCTAATTGGTATGCAAAAGAGGCTGAAATGACATTCAATAACATTCAACACAGCATATTGCATTGTAAAGGAAGAGATGACATTCTCTGTCATATTAAACAGTGTAAATTAAAATTGGGTTCAAGTGTATCTGATATACAGAATCAACACAGCATGTGTGTAGTTCACTAGCAATGACACTAATGTGTCAACCAATTAATTGAAATCAGGATTCAATGCAGCACATTTGTTTTATTTATCTCCAATACATGACTCATAAGTCCTTTGTACATGTGCAGTCTGAGAGCGCATGGTTAAAGCAAAGAAAAATTAAAGAAAAGAAAATGTCAGGGGGTCTGAAGAGACATTATTAATATTGAATGACTTCTAATTTGAGTGTAACCCCATCCATAATACCTTATTGAGTAATGTTGTAAACAAACTGATAAATAAGCTAACCATACCAACCGCTTTATGTCTAAAACAAAGTTAATTAAATTACTATTTACAGAAGTAAATATGTGCTGCTTTATTTAAGAATTTGAGATGAGGGGGTTAGACTTGCATCAAACTTTACATGGTTTGGCTTTATTTTTTTAAATTCAAATCAACAGGTTTATATGAAAAAAGTATTAAGATAAATTCATGTTGTCATATAAATGACAAAATGGATTTTTCTACACAGAAATCTCCAGCTTACATAATAATACTTGTTTCTTATGTTACACACTTCAAGCACAAACGAGTGTGTTAAAATGAAATGAAGAAAAATATATCCTACTACTTGTTTTTCTATCGCTCAACAAACTTTTCCACTTGAAACATGAACTAAACTAACTTGCATCTATTCCAGGCGGGGGTTCAAGATTCAAGGTTCAAGACTGAAGCAGACCTCCCCCGCTTAGAGCTAAACAAACTGATACCACTTCAGATCTTTTCCCCCACAGGCCTTGATCTGACATTCTCCAGACCTACTCACTCTTCAACACTAATGCCTCTAACAAAGACTTGTCTAAACTAAGACTCCCGATGAGCTTTACAATTTTAAAAAAGGTTTTATATTTTTATCAGTGTGAGTTAATGTCATCTTTTGAATCAGACTTTCCTAGACAGTATTCGAGAAATCCTATGATCCGGGAAGAAATGCCAGAAAAGCTATGAGAAAAGACCTTATTTTATTATTAACTGTGTTTGGTTCCTTTATTTTAAATCATGTCTACAATATACAGTATATTCTTCTTAATATATATAATCTCAAGGTTGTTGAGGCAGTGTACGGAACAGGCTGAGATCCCAGGCCCATTGCCCAGCATCCTGCATGATAACGTTCAATTCCTGGAAAAGAAGTTGGATTATCTCAGGGGTCGTGTGAGATACCAACGGGAGTGTTCTGTTGATCTTGAGTTGTCGCTGCACAGAAAACATCACTTTTACAACTCATGTCAGAAATAAAGCTATTGTTGTCACAACACAATTTGCACGTTAATAGCAAGAATTTTTTTCCAGCTTTCAGAAGCTTGCTCCTAAACCCCCGTTGTTTTCTTGTCTATATTCTTTTGGTAATTTCATGCTCTCGGTAAAAGTAGCTTCTCCAGCTAAGATTTTGAGGTTTTTTTTTTAAAACATGTTTCAAATATTTTTTTTCTCATGATAACACTTTCCTACCCTTACATGCACATCAATTTAATCCAATCGAATGAAAAATATATTGCAACATGAGATTTAAACACAATTAAAACAATTAGAAAATAAAAGTAATAAGATGAAAAATTGCTACTTACAAAAACAAGTTTAAACAAATAATAATAAATATTAATATAGATAGTGATAAAAGCTAGAAGATAGGCATATACAGGTAAAACTAACAAAAAAAATAGAATATTTAAAAAAAAAAAAAAAACTTATTTCTGTAATTCAACTTTAAAGGTAAACTAATGTATTTGATAGACTCATATTTAAAGTGAGATATTTCAAGCATTTATTTGTTATAATTTTGATGATTTTGGCTTACAGCTTATAAAAACCCAAAAAATCTAAATCTCAGAAAATTAAAATATTGCAATGTTGTAGCTATTAAGTGCCACACTCAGTAGAATTCACAATCATGGGGAAGGTTGCTGATGTGACAGTTGTAAATGGTAAATAGGCCATATTTATACAGCGCTTTACTGTACCTGGAACGATACCCAGAGTGCTTTACAATATACATCACTCGCCCATTCACACACTGATGGCGGAAGCTGCCATGCAGGCGCTCAACCACGACCCATCAGGAGCAATTAGGGGTTTGGTGTCTTGCCCAAGGACACCTCGACATGAACTCTTGTTAAACTGCTCCTGAACAAAACACAATGTCAGAAGCGTCTTACCTGGACTAAAGAAAATATGAACTACTCTGTGTAGCAGTGGTCCAAGGTGCTCTTTTCTGATGAGAGCAAATTTTGCATCTCATGTGGAAATCAAGGTCCCAGAGTCTGGAGGAAGAATGCGGAGGCAACAGTCCAAGACACTTAAAGTGCAGCGTGAAGTTTCCACAGTGTTTTGATTTGGGTAGCCCTGTCATCGGCCAGTGTTTTATTAAGTCCAGAGTCAGTGCAGCGTCTACCAGGAACTTTTAGTGCACTTCATGCTTCCTTCAGCAGAAAGGCTCCTTAGAGATGCTGATTTTATTTTCCAGCAGGACTTGGCACCCGCCCACACTGACAAAAGAACCAAGACCTGGTTCAATGACCAAGAGATTACTGTGCTTGATTGGTCAACAAACTCTCCTGACCTGAACCCCATTGAAGTCTCTGGGGGATTGCCAAGAGAAAGATGAGACACAGACCAAGCAATGCAGAAGAGATGAAGGCTGCTGAAGCATCCTGGTCTTTCATTACACCCCAGCAGCGCCACAGCCTGATAAGATCCATGCCACGTCGCATTGAGAAAGTAATTCACGCAAAAGGGCTCAAACCAAGTACTGAGTTCTTAATCATGACTATATTCTTCAGATGGTTTCTGTATTTGAAATAATTTATTTTATTGAATTCATGTAATATTCTACTTTTATAAATTTTTTTAATTTTTAGGTTTTCATAACCATAATCTCCATATATATATATATATATATATATATACAAACACACAATATTTTTTAATTTTAATCAATAAATAATAATAATAAAATAAAACTATGTACTATAGGAGATTCAAAACTAAATCAAATGCATCTGATCACATTCTGTGCATCACAGTTAAAGGTCTGAAGACTTTTGTAAACTTGAAATTTGGATTATCTTTTTGTACAAGAAAAAAATAATCTGAACACTTTCTCTTTTTTGAGGATTGTTGAGTACAGATTACAAACATGCAACAAATAACGTGTGCAAAAAGCAAACGATCTTGAATACTTTCTAAACCTGCTGTAAATAGAGAATTTAGTTATGAGTCAGTGGAGTGACTGGTGGTATTTATAAATAAATTTATCCATCTCTCCAACCAGAGTGGCAGTGTTGTTGGTGAAGTGCACAGAGAAAGTCAACTTTTCCATTGAAAATGACCGCGACAGCACAACACAACAGGGATTATTGTATCAAAAACTTTATTTTCAAATAATGTTTCCAAAATATCTGATAGATAAACTGTGAGTCTCTTTGACAGCAGATTTTGAGGCTGCATTCACTTTTTATAACACTCTGTTATGTTTTTTCCCTCCGATCTTTGATGATTTTTCTGTTACTTAAAAACATAAGGACTAGTGTACTTTTACCAGCTGAAAGAAGACAAAAATCAAAACAAAAATAAAAACTTGTTGCCAATTTGCTAATCCTGCTAACATTTCAAATTTACCACAATTTAATGTACCATTCTCTGCTAATAATGTCAAAACAAGGAGAGTCAGGTCTCAGTGTGCTGACAGAAGATCAGAGTTGACACTGTAAAGGGGTTGAATCATCCCAAAGTTTTTGTACCTGTGAAAGTCACCTCCCTCCCAGTCATAAACATTAGGACCAGCCACACAAGACTGCTTTTACAAAAGAACATCTTTTCTAGGAAGGGTTATTTTTTAACTCATAAATGTTTGTGTCATTATGACAGTAAACATCTGGTGTTTATTTTTTCTCAGTGTAAAAAGTGTGACTCTAAAATCAATCTTAAAAGTATGTGTAAATATCTTAATGTGAATTCATGGACAGCTCAGCTGTTACCCAAACTGTTTTATGTGTCATTACAGTGGTGTGTATAATTTGCAATGACTCCCTAAAAGCTTTAATGCTTTGAAGAAATTATGCTGCCACCCAAGCTGCCAAGAAAGGAGTATTTGACTTCTTTGCAGGTGTGACTTGGAGACAAGCTGGAGAAATGTACCTCCAGGTCCCACAAAAAGGTTTTGTTCTTGTGTAAAAGCAGCAGTAATGGACAAGATTATATGACATGTTGATATTTGATACTCAGATTGAACCATAGAGCTTTACATGATGTGTAACAGTAAAAACATTGACTTTAATGAGGAAATTTTTTTAACCTTTATATTAATCATAAAAAGTACAGCATATGCTTCATAATTAGTTTGTTCTTTTATTTCTTTTTTTTTTTTTACAAATCTCTCCATAAAAAATAGATTTCTGTACAAAAATGTTATCTTTTCTTTGCACCTACTTCAAGTTCAGCAGCACATGATGGCGGTGAGAGATGACAGCGATGAAAATGGAGTTATGATGCTTTAAAAAAGCAAACAAACAGAAAAAACAACACACGAATGCTAATATCAGCCTCCAGTTAAGGACCTGCTATTTGTCAACTTATCTTTGTGCCATATGGGACAGCAAAACAAACATTTCAGTACACCCTAAAGAGGGAAGTAGGGCTGCTGTCAACCTTTGGTCAAATAAGATGCAATCAGTTGTGTTTTGTTTTTCTTTCAAAGATCTAATGCAGCATGAGAAGCTTGTCCTGTCCACACTGTTAAGATGAAACCGTATCACTAAACATGACTTGGTAACTTGCACAGTTCCTTTGTAAGGAGGACTGCTCAGGAACATCACCTTGTTCTCCAGCAATGAATGTATTTAAAAGTTTGGTTTCACAAGTAATACAAATAATGTGTGCCATAATCTGTCATGAGTTTTCTAATCCTTTTGTTCTTTTGTGGACTGCTGATAACACCACTTTAGACAGAGAGAGGGAAAAAATCCAAGAAACTTTCTCTCAAATTGTGTTAAAAGGCTCAGCAAAAGAAGTGACATTAACATTTCAAAATTAACTATATATATATATATATATATATATATAATATAAAACATTTAGAAATTCCAAAGTGGGCAAACCTATACATAGGATGTCCAAAAAACATCTGTACTGAAGAAACTCCAAAGCATCCATAAGCGAAGATGTGACATGTTTGGCTGAACATCATGTCTTTTCTAAAAGGATGATTGGTATCAATCATCAAGTCACAGAATATCCTCATCTGTACAGTCTTCTCACTGCCTTAACAACTGGAAACAGCATCAGTGATTTAAAAAAAAAAAAAAATAATGCTACTCAGGACTTTCTGCTCAAAATTTGTATATTTAGTCATAACATCTGTCACTACACAGCTGGTTTACAGGAGAAACATTGAAGGGTTAGTGGGTGAAAATCTGTGTTGGCACTCAAAATATTGAGCTCACAGAGCATCCATGTAAACCTAAATAAATGTTGTAAAAACGTTCCGATTCTGCTGTAAACTTGACAACTGAACTAAAACGTGAAATATAACCTCTAAAGTGCTGTTCTGTAGCTAGACTGAATATTCTCTTTCATGCACACAAGGAGAATCAGATCCTTGTCTATAATTAATAAACACTAGGCCCATTATTACATCTGTGGAAACAACACACCCTCTAATTTTCAGTAGTTATTATGGGCTCTTGACTCCATAGGAAATCTCAGCTGAATTAATTAAATCAATTAAAAGAGAAGAACTCTTCTAAAAAAAAAGAAAAATAGAGCAGGCTCATGATAATATGAGCAGACGCTCAACTGTTGTTTACAGATGTCTTGTTTATTGCTGTGTGGAGATTTTGAATATGTGTCTTCTGTCTTGTTAAAATACTGCAACTGATGTTTTCAGATTTCTACTTCCTGTGCATCGCACTGCTGTCACTCTGAAAGCATGTCTGCAGGATATGGTTGGCTTTTTAACAGCCATTGTCAGTCTGTTATTTAGTGTCAAACATAATCACTATTTAGGACATTTCAAGTGCAGCATTCAGGTCTGGTGTAGAGTAATTTTTGACTAAATGAGCTGAAAATGTAAACAGACACTGCCACTTTCCTGTTCGTTCCTTCTTGCTTATCCTTATCTCTAAACAGGTGATTGTGACAACCTTCTCATGCAGATTTCTCTGTTTTTTTTTTTTTTTGCTTTTCTTTTATTTGAGTTCTTGGTGAAATTCTCTAATTTGACTTAATCTGGTCTGGTTGGAATGTGACAAATGGTTCTTGCAGAAAATCATCATTTTGTCTTTTATGAGACAACTCTTGTGCATTTCTTCTCACCATCATGCCGTACGAGTGAATGAAAGAAATGAGACTCAACGTTTTTGTGGTGGTTATATGGATTGTGGTTGGATGACTGACAATGTGGAAAACAAATTAAGCTTTAATTTGGACAGCACAAAAAATGCTGGATGTTTAAAGTTAATGCCATAATGTTATGAATGAAGCAGGAAACAGACCTGAAGACACACACTGAAAGCGGTTACATCTGTGATCTACACCAAGTGCAGCATCTTTTGAAAAATAAAATATCTTGAGCAGACGCTGCGAAAAATAACAAGCTTGGTAAGTGATTTGAAACTGATGAATTTTATCCGGTCTTGCAGGCTCATGGGTGTTAAAGTGACATTTTAAGTTGATATAAGTGGGCTAGATTGCACTTGCAAAGCTTGTGTATTTGTTGCAGTGATGATCCAGCATTGATAAGCAGGCTTCGACTTACTGCACACGAGGTATTTTTTCAAACAATATGGGGTTGGGGAGGGGCTCAAGGGACAATAATTGTTGACAACCATAATTGTGCATGTTGTCTTCATACTGTATCTGTCTTATGCCTTAGGCAACCACTTCTCAAACAGAAGGAATGCAATGTGTACACATTAAAAAGGTGTGTTCAAGCAACTTTATGCATAAGCATCAGTTATGTAATGTGTTGAAAGGATGCACAATAAGGGCAGAAAGGAACACATCTTTCTAACACATCTTTTTTTTAAAAAAAGGCTTTGAGAAACAATCATAAGTTGTTTCTGAAAACTAATTCTGTTTGCTTTTACCAGTAATCAGCTGAACATTTGAGTCCATATTATGAATGGGAGGCTCTGCTTTTTTTTTCTACATGCTGAGCATGAGAAACAATAAGAGCTTTCAGAAATGGTTAAAAATTCGTTCTTGCCTGGTGGTCCACAGGTGAACATTACCCAACTTTCTGGTTGGCTAGCATGTTGTCATGGCAACAAAATAAACAACAGTATAACATGTGGCCACACCTGAAAACAGGGAGCAAGAAATATAAATGTGTATATACAAACACTGTAACCCTGTATTTAGTCATTTTGTCATCTTTTTAAAGATATAACTTTTTGAATAAAATTTTCTCTTTTTCTGAATGACTTTGTTATTCAAACCCATGTCAGACCCCCAAAAAATTATTCTTTTCTTTCCATAACCCAGTCAAAGAAAAATAAAGAAGAAAGAAAACAAACAAACAAAACAAACAAACAAAAAAAAAAAAAAACACTAGTGCAAAATTTGTGCGGTTTATATAAAGTTTATATTATACCAGCAGCAGTGGTTTGGGAAGTCCCAATGAGCCACTGGGTTTTTAAACACAAGAGTCTGTTCATCAATATCTTCACTGAAGAAAAATGCCAGCAGAGACTATCAGAGACAGCCATTTGCCTCTGTTTCCACAGCAACAAGTCCTTGTATCGCTTCTTGACTGAAAGAAGGGTCTGACTCTACTTTTGTCTGTGTCCATTTGTTCAATTTCTGTCAGTCAGCCGGTCTGCTAAAAAGTTCAGCTATTTTTGATTTTGTGGCTGGGGAGTACACTGTGGAAAAAGAATCAGTCTTCTCTTGACTGATAGTCAGGACCAGAATAACAAGAGGACAAATCATTTCCTGGATTTGGCCACAGCTGATTGCTGCAGTCGATGATCCTGACAGCTTATTGCCTCCAGGCTTCCACTTGTTCAGCCACCAAGCACAGAAATGTGGCTAGTCCAGGAACAAGAATCTTTGATTGTGTTTGACAGACCTCAGGAAAAAAATTAAATAAAGAAAAAAAAAATGGAAAAATACTTTATTTATCCCAGAGGAAAATTCTAAAACCCCAGGGGGAAATTACAGTTACAATTACCAACCAGTCCATAGTGTGCACCAATAGGGCAACGCAAATGTCTAGTATGTGGTTCAACATAGTCTACCTTCTGCTACAGTAGAATACCATGCAGGACTGTTTTAAGAGTAAAATATATTTGTTTAATATTTGGAAATGTTGAAAATTCATCTAAAGCCACTTCAGAGGTGGTTCTGTGGACTAAAAACCTAGGGGAAACATGTTTTTGCAAAAGCTTGATTTGCTATGTTTTAGCCTATTTAGTTGCAATGTACAGTGTGTTGTTCTAAAAGGCAAAATAGTGGTGAAGGTAAAGAAAAATACAAGAATCCCTTTGAAAATCAATTCACTGACAACAAAACTTAGCCAACTCTGTGATTGTCCTGCTATATTAAAACTAATCCAGCTCTCTAAGTAGGCTAAAACATTCCAAACTTCTCTGCAATTTCCATTTTACCCCAGCTGGTTTAGCTTTATCTGTCTTTACTTTTTTATTAAAGAAATTGGTCTGGCTAAACTTGTCACGGCACTGACTGCATTTGGTTGTCAACTCACAGCAGTCTGTATAACAAACAGATTCCAGAGGCTTGGAAGTCCAGTAGGAGGATGTTGGTCCAGCACCAGTGATGTATTATGTTTACATGTAGGAGCCAACTAATGTCTGGAAGGACTAAGTGGTGGAATAGTCTATGTGCTTCCCCTGAAGGTAAAACCTCACACTGGGTGAACCCATGTCCGGTCTGCAGCAGGGGAGAAAGTAAGCCTATACCACTGTGCAAATTTAGCATTGGGACATAGCTTTAGATTGGGAAAAACAACTACTTACTTTGAGAAAGGAGTGAGAGGCCGTAGGACTCTAGCCATACAGAGCCCCATCCATGAGGCAATAAGGCCAAATTTCTTCAAGAATTTGACAAAAACTGGATGAGCATGCATTTGGAGAGACTTCACCAAAATAAAATTTCTCTTTGTTTCCACTTGTTTGAATTGCAAAAATGTTTAAGAACTCCTGTCCAAGCATTGATCTCTGGAACAACATACTTTACGTTGTTTACTGACCTCATTGTCTACCCTGGTGTGTACAGGTTTGCTGTTCAGTCAAGAAGGCATTAATGCCATTGTTCAGGAAGGA
This sequence comes from Melanotaenia boesemani, assembly GCF_017639745.1. NCBI lineage: Eukaryota > Metazoa > Chordata > Actinopteri > Atheriniformes > Melanotaeniidae > Melanotaenia > Melanotaenia boesemani. The sequence goes on from NC_055682.1 coordinate 24,652,454, forward strand.
GGTGGAGCTGCATTATTGTGCAGATTATGCTGACAGGAGACCAGCATGTTGCACAAAGGCTGCCCATTGGGACATGTCCAAGTTTGTCCTTTTTCTTTTGTTTGGTTACGCCACACTGCAGACTGCAACTCGGAGGTTGGCCTGAACCACTTTTATAGGCAGTGGCAGGTTTGGTGGACTAAACCACTGTGCAGACTGTGTTTAGTGTGGTATCAAATCGAACTGCCTTAGCCTCAGTGGGCTTCATGTTGGTATCATACATTGGGTTTTCAAATGATGCCTGACCATTGGAGCTCTCATGACCAACATAGCCATTGAACTGGACCTTTGGACGTGTCCTGAAAAAGAGAAAGAAAACACTGCATTAAAAGCACAATCTTTCTTTCCCAATTAAAGACTGTATTAGATGTTTAGAAAAGGAAAACATTGTAAAACCACAACTCCACAGGCCTCTGAAACACAAAATGACAAGTAAACCACACAATTACTTTATAAATGTTTAAGTTTGGTTGGTTTTAATTCTAAGATTCCTTGTTTGAATATTCAACAACAACCACCAGTGTGTACAGTGGAAAAGATGAACTCATCAGTGCCATGTAAAATTATCACTTGTACGTTAGTATAGAAACATTTGGAAGTGGGTATAACATGATCTGATTTAACAACGTGAATATAAAAATAAAAATGTCTTAATAGTTTGAGTTACTATTATTAGTAAATTATTAGTGATGGGCAGGATGCAAAGATCTGAGAACCTCAAGAGGTTTGCAGTCACAGACAACATTTACAGAGGTCACAGACTTTAATCTATTTATTGTGTATGTGGCTTGTTTACCATCATTGTTAATCAAATAAGGCTAAAGAGATGTTTAGTCCACAAAGACATTTGAGGAGATGAACAGATTCTGAAGTGGTTGTGCACTGTTCTACTGTGTGGTCACACCTGCATAAACATAACCTTCATGCAAGAGTCACCATGAGAGAACCTTCTACCTCGTGACCATAAAACTCACTGAAGTGTGTAAATGAATGTCTAAACAATCCTGATGCTGTGAACTAATGATTGGGGAAAAATATTATTTGAATGTCATGGAAAAAAAACAACAACAAAAAAACAAACAAACAAACAAACAAAACTATCTTTTAAGCATGGGGGTGGGTTTATCATGCTTTGTGTATATATATATATATATATATATATATATATATATATATATATATATATATATATATATATATATATATATAGAGAGAGAGAGAGAGAGAGAGAGAGAGAGAGAGAGAGAGAGAGAGAGATTTTTTTGTATATGTATATCTTATAATTGGATGCATTTGTTGCACTGATTAACTAATTGTTGGAGAGGGGCTGCATGCCAAAATCAGAGAACCACATTGTGATTATGTTCAGCATGACATAGCTGAATGGACTGTAAGTATTTAAGATGGCTTGACTATGAATGTAGAAATCAATAGCCTCATCAACAGTTATTAAAATGTTTTAATTGAGCAATTCAGTGTGTGTGTATCGATGTTTTTTATTATTTCTTTGGTTCAACATGCAATCCAGTGCATTACTGGATTTGAATGTCTTCTTTCTGACATTAGTTAATTACGCAAACATTACAGTCTGTGACGCTTGCTTAATTAAAAAAAGGATATCAAGATGAACAGTAGCCTTCTTCTATTCTAAACACATCTCAACATCAGTAATGGACTGTGTCAATCTGCAGACATCCCTAAACGAGCAGTGCATGTACAACAGCTAAAGAATCTCACAGCATAATAAAAGCACCTAGTGGAAAGATGTTCCCACACAAGACCTGAAAAACTTTTAACTGGCTATAAAAGGGATACTTGCTGACTTCATATGTATATATATATTATATCGAAAGGGTTTACAATAAAAAATAAAAAACACAATTTTCACAAGAAAGGAAAAAAAAAAAAAAAAAGCATAATCTGTAACTTTATACAATTTGTAAATCAGGTCATCTGAGTTATTCAGAGAGTTGCTTAAACCTTTGCATGACACTCTGTGTTAATTTGCACTGCATGTTCTACTCAGCACCTTCAATTTCCCAAGTGTTCAGGAAGATGAATTAGATCAAGAATAACCAGACAGCATAATGTCCCACAACCACTGATGCATAAGAGTAACACTTGCATATGTTTAAAGATATAAATGAACAATTACAAGAATGTGGATTATATTTATTTTATTCTCATACTGTTGTAAATCTAAATCAATTACTTACTGTTTCATAATGACAATTAAAAAAAAGAGTCACACTCCTGCAACAGTTCCATTTATATAAAATGTAAGAAAGAATTATAGCCAAACGAGATACAAACTGCTGAGGAAATTATGGCAGGAGTGGGAATATATATCTTAAATGATTGCTTTAGATGTTCAGCTTCCCAGCACGCATCAGTTGGTCTATATGAGTGTTTTTGTGTTGTTCAGACTGTGTATCTATATGTGTATAGGATACAGTCTGATCATTGAATTAACATTTTGAAGAAATTTACTACATGGATTGAAATGGATACACCATGAAATATGACTATCCCTCCTCTCCTTTGTCTTTTCATAGCAGATCACACTTTTGGATAATCAGTTCCTATAATCCAGTTAGATATAATCACTTACTCTCAAACCCTGCGGAACTATTTGCAGGGAGGAATGCTGCTGCTGTTTGATTCTGACCTCATTAAGAGTGTATGTACGTGTGTGAGTATATGTGTGTGAGCACTGGTAGAAATCCAACCCTGGGGAACTACTAAGCCTATCCTGCATGTTCAACCCATTACTTTACAAAACTGCTCATACTAACACACAGCACAGACCTCCCTGCATGGCAGAGGTTTAAATCACTGCACTGGTGGTGGCTGTAGGTGAAGTGGTTTTGTTTTATTGGTAGAATGAAAAATTGTACACATAATTGCCTTGACAATATTATAGATTATCTACTGACATATGGACTATTGCACAAAAAACTGCAATGCATGCACATGCACACCTAGCTTTAAGTTTCAATTTAAGGTATTACTTTGCTTTTGCATTAAAGGAATAATTTCCATTTCTGTTGGCTTGACATTGTATTAATGAATATGTTTAACCATAGCAGCAGAGTTAAGTGCCATACTTCACAAATATTATCAACTATGGATTAAAGCAATGTTATATGTAAAATATGTGACAGTAGACGCTTGGTTCTTAAAAACAGAAAACTGGAGGAGAAGAAGTTGGAAGATCCATAATGGGAGGAAAATAACTCTGTATGGGAAGTCCGATAGATAGCTGAAGTGGAAGCTGACGATATAAACAAGTCCTACCAATGGATAGAAAGGGGTGGACTGAAGGACAGCACAGACGGTAATCATGGCAGCACAGGAGGAAGCCTTGGGCACCAGAACAACAGAGGCCTAGATCTACCACAACAGGCAGAATCCCAAGTGCAGGCTGTGCAAAAAAGTCCCTGAAACAATCCAGCAACTAACAAAAGGGTGCAAGATACTGGCAGGAAAAAAAAAAACACACAGAACTATCATGGTCTGTGGGTTTGGGTTTTGTTAGTCTAGTCTATTTGAGTTCTGTCTTTTATTTTGTAGTTTTTCCCCTCTGTTTTGCCTTCTGCTTCCTGTTCATTAGTACAACCAGGTTGATTTGCTCATTTGCGTCACCTGCTCTCTATTAGTTCACCTGTGTGTGTGTGTGTGTGTGTGTGTGTATATATATATATATATATATAATGTATATATATCCATTGGTTTCATTTATCCATGGCCAGTTCACTGTCATGTACTTGTCTTCTTTCCCCAGTGCTCATCTTCATAAGGGCTGTTTGCCTCCTGCCTTGTCAGCCTGCATTTGGGTCTAATTCCTCCACCAATCGTGACAGGAACATCATAACCAAGTAGCCAACATAGGCCCTGATTATTAAAATCCCTGATAAAGCAAAATTGCACAGGTATGCAAATACACTGTATGTGTTGTGTGTTTATGATTTGCCAAAAAAGTTGGTGCAATTAATAACAGGCGTAAACAAGGATTTGGCGTGTGTTGTGGTTTTGCCATGGAGAGTTTAGAAGCAGAGCAGGAAGGTCGCAAACCCAAAATTAAATTCAATCTGATGTATAGATGTTAGTCGAGGAGGCAAATAAATATATTGCTGAGCTCCAGCAAAGAAATCTAAATGTCACCAGTATGACTTCAATATGGAAGAGTATTTGCTAAACAGTAAATACAGTTGGCAAAACTACCAGTTGAGTTTAAGAGGAGGTGAAAATATATCAGACTAAGTTCCAAAACAAATTGCTGATAATAAAACCTCTGCAAATAAGACAGGTGGGGGCCTGCAGGGGTTGCCTCTGACGAACATTTAGCAACTGGTGCAGCTCACATATTGAGAGGAGCAGATGACTGGAATACTGGGAATGATGCACTAGAGCTGATTGCAGAGCAAGGTATGTTACAAAACAATAGTTTTTAATGATGAATGAAAACTTTCAGCCCAAAACATTTTGATTAAGTAAATGCATTAGGCGTGCGCTGTGCGTGCTAATAGGGGCGCCTTACAGCGCATACTCGTCAGCTGCCAGTGCTGTATCTGGACTGATGATGGTCATCAATGCCTTTAAGAGAGGGATTGAAGATGGGGTAAAAGTGGTGGTGAGGGCTCTCAATGCCAGCAGACCCAGAGCAGCAACAGACCATCCTGTGTAACAAAGCATTCAGCATAGCAATACAGTCATATGTTCCATTAATCTTTGCCTCTGGCATTCCAAAAATATTTACACATTCAGAAAAGATGTGGTCTCTCTGTTGCCTTTGAGGTGTCTAGCCTCCTTCTTGCAACAATAGCTGCAGACATTTCTGCGTATAGTTGTGCCAGTTACAGCCTACCTTTCAGACGTGCTAAATATAGAATCAAAATTAGCTAGTGTGTCCTTTTCATGTTTGGTAACGTTGTGTGTGCTACTTTGGTCTATCTGCATCTCCTCCTCCCAATATTTCTTGCTTTCTGGTAGAAAACGGCCATATTGCATGTTCATCAAGGCAACCACCCTAAATGAATTGCGGTCTCACATTAATAACATCACCCGGTCCGCCTATTTCCACCTACGTAATATTTCTCGTCTCCGTCCTTCCCTCACTTCCCAAACTACTGCCATTCTTGTTCACAGCCTGATCACATCCCGCATTGACTACTGCAATTCACTTCTTTTTGGCCTCCCCAATAAGTCCCTCCAGAAGCTGCAGCTCCTCCAAAACTCTGCCGCACGTGTTATCACTCGGACCCCCATTGCTCATCATATCACTCCCATCTTGCAACAACTCCACTGGCTCCCCATCAAACAAAGGATCATCTACAAAATACTGATCATCACTTTTAAGGCACTCCATAACATGGCTCCATCTTACATCTCTGATCTCCTTCATCCACACACCCCTTCCCGCACACTGCGTTCCTCCCATACCCATCAGCTTTCCGTTCCCCCGGCACGTCTGGCAACAATGGGGAGCAGGGCGTTTAGTCGCTCGGCTCCTCATCTCTGGAATTCCCTCCCTCCTGATCTCCGTACAGTGGACTCCTTCCTTCTCTTCAAATCCAGACTCAAAACTCATCTGTTCAGACAGTCTTATCCCCCCTAAGTCCATATACATCTTTCCACAGTGTTTCCTTCCTCTATCACTTATTCTGTTTTGTGCTTTTAATGTTTTGTTTACTTTTAGTGTCTTATGTTTGTACAGTGTCCTTGGGTGCTTTGATAAGGCGCTTTTTTTTTAAATAAAATGTATTATTATTATTATTATTATTTTGTACATTTAACAGAAGTAATCCTTAGTTAGTAAATCAATGGCAACATGCTTGCGCCTGTGTTATCAAGTTAAAAACATGTTTTTACACACACAAATCTTCAGATCAGGCCCTACAGTGTACAGAAGCATCTGTGCGGAATATGGACTGGAGACCCCTAGGTCACAAAGGGAAACATTTCTCAAATTGGTGGAGAATTAGAGGTCTAAGATCCTGAGGGACTTTAAAATACAGACTGACGATATGTAATTACCAACCAACTGGACATTGTGATCATGGATAAGCAGCAGAGGAAAGCTGCTGTAATCATTGTAGCCATCCCCAACGATGGCAGGAGCCCCCCTTAGCTACACTGTAATTCCAACCCTGCTTTCCACTAAGAACCATTCAGAGTATACTCTGGTTAACAAAAGTCATCCTCTGAAACAGCCTTGTGTTATTTCTGTCAGGGGGATGACCAACAGTGTTGTCCTTTTTGAACATAAGTGGGCATGGCTATAAGAGGGCATTCCGGGCAACTTCTCTGTATTCTGCAATTATTATTGGTTTGTAATTTAAGTGTTTTTCCTGTAAGGATCGAATTCTCATTTTATAGGACACATCACGATATCAGAGTAAAACTGGTATGATAAAAAACTAACAAGTTGAATTAAAACATTTTTTTCTCTCGTAGTTACTGCAGCTGCAGTCAGAAAATGGGATGGTAAGACCACAGGCCATCACGATACAATTGTCATGGCTGGTCATCTCAAACAAACCCCTGGATGGTCTGGAGGTGGTAACTATGCAGCAAATAACAGATCATTATTATTTTATTTTAGCTTTGTTTTTACAACTTAAAAATTTCTTTTTTGCAGTTATATTTCACCATGTGGAAAAATAAATTTTAAAAGTTAATCATGATAAAACAGGTATAAAATGTTTTGAAATAATTCAAATTTTTTCTGATAACTGATTTGCTGAAACAGCTGTGAAAGGACATATTTTCTTTGTTGTGAAAAATATATGCTCACCTTTCACAATTCAAACTGACTAAATGGTGGTGTGGCGGTTAGCCCTGTAGTCTCATAGTAAGAGTCCCTGGTTTGAGCCTCGGCTGGGTTGTCTGTATCCACATGTTCTAGTAATGTGTGGGTTCTATCTGGGTGTTGTGTCATTCCTTATGATGGAATGGTGACTCCTTCAGGGTGTATCTGGCCTCTCCGCTATTAGCTGCTGAGATAGACTCCACCTCCATGCAACCCTACATTGGAATATGCGGTTATAAACAGTGGAGGGACTTTTTTTTTTATTTGAACATCTTTTCTGCATTGTAATAAAGACATCTTTTCACCTTTCACTTTTCCATCAAATTACAATGTTGATTAGACTTTGGGCAAAGCTGTCTTCACAACAGACTTGTGCTGAGTGGGTATAGATGTTGAAGTTTGAATAATCAGATTTATAGTGAGTTAAAGATTGTTCATGATGGCATCATGCTGACAGAGAGATGACAATGAGATCAAAGACAAAATAAAATGCCCTTACAACAGCTTTAGACGACTGCTGTTTTGACACAGTAGGGCTGCACTATGTTGAAAACATTCAAATTATCTATGAATTTATGTTTTTCAAATAAAAAATATCAAATATCACTCAGATTACCATTAGCTGATCTGAGGAGTCCCCATGTACTGTTTACTCTAAACTGATTTACACTCTAGCTTTAATCTAGGATTACAGAATATTTAAATTCAGGAAACTGTTTTTTTTTTCTTCTTCTTCTTATTGTAACTGTGCAGCCTTACTATACAGCAAACTAAAAACAAGAAATGAAAGGTTTGACAGAGGATGTGGCGGCGGGCGGAGGTCTGGTGGCTGTTTGAACCAGATGGATGACAGGTGCCAGTCTTACCTGCCGCCAGGCCCCCAGGTGTCTTTTGGTCTCTCATTGTCATCTGTGTCAGCAGACAATGCCCTGCATACAACCATCAGCTTTAATGTACATCATCTAGCATTGCATACCGCTAAACGGCAATCAGATAGTAGAACAAAAATGTGTAATAATGACACCACTAACAAGTTAGTTATTTAAATTGAATAGAAATGTGCTAAATGGACTGTTGATGATTTTGTATAACGTACTTCGGATTCAACTTGCTAATTTGATAGTACAGTGCATTACAAAGCATGTTGGTAATTGTGGAACAGAGAGTATTTATTCCTGGACAAAGGGTGAAATTATATCGATACTATCAATAATACTCAAAACACTAAGACTCTGCGCACAGAAAACTCTAGGACATCGCTATTATAAATGACAAGCCAACAGATAAATGTGTATTATTGTCTAATGTTAGATGAATGACATGACTTTAAAAAACTTTTGAGTGCAGAAGTCTGTAAATTCCTCTCTGTAGAATCTCATACAAGTCTCAAACAAATATAATGATTGGTTTTTATCCTCAGAATAGTTCTAAATTATCTGTCATCTAAGGGCATTGTAAGTCTTTTGTTCACTTTGTAGGCATAATAATTAATATTTAAGGTCAATCAGATTTAACCTTTATGGTGTGCTTAGAACTTTAGAGCTATAATTACATCCTTTAAGTGTCTCTTAATCTGTCTTCCTTAAAGTGCATCAGACAGCCACTTTATACACTCAGTTTTTTAGTATTTTTTTAAATAACTTCATCAACACTGGACTGGAAGACAGAAACCAGACAAAGTTTATGTCTAGTTTTGGTGCCACCCCCTCTGAATGTTAAAGCTTCCTCCCAGTCACGCAGACCAAAAGTTAGATGGAGCCAGAGCTTGACAACAAGACGGCCAATGGATAATATTGACCATATGGTGTGACAACTGTCTTTTGCAGTGGGTATACAAACTTAAAGCATTGATTTGTTCTTTTTTTTGTTGTTGTCAGTTTACTTTTACAATGGTAAAAGTTAGGTTAGAAAGGGTTTTTTGTGCCATTAATCAATCATAATAATAACATGAGATCAGTAAGGGATTTAATTTGTAAATGTAGCCATTCTTCGCATTCAGGATGACTTTCTTTGTATCATCCCTTCTTTTCAATGTTAATAGTAGTTAAAGCTGTGTGTATAGCAAGAAGAAATCTTGTTTAGGTCCATGACCAGATAATTTTGTGCTGCTGTCACATGACAAAGTGCTAGTTGCCAAGCTCTATCAGACAATTATTAACTAAAGCCTTTAAAGAACAAAATGTAATGGAACACTTTCTCTGCAAAGAGGGCTTTGCAATTGGAAGATATTAAATAAGGTAGATATTCAATGTTTCAAGGAGACAGAATGTAGAAAATGTAGAGAATAACAGGCATAAGAATATATTAAGGTTTACTGAAGGTTTACTCTCATACTTAATAATTTCCTTTGACATTTTTCTGGCATAGAGATCAAACCATTTTTTAAAAAATATTCCTCTAATTTCTTTATTGTTCACGGAGATAAAGGGCAAACAGCTGTTTTGTATTCTGCTCTGCAGATTATGTTTTTTTTCTCTGATGAATTGACATTGAGAGTACAGCTTACCTGTGCTTATAGAGGTAGAAGGCAAATCCAGAAAGGATGAGAGCAAAGAAAGGGACTAAAATGGCTGCTGCCACAGAACTGCTGTTTGTGTAGGGGTTTGATGGGTCCATTGCCATGGTTACAGGACCTAAAGTCACACATACAGATATACCAGCATATGCATCAGCTCATACATCCCTTTGTGCATAAGATAGATGCTTCCTGCATTGGTAGTTTCTATTCTCTGCCTCCTTTGTTCTTAAATACATTTATTCTACATTTATTTTACACTGCTATCTTTATATTCAATATTTTGTTTTATTCTCAGTGTTGCCAACACAGTGCGTTGCTATGGATTTAACAAACAGACCAACCTTGTCTTGTCAGATGGAACTTGCCAAAATCTTTACTGTGAATGTGTCCCTGGTAGACAAAGGTCTTCTGGTCGGACTCTGCAGTAACCTAAAAGGAAAAATATCATCAGATAAATAGTTTATCTAAAATAAATCACAATTCATTGGCACTTTTGATATAAAAATCCAGTGTTTGTTGTAATTAATAATTTTAATATATTTTTTTACATGTTTACACTTACATTATTTAGTTGATGTCGGTTGTGTGCATTGTTGTGTACATATTGTCCATGTACAGCTGGAGTCTGTTTTACTGTATGTCAGGGCACTTTTGCAAAAGCAATCCTAGATGTTATATAACCTTAATCTTCCTAGTTGAACAAAAGGTAAATAGTGTGCTGCTTATTTTTAAATAACTATAATACTAAATGCATTCATTTGGAAGATTCAAAGACCATTTATTTTTGGAAATTTACAATACAGTCTATAAATTTGACATGTCACCATTCTCCTGTCCCTTTCTCTTCCTCTTTCTCTCTTTACCCTTTCTTATAAAAGCATCAGATGTTTTACCCACACATTAGCAAGTAAAATTACAGGTCAAGGCAGTAAGGCTATCCCACATTTCAGTCCTTGGACCAGAGTCCACATAACCACATTTTCAGATATGATCCTCATGACCTTTCACACTAACATTTCCTACTGTTTCTTTCTCCTTTCAGACCATTAATATCTAACATACTCAAGCTAAGTTAAACTGATTTAATGTGTAAAAAAAGTAAAGACAGAAAAAAGTTTCGAAAGAGAAAATGTAGCTCAAATAGCTCAACAAAAACTGAGCTTGAGGCATTGCTTGAGTAACTCAGGGTGAAGAGAAGGCACAATCAATCATTAATTGCTGCCTGTGTGAGAGACAGGCTCAGTCCAAAGCTATAAGCTTACAGAAAACTGAGATTCTTGGTCATTTATGTGTTTTTACCAAGAGGTGTACCACTGCACAATGGTCATTTTCATGTTGAGAAATTCAATGCATTGTATAAAAGGAATGTCAGCAAAAATAAAAATCTACTTTTTTGCTGCACTGGTGGAATATTCTTTAAAATTATACAGAAAAATACCTATACATTTTATCACTTGGGACATGCACACTAAAACAAAAGAGCTGAGGACAAATACAGTGAATTGAAGATACAGGCAATGATCACAGCCTCCCCCTTTGTAAGTCTAATAGCCACAAAATATTTAGTTGTTCTCATTAATGTCCCTGTTCTGTAAATACAAAATAGGTCCAGTTTTATAAGATGAACATTTAATTGCAAAGAACATTGTGGACTTATGCACAGACAACGTGCAAAAAAAACAACAGCAAAAACAACGACTGTATGAATTAATAGAAATTAGATGTTGGCAAAGAAATATTTTCAACATTAATAACATCCTGCTAAATTAAAATTTCAGTTTTTTAGTATTTGCTTTTTTAAATCAAATAAATAAGAGTTTCAAGTTTAGAATTGCTACATACTGCATGCCAGTTTTCCATAATTTCTTTTTCAATTAATGAAGAATTACTGAGTACAGAATACAGTACGATGAAAGAAACAAGTTTGACTCACATCTACCATAAAGAATCATCTTTTGGGGTCTAACCAACTTAGAGTCATGTGCAGCATCTCAGCTTTAAACATGCAGCCAGAATCCTGAGAAACTACTCAGCAACCCAAAGAACTAGAAGATCTGTAATCGATATGGACTAATAGTGTCCTGATCTCAACATCATGGAGTCTCACAGGGCTTATGTGAAAAGACGAAACAGCTCAGATCCACAAAAGGGTTACGGACGTTCTTCAAGATTCTTAAAACAATCTACCTGCCAGGTACCTTGAAAAACTGTGAGCAGTCATACACCTACGAGAGTATATGCTGCTTTAAAAGTGATGTGTGGTTTTATAAAATATTAACTTGCCTTTTTTTTTTTCTTTTTCCTTTCTCTGTGTAGCGTATAAAGTGATGTCTCTGGAAGCATCACTTTACTTTCAATGCCTAAAACTTTTTCACAGTACTACAGCTAGTGAAATATCTGCCCTGCTGGGTGAACTGGGCAGAAAATATCACTAATGACAGATGGTTCTTAGCTACAACATGCAGGAGATGCATCTGCTTCCTTAAACACTTAGTTAACTCTTAGATGTTTTCAATTTGAAGCTAATTATACACTATACAAACTTAAAACACCAACAGAAAGTACAAATGTTTTGAGGCTGTGTGAAATGTAAATAAGAACAGAATGTAATAATTTGAAAATCTAATAAAGCCATACTTTATTCCCAGTAGAACATAAACAACAGCTCATATGCTGAAAAAGAAATTTTACCATTTCATGTAAAATATTAGGTTGTTTTGAATTTGATGGCAGCAACACATCTAAAAAAAGATTAAAAAGGGGGAAACAAATAGCTGGAAGAGTAATTCAGCCACTAATTAAGTTAACTGGCAACTGGTCAATATCATGAGTATAAAATAAGCATTTCAGAGAGACCGAACCTCTGAGCAGAGGCTCACCAATCTGGAACAAACTGCCTCTGATAAATGTGAAGGAATTTCAGGTAAAGCTTTTCTTAGTGTAAAATTGTGAAAACAGCCACCATCTACAATGTATACTTTAAACAAAAGATTCAGAAAATCTAGAAGGACTCTGGATGCTCACGATCTTTTGGCCCTCGTATGGCACTGCATTAAAAACAAGCAGGATACTCTACTGTAAATAATAGAACTGGCTCTGGAACACATCCAGAAATCAATGTCTGTAAACACAGTTCACTGTGCAATCCACACATGTAGGCTAAAGCTCTATCATGCAAAGAATTAGCCATATGTGAACACCATCAAGAAACGCTGCTGTCTACTTTGGGCCAAAGCTAATTTAAAGTGCTCTGAGACAAAGTGGAAAACTGTTCTGTAGTCAGAAAAATCAAGACTTGACATTCTCTTTTGAAACCAGACTAAAATGGAGAAGGATCATCCAGCTTGTTTTCAGGGAGACAGTTAAAAAGCCTGGGCTTGTAATAGTGCCTATGGAGAAGTCACCTTACATATATGTGAAGCCACCATCACTGGTGAAAAGTAGAGATCCTGTAAGAGTAGCATTCACTTCAGTTTTTAATTTAGATTAATTGGAACAGCACCAATTCACAAAAAGTCATTAAAAGGCATTTTACAGACACAATCAAATTCAAGCCAATTCATTGTTATCCAAGTGAAAAAAAATCACATAAGTCCAATTTCTAATAACTGTGTTCAAACAAACCAATAAAGAAAAGAAAAATAAAGAAAAAATAGTTTTTAAAGGGGGTTGTATTGAATCTTTCCCATCCATAGCATAGGTTCCCATCCAGACAATGTCTCTTTTAGCAAAGGTTTTGCATATTTTACAAAGTCAGTGCTAAACCACATACTGCAACCATCACAACAGCATTGCAGAATAAGAGTTCAGTTGCTGAACTGAACTGAACTGCCTGCAGTCCAGACCTTTCACTAACAGAAAACATTCAGTGAATCATGAAAGGAAAAATCCATCAAATACTCAGGATACTTGTGGGTTGAAATATTTTTCTTTTTAAAGATATTTTTCTGCCAATATATTGAACATTAGCTAATGTTTCCTGTGAAATGGTAAAATGTGTCAGTCTGAACTAGAGTTGTCGCGATTATAGATTGTCATTGTATGAAATAAATAATTAAGATTTCATGATTATCACAGTTATTATGTGTTAATTTTAAGAAACTAAAAATCACTAATATCACATGAACACTCCTTTTAGGTCTTTAAATTTGATTTATTTCTATCTTTTGATGCCAACACAACAAAATAATTAACAAAAAAACAAACAAACAAAAAGAAACATTCCCAATAAATCACTTCTGCCCTGTAAACAGTATAAAAAATCCTAGATATTAACTAGATTTCTCTCAGAGAAAACAGAGGAAAAAGGCTACAGGAGCTCTACCAGGACTTGAGAGAAATCGGTTAGAGAATTATGAAACACAGAGAAACATCTAGCTACCTTTGACTTCCAGCTGCTCTTCAGCAGAATAACAGCTGATTGAAACATACTAGAAATGTGAAAATAAACAAGACCATATATCTGTAATAATATGCCATTTCTTCAGCATTACATTGCAGACTGACGACTAAAAGACATCAATCTCATGCCGAAGTCGATTATATTTGAACTTGAAAATTATTCTGAAAACAGACGTATTTCGGTTTTTCTCATACGCATAATGTAACGTTCAGTGAACACATCATGCTGTGCTGTAAACGCAACCAGAGTCGTACAAAATTATAAAATTACTAATGACATATCATTTAGTGTTCATTTACTTTTACGTTAGTGTAAAAAGCTGGTGATTATCCTGCAGGTGGTGGAACGTATTTGATGTATTCCCCCCTCCTTTCATCCTTTTTTTTTTTTTTTGTAAATAACAAAAAAAATAAATAAATAAAAATTCATTAAGGATGACTTAATCTGTTTGTATGAGGGAAATAACTCACAGCCACACTTTCGCATGGAGGCTCGCCTTTTCTGCAACTTGCACAGAAAGAAAACAACACACCACACGTGGCAACTCACGTATGTGCTGTACCTTTGCTTTCACTCTGTGTGGAAGTTGCGTAGATCAGCTGTTATGGTTCATAACGTCACAATAATGAGAAATTTGTATTGGTAATTGTGGACCTAAATTAATTGTGAAATTAAGTAATTGTGACATCCGTAGTCTGAATAATGGATGGCCATTTTAAGTGATTTCTTAAGTTGACTAATCAGACCAATTAAAACGGATTAGTCAATTCGTTGTGACATCACCATTAAAGCATGCCCACCACCCTCACAAGCATTTTTTTTTCTAAGATTTGTGGGCTTTTAGTGACCTTATTGTACAGTAAACACCAGCCCACTGCCTATTAGCTACCATAAAAACAATTATTTTTATTGATCTATCTAGTAATTTTGATTCTGAAGGACAATATGTTTGTGATGGTTTAGTAAGTGAGTCCTGCTTGTGTTGGTAGAACCATGGTGGGCTAGCTTTATTCCACATAATGTGCATTTGAATTTGTTACCCAGTTGAGTGGGATACTGCTGTGCTGCACTGTAGTGATGCGCGGGTCGGGGTTTTTTCCGACCCGCGGGTCCCGCTCTTTTAAAAAAATTGGACCGCGCCAAACCGCCCCGCACCTCCGCTTCTATTTTTTAAAAAAAATGTAGACACTGATTAAGGTCTTTATTTTCAGTTTGACAAAAAATAAAATTAATAGATAGAACTAGATATTTCAGAATAGTAAACCACACCAACCCGCCCTGCAGTGAAGCGAAAATTCTTTGACCCGCCCCAACCCGACCCGCGGGTTACCCGCGGGACCCGCGGGTTAGGGGGCGGCCCGCGCACCACTACTGCACTGGTCTGTTGCGTCCACTACTGGTGCAAACTCTGGCAGAAACAACACTGTAAACTTTAGTTGCACATCTCTGAGTAGTGAAACAATAACGAAAACAAAAATGAGTACACTGTCAAAATAAACAGTAGTATTCCAACTAATCGGACATCCCTGATTTCATCATTTTATGTTCTTTATGTTAATTGGTTATTCTAAATTCTCCCTAGGAGAGAGTGTGGGTGTGAATGGTTGTTTGTCTGTCTGTGTTGGCCCTGCGACAGACTGGTGACCTGTCCATGGTGTACCCTGCCTCTCACCTGCTAAAATGCTGGGTTAGGCTCCAGCTCACCCGCGACCCGTAATGGAATAAGCGGTCAAGATAATGGATGGATGGATGGATGTTCTTTATGTTTTATTAGGAATCAGGTTTAAAGTGATGAGATTTGTACATCATTGCATTTTGTTTTTATTGATCTTTTAGACAGTGTCCCAACTTTTGTGGAACTGGAATTGTACATTAAATTGCTGAGACAAATCAAATTGTCTTTTTGTTAGGAAATAAATAGATAAATAGATTGGTCTTTTAAAGTTGATTATTTGCTCTGTTTCATGCCAGTACATTTTAGATTTTTAACTTTAGGATTCACATAACTTTTGGCCGCCTGTTCCTGATGACTATGATTTAGTAAAGATTTCTAATACCACTGTTATGGTTATAATAATACAATTTTTAAAATACTTCCAGTCTCCCGTTATCTAAGAATCTGATACATAGAATTTGAAGATGTTACAGTTATACAGATTTCTGGCATTGCATGCAGAATTTAGGTAAGATGATACTGCAACATTGCTTCAGTGTTTGACAATTCAGTTATTCAATGACCCACAACTCATTTAGATCCTGCTATATAACTGTGTTGCCTTCAGACATCTTAAATGCTTCAAGATAAGAGGTTTTACTTACATATCCATCCATGGCCCAGTTGTCATTTTTAAATTTGCTGTAGTAATGTTCAGTTGGCCCCTTCACCTGGTAGACCTTCAGTAATAGCTGGTTTTCCTCAGACTTATATGTACCTGGAAAGATAGAGACAGAGCACTGAGATTAAACACAAAAAAAAGCTAAAACACACCATCTAATTAACTTCAACGATGTCAGGCAAACTGAGTAGTTGTGTGACAGAAAAACAGACACCTTGACATTTTTAGATCATCATACTTTCTTTCATTCAAGAAGCTTGTGACACATTAGTTGGGGAAAAATGACATTTAACCTTCAGCTACATTTGTCTTATAAGTTAAATACACAACAGACTTTAAACAGATACAATTATGTTACTTTAAATTTGTAGTGTGTCTCTTACATGGACTTGTCATATTTAGGAGCATCAGGTTTTAAAGTGTAATTCAAGTGTTTAGCATAAATAGCATAGCAACTTTTTTCTTGCCAGTAACTTTTAGGCAATTAAAACAGTTGTGGCACAGTTAAAGGAAAAAAATACTCTCTTTAATTCAATTTTCATCATTACTAGAATAAAACAAAAATCCTCTCATCCACCCCAGGGCTTAGAATTTGATAAATTGAACTTAACCTAAGAACCTACAAGAGCTTGTAGAACCACATTTAGTAGAGAAACTTAAAACGTTTTAGTAGAAAAACAAACAAAAACTTAATGCTGTGAAGTTTTTGTTTGTTTTTGTTAATTTTGATTTTTTTTTTTTTTTTTTTTTTTTTTGGAGAAGTTAAAGGTCTCCTTACAACATTTCAATAAGGTTAAGGTCTGTACTTTGACTGGACCATAGAAATACCTTGATTCTTTACTTTTATATTTTTGCTGCTGTGCTTGGGGTCCTGTTTCATCAAAGCTTTAGCTGTCATGTGGATTTTAAATTTGACCTAGAATACTTGATATACTTGGTATAATCTGGTATACAGAAACGTTCACAGAGTTCTTATACCTGTGTATCTTTAGGATTTTCGAGCAGTATAAAAATAATATAATTATAGTTGGAATCCCAAGAACATCTATAACTCATTGAAATGACAAACTGCTTCATTTTGAATAAATTCCTTAAATAAAACTTGAAAAACTTGAATGTTTTTGAAAATGTGAACTATATTGCAACATGAGCCCCAGAGGGATTTTATCAGCTTGGGCCTTTATTAATTAAAATGTATACAAATTAAAACAAATCAATCTGAGTCGTATATGTTTTGCCTTTTAGTCAGACATCTCCACTTCGGTCTCATTTGCCCAAAGGACATTGCTCCAAAATTCTCATGGTTTGTTCATTTGCAAAGTCATGCTGCCTCCTTTGTTTCTCCTGTTGCCTGTATTTTATGGTCTGATCTCGGGGTAGAGATGCTGGGATGTCCTGGGAAGACTCACAACTGTTGAATATTTTCCACTTTTGAATAATCTTTGTCACTGTTGAATAATGGAAAAATATAAAGCTTCATTCATTTCTGTCTTCGAGGTATTTTAGCTAATAATGCTCTCTTAACTCTCAGATGTTCACGTGTTGATTGATTTATTTGGTAAAAAAGGCTAAATGTTTTAATTATATTTATTTTAAAATTGTTTATTACTTGTCTTTTAATATTTAATCTTGAGTTTCTCATTGACATTCTTAAACCTTCTATTTAATTTTTTACTTTACTTAGTAAATGAAGCCATCATACTCTAATGTATTAGGAAGACAAATGAAAAGGAATGAAACTGAAATGAATATATTACAAGTTTGTCTCATGTGCATGCATCAGTGCTGTTTTCCATCCATGCAGACTGTCAATGTTTATAGATATTATGTGCAATTTACGAGTTTGCGCCAGTCAAAACACAGATTAGTGATGTCTTGCTGACAAGTGAGAATGAAAGCAGGGTTTTTTATTAGCCTCCTGTGTATTTACACCTCCAGCAATGCTTGCACCTGAGCTATTTACACTGCATTTGAAACCTGCAAATCCTGGTACGTGATTACTCTTATTTCACTAAAATAAAACAACAAGTTTTGATTCACTTTTTATTAGCTAGTTTTTTTTTAGTACTATATAAAATTAATGTATTTTCCACACACCTGTCTTGTTAAGGGTTATTTGGAGAACCATATAAGGATATACTATACAATACCAGTCAAAAGTTTGGACACACTTTCCTATTAGTTTCAATGGGAAAGTGTATCCAATAAATTGTTACCTGACAATCTGATTGACACTCCACTGGTCTCCAGTAATGTGACATTAACACGGCCACTGGAAGAATTGAACCCAGTAACTGTAAATGTTGTGGCCTGTCTCTTCCCTAAATACTCGTAGAAACCGCTCCACTCTGAATTCGGAGAAAAGACGTCCACTGGAACTGTCACAAAGACAAAGAAACAGTCATATTAAGAATGAAGTTATATACTGTATGCATACAGTATTTGTGTGTGTGACTTGGTCTTTTTTGAGAATCAGCTGGAGAAATGTTGTCAGCTGACATTTGCCCAGATACACATTAAAGGTCATGAAAAAGGATGATTGCCACAAAAAACTTAGGATGATGATTACCCTCATGTGTTTGGCAAAAAAAAAACATACAAAACAACCAGCTGTGATTCCCTCAGAGTTGATAAGGTCAGTCTGATTCCACATTCACTCAGCTACATGACTCATTTCAAACTCAGCTGTAGCGTTCTTGGAGAAATTTACCCAACTTTGATTCCAAAATCTTTTTACAGACTTACAAGGTAATTTAATGGTATTACATCTATGTGTTTCCATCCATTAATTTACTTACTTCATCTGAACCTACTTACAGCCTGCAAACAAGACAGTTTTTTTTACCATCCAATAAAAACTGCTCAATCTAATAGTGGCCCACATAATAACAATTCACTGCAAAGTCCTATCTCATTATTCATTTTTTTTCTAGGAAATACATGTTGACAGATCAGGAAAACTATATAACGAAATCAATTTAAAATGGGGCATAAACACTCAGTGATGAAATGACCTCACTTCTATTTAATGTTCATCTGTTGTGTATGTACTAAAGCAAATGCATGTTTTGATGTTTGTCATGCGTACCACGAATCTTGTTCTTCTGGACATCGGACTCTCCTCTATCTTTAGGATTGACTTTTACTCCAACTGAAACATTAAAAAAGGTATCAAGTTTAGTTGAGCTTACGTGGTATGTAAAATATAACAAATAGTTTGTTAAATGCAAGAATAGGGGGAATTATGAAAAAAGAGCTGGTAGCCTGACTTCTGTCTGGATATAAACCTATAGCACCATGAGTATGTGATATAAATAATATAAAAACTAATCTAGCTGTCATTTCCCAGAGGCTGAAGAGTGAAGAAATAACATCAGGGTGATAATCTGAATTTATCTACACACAGGTGATTGTTACAATGAGTTTTATTTTCAGGTAGAAAGATAGACCCTTTTACATATCATGAATACAATGTCAGTACCTTTACAGAGTGGTGGTTTTCCTGACCATCTCCCATCACTTTTACACGTTCTATGCTCTGATCCCCCAGCCAGATAGAAAGCCTCTTGACACGTGTATATGAGAGTATATCCCAGAGTAGGCAGGTCCATAGATCGAACATCTACGTTACTAGGCGTCTCTGGCTGTCTGCATGAATGAGCTGAGTGATGGGGGAACAAAATAACAATATATATATATATATATATATATGTATATACACCAAGTTATTATCATTAATAACTAAACTAATAGTTAAGATTTTTTTCAATATTTTACAAGCAAATAATAGTTTTACCAAGGCTGATTACTTACCAATGCACTCAGGTTGAGTTCCACTCCAGGTTAAATTTTCTAGGCACGTTCTTGTTGTTGAACCAAGGATGTGGTAGTTTTTGCGGCACTTGAAGGAAATCTTACTGCCAACCTATATATCATTACGGAATAAAAACATGATTTTAAGTGAACACAGTATCCTCTTGAAACCTGCTACAATCACCAATAAAAGATAATCGGTACTTTAAGCATCATCAGCAGTGCATCCAGCCCAGCATACTGACACTAACACAGCATACAGGCAGCATTCATCTCTTTCACTCATCCACTTTAAATGTGCGTTGATATATTTTTCATTTATGTGCATTTCCCCTGTTTCTTCTTATTCCGCCATTCTCTAAAAAAACATATCAATCAGCCCATATGATGGAAAATTCCCTCTGCTCTGATCCCTGTCTGTGTGATTTAGATTCCCTTTCTCATGTCATGGTGTGCAGACGTCGTAAAACAACAGCTATAACGGTTTATTTCTTTTTAGAAACAATGGTCTAGCTTTAAATTAAAGAAAAATCCTCTTGTTAAATAATTTTGTATTAATCCCAAAACTTACTACTATTTCTTCAAACCACATTTAATTATGTACTGTATATCTATTTCCTATTCTTTTCCCTTTGGTGGACATAATAATTTAGTTACAAACATCCAATCAAACATTGCTACAGTAGAATCACAAGCTGTTCCTGTGGTTTATTATGGAGTTTAGCCCTTTATCTCGTTGTAGAAATGTCAGAGAAATGATAATATATAATATATCCATTTAAGCCTTCACAAATTAAGGGATTTGGAAGATAGCTTCAAGTCCATTAATGAGTGAGCAGCCATATATTCCAACATGTTTTTATTATCCACATTATTATTTCACATTTTCACCATCAGTCAAAAGTTTGGAAACATTTTCCCATTAGGTTCAAAGGGACAGTGTGTCAAAACTTTTGACTGGTACTGTATGTCCAGTAGTTTATTCATTTTTTGGCCTAAGGCTTCCTTTTTGTGGATGTTGGTGCCAATGTATTCTTCTTGCAAGACTACCACTGTTTCTTAATGGCTTTGCCACATGTTCATATCACAGTCAAGTGAAAGAGCACTGCTGCCATTTATGGCAACAGTTTATAAAAGTGGTTAGTTATCCTTGTACACTTTTAAAATCACTTTATCAGGTTCAAAGTTTCAAATTTGTTATGCAGTACTTGATTGAAAAAGGTGCATCAGGCTGTAAACTTAAGTAAGCCTGCGACCAAAAAATGACTAAATGTCTTATTTAATTTACAGAAAATGAACTAAAACCTATGAAGAAGTATTTTCTTAGCTGTTGTTATTGTTATTTCTAAAAAGAATGTAATTTATATATATTTCAAGTGATTTACGAAGTTTAACCGATATACTATTTCTCACCTGAAAGCCCTGGGCCATTACTGGAATACCATAGGCAGGAGTTCCTGGATCACGACAGCTGTTGAAGGCTGGGTCTAAACACACACACACACACACACACAAATTCAAAAAATACGCTTTGATTGTTTAATTTTTTTCTTTCTCTCTGGAAAAAATGCTTTTAAAAATGCATACATGAGAATTTAACTGCATTTCAATTCAAAATGGTACAACAGTAAATAGAAAATATCCCAGGCCAAAATTGAACAGAACTAAAGTTAAAGTGCATTTTTAAGTACTCCAGCTCTGGTTGTTCTTTGATTTAGAGTCTACAACATCGTATATTAGTTTTACCTTTAAAATGTTTTCATCCACACTTTTCATTAATAGGCATTAGCATCTGACTGCAGCTGGGAGTTGGGACTGCTGCTGCGTGACGAACAAGGCTTTTGTGTTTTACATGGGGGAAGGGCCTGCAGCAGCACTAGCTGCTCATTCGCCGTGTTTCCTTTACAGGTATTTACAAAATAAAAGTAATATTTCTACAATTTCGACAATGTACAATTGCAGGTGTTTCCATTGAATGGTGTGTAGCACATAAGTCTTTATTCTCATAAAATCTCGTCCCACGAGACTCCACTCTGATGAGGATGGAGATTTCTAATTCTTTGTAGAACACCACATCAACCTCGTCCAACATTAAACCTTCATTAAATCACTAAACTTATATTGTTGTGGCGTAGTCCTTGTTCATGATATGATTGTATATCTTCACAACAGTTTATTGATTACATGTTGAATTCTGACATAAACATTGGCAGTGTTTTGGAGGACAAAGTGTATGGCATTTTCTTTCTTTGATTTACCTATACAGGCTGGTTGTTGACCACTCCAAATCCCATCCGTTTGACAGAGTCTGGACGAAGAGCCTACCAGCACATAGGGGGCATGACAGTAAAACCTGACTGCTGACCTGTGAATGAAAATAAATACTGTATTTAAAAGTAAAAAATAAAAAAATTAAATAAAAAAATACAGCACATGGATAACAAGGGTTATTGTTCTAAGTATATATTTATTTGAGATGCTATTTCTTAATATATTCATGTTTAATGGGATTTTCTGCTGGTCTCTATCTTTCCATTTTACATTAGGTTTACATTTTCTTGTGTAGTTTTGCCCACAAATCTATAAATATCAATGTTGACTTTAGAATGTTTCTCACATACATCCAGCTATACGGCCAAAAAATAAATAAATAAATAAATAATTCTAACTTTATTGGCACATTTGGTAACCTTGATGTTAACAACCAAAAGTTCCTTATTTGCTTTTTTTTTCATATATTTGCTTCCTACAGCAAATATAAACAAAGCAGGTGTGACAGGTTATTTAAAGTAAATTAATGCAAATTAAAGGAAACACTAAAATTGTCAAACAAGCAGAAATTTATCTTACATTTTTAAGAAATTTTTATCACTACTGACCGATAAGTAAAGGTGTTCCCCTCTCTGAATCCTCCCCCAGGAGAGCCAGGATCACCACACAGGACAGCTTCAAAGACAAAACATGGACAGTTAGAACTACTGCTGGTTTAAAATGCTGACAAGACAAGACTGTATGTTGAGTGAGGTTAGCATATGCGGTGAGGAATTAACTTACGTAAGCACTGTGGGACATCTCCTGTCCAAGTCCCATTTCCTCCACAGGTTAGCACAGCGGGAACAGAGAGCTGATAACCATTGAAACAACTGTAGCTAACACTCGATCCCCAGGAGTGGTCGGTCCCTTCCACTTTGCCACGGAGTACTTGTGGGGGAGGTCCACAATGGATTACTGAAACAAAAACATAGCACATCATGTGATAATATGATAAACATCAATAGTTTAATGGATAAAATGGCATTTCACTGAACCACATGACCAACTCTCAACCTGTGGAACCGGATTTGTGTAGCTTACATGCTTTGTTTGCCATGTTCAGAGATATACTTAATATAATGTACATCACAGGGGTCTAGTAAAAGTATGTACTCTTAGCTGCAGAAGTGGGTTCTGGTGCAGGCCATATGTGGTGTCAGGCCACATGACCTGTTCATTAATGTGAAGGTGTGTTTTCAGCTTTGACAGCTTTCAGCCAGCCCATGTGTGTGATCCAATTAGGACTGAGACTGCTGGCTTGAGTCCAAATTGGAATAGAAGGTCAACAGGGAAAACCAGATATGGGGAAAAATGAAAAAGGAACAGAGAACCTTCAGGAATGCAGATGGAATGGAAACGAAAAAAAAAAAAAAGCCAAAGCTGCAGATGGTTTTGATCACCATATGGATATTTACTGTTTTAAAGCTGCAGATGACTTAGAAAATTTTTAAGGTTACCATGGTGAATACCTAAATATTTTGACCTATGATTATATATTATCTGGCACAGGAACAGCACAGGAACAAGTGTGTGTCAGGGCCGATAGCGTCTCCACTGTCACTTCAATGGCTCAAGTGGAGCTTGATCGAGGCTCCCTCGAGGCTAAGGACCAGGTCTTTTAGCTCAGCAAATACCCGTGGGCCAGAAAGGACTAGCTGTGGTATGCGGTGGTGTCACAGTGAAAGGCAATGTTTACCTGAGGGCTGAGACAGGGAAACTGGTTCCTTAAAAACAATGATGTTCAGCAGCTCTCAAATTCCCTATTTCTTTTGGCAGCAACACAGTCTACTGTTCATTGTTTTTTGTAACATTTCGAGCATTGCAGCATATCTAGTTATATGAGGAAAAACTATAAAAACAGATTATGTTTTTGCTGCAATCGCCTTGCAATAAGTGCAGGCTGCCCAGAGCATTGCTCCACCACAGGACCCAGATTCAGTCCTGCAGGATTCAGTCTGGGTCACATTTTTTTTGTTTTTTGCCATTAATTTTGTCAGTGAGTTGATTTGCTTGATTAAATGGTTGAAATGGTTCAAATAACCAGTTTAAAATAACCCACTGATATTAATTAAGAATTTTCCCTTGACATTTTTAATTCAATTGAATGTTTATGTCTTAAGCTAAAAATCTAACCAACATTTGCATGTGGACTACTGCAATTCCTAACTACTGGGCTACCCCAAATATGCTTGGAAAAGTCTCCAGCTGATCCAAAATGCTGCAGTGAGAGTTCTGATGAGAACTAGTGGGTGAGATATTTCTTCAGTTTTAGCTTCTCTTCATTGGCTCCCTGTTAAATATAAAATAGAATTTAAAATACTTCTCTTCACATATAAAGCTCTTCATGACTAAGATCCATTGTATATCAAATATCTTACAGTTCCTTTTCCCAACAGAGCACTTTGCTCTCAGACTGCAGGTTCACTTGTGGTTTTTAGAGTCTCTAAGAGTAGGATGGGAGGCAGAGCTTTCAGCTCTCAGGCCCCTAGCTTACGGAGCCAGCTCCCAGTTTATGTTCGGGAGGCAGCGTAACTGCCATAGGCTTAGACTGCTGAGGGACATCCCATGATGCACTGAGTACTTCCTTCCATTTTCATCTTCCTGCTCTTTATTGCCATTGTATAAATTGATATAATGACAGTGTCATTAACTTGCTCCTCTTCTTCTTTCTCAGCAGATCTTCCTGGCTAAAAGTTGTGGTTCTTGTTGATCCCTCTGTCCTGGCCTCTCCACCTCCAACTGGATGAGGCAGATGGCCGCCCTTACTGAGCTTTGTATTGCTAGAGATTTTTCCTTCCTGGTAAAAGAGTCTGTTTTTTCCTTTCCGGTGTCGCCCACCGCCCATGCTCAGGATCGGAGATTGAATCAATGACAAGATTCATTGCAATCTTAGTTTTCTTTAGTTAGACATTTCTTTAAATGAATTAGCTTGTATGAATACTGTTTTTATAAAGTGGACTGATGAGGATTTCTTTTAATTGATATAATAATATATTTGATATATCATTTGATATATTGATATATAATTGGTATTTTTTCTATTGATATGATTTCAAAACCCTTTGCCATGTAGACCTTAATTTTGCAATTATCAGTGTAAAATGCTGATATCAAATTGTCCATCAACTCAAAAAGATTAAGATGCATTAAAGAGGCATCATATAGAATTTAATCTGGAATCATTTGACAGCATGCTGTTTATGTACGATTAAGTTGTTGAGGATGTGCATCATACTTGCAGTGTGCTTTACGTGCATTGATGTCTATGCAGATAACTTCATAACACGATAAACATCTCTGTGTGTGCGTGTAACTAACTCTTTGAGATAATGATAACCATCTGCAGAGCTTCAAACATCTAATAAAGTCGGTGTAATTCTCGTCTAACTAGGAGACAGATGGTGTCATGCTCCATTCACTCTGCTGTAATATACAGTGCACACATGCATACAGAGCGAGTGCGCTGCAGACAGAAACAAATATGCAATTTAAAGTGAATACATGCAAACAGCATATCCTGTGTATAAAGCAGACACCTATATATATATATATATATATATATATATATATATATATATATATATATATATATATATATATATATATATATATATATATATATATATATATATATATATATATATATGTACGTAGGTGTATGTATTGGATTTTGCCCTAAAATGAAAGATGTTTATGAACATTAATTTTATTTGAAAAACCTGTGTAAGTACTAGGTTAAAATGGGTCTTTTAAATATTTATTTATTTGTACACAAATGATCTTCCCATATAAAGATCATAATATAGATATTTATGGAAGAATTGGTCCCAATTCAAAGAGAGTAAAGGTCTGCAATAACCCCTTGTGGCACTACAGAGTCATTCTTTTTTCCATTTTTTTTAACTTTTTTTCACAGTTTTGAAAATGCTTTAAACTACAAGGACAACATCTCTTATCAGTAACTTGGGGATTTCTAAGCAGCCACAGCTTGTAGCAAGTTAATTAGTGAATTTCTGGTTTTGTATGTCTTCTGTGTTCTAAAGAAGCCATGAATGTCTTATAGTAATTTCCTGAAAATTTTAGTCTCATCTTTTACTATTATTAATTCTCCAGTCTTTAAGGTGTTTTACTTGTTGTTATTTCCATAAAAAGACCCATACACCTGCACACTAGTCAATGCCAGATTTTCAAAGCATGCAGTTCATCCTTTTATTGCTTTGTGACTTCAGGAACAATAGTTGGTGGCTGGCCAGCAGCTAACAGGGATTCAAATTAATCACTGTATGAGTGTTTTCTTCTCCATAAAAACAACTTTGTTGTTATGGAACAAACTGTAACTGTCTAAAAATGGAAGAGCACACTCTTATTGACTTCAGCATTTAATATTCAGGACCAGTATTTCTGCTGGTCTCTGATGCCTAAAGTAGACTCTGTGTCTGTAATTGAAGGTTTCTGAGTCTTATATTTCCTTCTTGTGTCTCTCTCTTCTTGTAGGATGAGGTGACCTCACAGCCCAGAGGAAGAGGAGAGACTCTCATTCCAGCATACTTATGTATCTTTGCTGTTCTGTTCAATGCAAATGCTCACACTTTTCCCTTTCTCCAACTTTTCTTTTTCTTATGTTTCTATTTTATTTTTTTTTCTCTTGATTTTTTTTACTTTCTGACTGCATGCCTTTTTCTTTTCTTTTTTAGTCTCTCAGCACCTCCTGGTCCTTTAGTATCCCCCCGCCCTGACCACCCTTTGTGTGTTAGGCATATTTCTGTTGGGGAACAATTGGACAAAATTGGGCCAGTCAACATATTTTATGTGTTTAATCCTTTTCTTAGTGGTGGTTTAACGGTTTGGGGTCAGGTATTGATTTGGCTCTTTGTTTCTACCATCACTCGCTTCCTTTTTCACTTGTTTCTCTTTTACACTCCCTGTTGCACGACTGATGGCTCACCACATTTTCCCCTTTCCCTTTTCCATTCACTTGCTTTAATCTCCTCTTCCACCTCTTTTTTCTTCTTCTCTTAATCTCTGCATTACTCAATGTGTGCTATTGTGTGTTTTGTGACTCTCTCTGTTATAATCTCATTTGTTTCCCATGACACCTCTTCATCCCTTAGATTTTCCCTTCTTCTCCTCCTCTCTCCTCCTTTAACACTGCTAGTCTGTTTTTCGTTCCCTCCCACACCTATCACTCCTTGTCGCTGCTTTGCTTACTCAATCCTTCTTTCTGTGCCTCAACTGATTCATTTTGCCTGTCAAGCCACAGTTTGATAGGTTGTAACTCTTTTTCTGTCCATGCTTGTGACCACACATGAAAAAACAGTTTTGAGTTGAATTAAATTAAGCAGATTGAAGCAGGGGAGTTGAACAAAACATGTTTGAAGTCAAATCTAAGGAAGAATAGAATAGTGAGGACTAAAGAAGGTGGCAAAAACAAAAAAAGAAAGTGGAATAAAATGGAAGAGAAATATCAATGGAGAGCTGATTCGGCCTTTCTGCTTTCTTATTCTTTCTTTACACTTATAATTTCCACTTCTCAATTTCTTACCCTGGTGTCATTCTCTATCACCTACAGTATCTTTTACTTCTCAGTTTTTTTCTCTCTGCACCCCTCTCAGTAGCCTCTATCATCGCTTTCTTAGATTTTTTTTCATCTCAGTTCAAAGCCTCTGCAACTGAGGCAGCCAGCAGGAGACTTTCTGTTTATGGGAAGAGGCGATGGGGAGGATCTCAGGAAACATCCCTTTTTGCTGATAAGCTAAACTCTAATATATTGACTTTTCTACAGCTCTCACTCATTTTATTGTAATAGATCTTTAAAAAAAAACATTTAACCACATTAAAACACTATTATTCTTACTTTAAGCTGCACTGTTGAACTATTTCACATTTTGGCTCTTACTAATAAAGGGAAATTGTGCATCCATCTTGCATCCTGTCTCTTCTTTACGCTCTCTCCAGCCAGCAAAAGTCAGTCTAATGTTGACTCTTGTCTTATCTCTTGCTTTGTCACTTTCTCTCTATCTTCTCCTCACTTCCTCCTATAAAGTCCTCTTAAGTTTCTTTTCTGATTCAGTAATGGTGCATATTCAAAACGGCCAGTGTGTTGAAATGCAGTTGCTGATGTGTGATGCAGTGCCATAAAGCAAAACACAAAGTATCTAAAAATGCTCAAGAAAGGTAGCAAGGGGTGTGAGAACATAAATTTCCACAACACTTGCTTCTTTACATTTAGGCCACTGAACACATGAATGTGTCAGCAAATAGTCTGGACCATTTGCTGTCGCTGTGTGTGACAGTGCGTGCTTATAAGAGTTTGTTCTTTCTGCTGATTTGTGTGCTGCTTTCCGCTTGCTCCCCACTTTCATGGATACATACAGATACATGCTATATAAAAACAGTAGGGAGTCTCATCTGCTACTCGGAACATGTTGTAAAGAAAACACAGAGATTTCCACACCATAATTCCTGGATCACAAACTGCCTCCTGCTCATTCTAGACATCCATTACCCCCACTGCCTTTCTTATATTTCCAGCTGGGAGAGTGTATCTCTAGCAAAAACCCTCCTACTGGGGTGTGCAAGTGTGAACAGCAACTGCTGAAAAAAAATTGACCAAAAGGTCCAGACTTTAAAATCTCTGGTCTTAATGTGAGAAAAAAGTTATATATATACTAATATATATAAATAATATATAAACCCATCAGTTTCATAAAGGCTTCACTTTCTGGGCTTCACAGTGATGCATAAAATCCATTTACAAAACTCAGCACCTCTCCCAAGCCATGTTGTAATATGTACTAAAGCTGTGAAATCTTTTGCATGTGAGAATGCAAATGCCAACAAGAGATGCAGATGCAAATGTTATACATTCAGTAGGTCCTCAAAATGACTAAATGAGCCTATATGTTAATAGAGAATAGTCTTCCTTGAAAAATTCACAGCAAGTAAGTGTGCATTCTGATTAGAGGTGATATTTCATACATTCTTTCAGTTGTTTTTCACACATTTGTCATACATTATTATGGATAAATAAATCACATTATAGATAAATCGGTAGTCATTGTAAGGCATACTTTTAAATGGGTAATGCTTGGGTTATTTTTTCAGGTGGGTTTGCCTGGGGCGGTCGGGCCCCGTCGGGTTCCTGGGCGGGGCTCTGCTGGGGGGAATGGGTGGCCCTTGGGCCTGTGGGGTGCCTGCCCTCTGTGCAGCCTGCGCCGCCATGCCCGGCGCCCACTGGGCCTGCTCACCATCGCCCTGTAATGCCCGGTGCCCCTGCCCCATCGCGCCAGGGGGCTCCAGTCTGGGGGCCCCTCTGCTTTGGTCTGAGTGGGCCACTGCTCTGTTTGGCTGTCCTGTGCTTGGTGCTCTGCTGGGCCTTTGGGGCCTCGGGCTCCCCCCGTCTCCCGCTGATGCTTCGGGGTGTGGCGTGATCACGGCCCCTTTGCAAGCAGACATTTCTTCCTTGTTGCATGGCCACACACGCACGTTCACACGTGCATGCCCACAAACGTGATTGTCTCTCCTGACTAGATGTTGCTGATGTTTGTGTTAGTACGTTTCTCTGCAGGTACGTTTGATGACTACTGTACTTTTTCATATCATCAGTATCCTATTTACTTTATGTATCATGTAGTACTGCGGTAGTTTATATTGTTTTTTTTTTTGTGGTGTGTTTTAGGCAGCCTAGACAACTGTTATTTACACATTTTAATCCTGTCCTTTTCTCCCTTTTTTCCCCTCTTTCTCTATCTCCCTGTCAGGTTTGGCACTGACATATAAATACTAAAGAAAATAAGATTACAATAAAAAAAATATATATATATCAAGGACAGCCATGTATATATCATGTCTCCCTTGGTAGAGCAAATCTGTCAAGCAAAATATGGCACACAGACCACCATTCTGTATGTTAGGATGCTGGACAGGCCAGGGTAAGAAAAAAAAAAAAATCAGGACTGGACTGACTTCTGGATCCATCATTTCCGTTTTTGACATGAAAGCTAAGCTTATTGTGAAGTACTAGAACAGAAACAAACATTTATGTTGTTAGTTTCCCATACCTTTACAATTGGGCTTAGTTTGATTCCAGGTGCCATCTTTGGTGCAATGCAAAACATTGCGTCCAGGTCCACTTGGTTCCAACAGGTGACCAGGGTTACAGTGGTAGGTCACTGTGTGGTTGAAGGTAAACTCACTTTCTACATAGATCCCATTTGCAACAGGTCCAGGGTCTCCACAACTGATTACTGAGGGAAGTAAGACAAAAATGTTGGTAATGAAGTCATACGTTCTCTAGTCAGGTGGTGTTGTTCCAGCTGGATGAGTTAGATTTTTGGAAATGTCAGTCTTATCTCTTTGCCACAAGTATAAATACTTACTGTCCTTTTTATTATTGTGCAAAAAACATTTACATTGACAAATTATCACAGATAGCCTTTCTTCACTTCCTTGAAACACTTGAAATTACTTTATTTCCTCCATCTTCCACCATGTTTTCTTTTTTCTTAAATTCCTGTCTGTCTGCCAACCTACACAAGCTGAACTATTAGATACAACAAATTTAACCTTCTGCAGCCTTGTACCTGCATAGACATCAGTTACCCTGTCCATGCACAATTTATAGTCCTTTTGAAACCTCTCTTTTAAGAAATAAACTCTGAAAATGCTATCTGTAATGACTTTACCTCCATAGCAGAACTTCAATAAGACTAGCTAAACCATTAAAATCATCTTACCTGTGCAGTCTGGGGGTTGTCCCGTCCATGTCCCGTTTGTTGTGCAGTGTCTGGTAGTCAGGCCTGACGTTTTGAAGCCCTCCCAACATGAGTAAGCCACTGAGCTGCCGAAAGTGATGCCATCACTGAAGACAATTCTGCCGTGTGCTGGCGTGCCAGGGTTACCACATGATACCGCTGAGAATTCAGAAAATACCAATCAATGTTAATTGACCATGGAAGTCAGTAAGAGCAATACTGTCTTCCTGTCACTCAAGGCTGATCAGCTGTGGGCTGTGATAATAAGATTATCACTGGAGTCAGCTGGAAATAACATAAAATGTGTCCTTGAGGTATTGAGGCTGATTAATTACTAAAGGTTGTTGGAGTGATTCCCAGCACTAAGTAGCAGATGTACAGTGTTACAGTTTTGTGCCCAAGGCCAATGGAAGGTGCTAATACATCTACAGCATCAATTATAAAGTTGTGTGATAGAGGGAGTACATTCACTTTCAATCTTAAGCTTTTATATATCAGGACATTAAAATAAAATAAAAATCAGGGTATTACTGGGTCCTAAAAGTCCCTAAACATATACAATGCCAGATGTACAAAAACATATTATACTGTGGCATTATTCAGATAACAAATCTTAAGCTAAAATGCAGAACTAGTGTGTGAAAAACTAAGTACATCCAATAGCTTGAAGAACCATCTTTAATATCTGTATGACATTGTCAGACTCACTTTGTAATGCTGCTTGAGTTCAAAGACGTTTGTGGGTATTGGGTTATCCAAAGGCTGAGGTCTGAACTTTGGACCATTGACAAATCTTGATTCTTATCTCTCTCTCTTTTTTTGCCATTCTGTTGTAGACCTACTGCTGTATTTGGGATCCTATTTTTGGTGCTGTATTTTTGGGATCCTGGGATCCTATTGCATTAACCAATGCTTCTGCATTTAAGCTTTGTTAAAAAAAAAAAAAGTCAATTATATCACATTTTGTTATTTGCTTGAAGCTCAGTAACTAATTTTAAGACATTGTCTTGATCTGTATAACCTCATTACTGACAGAGGGTGTTATATCGTTTTCACACAACTGTTTCTGCCTAAGTGTCTCTGAGCGAAGCTCAAAGTGCACACGGTCCAGGGATTGCATTTTAAGGCTGTTGTTAAAAATAAGTTAGATTCTCAGTCAGATGAAAGGTTTGCAATTTCTCAGACAAACAGAAGGAAAATGACTATGATGAAGGGTTACAGAACTAATTGTGAGTCAGTATTTATGAAACATGTCCTTCTGAAGTTGTTTTGGGGAGAACAGTGTCTCAGCATAGATAGTAAAGAAAGTACATATCAATAATTTCCACACTGCTGTGCATTTTCACTTTTGATTGAACCGTTGTTAAAAGTCATAAAACTCCTTTTCTCAGTTTTCACAACTAAAACAAAGGTTTTCCTTTTGTACTGTAATAAAACTTCTATTTTCATCCATGTCATGGTAATAGTTTGTTATGGCATGTCAAAGACTACTTGTTTTTTCTTACAAGTTTCAGAATCATATTCCAATAGTGGGCCAGAACTGTCAGGGGAAGGCATTTAAATGCATTGAGGAAAGGTCTAAACTAGCAATCCATCGATCTTTAGTTTGCTGCCACAGCACATTAACAGAACTGGCAGGAATTAGCAACAAGCCACAGCCCATTTCACTAATAGGATCATGACAGCTGACAGTCCTTAACAATCAAACAGCTATTGATGGGGTTCATTAGTTAGAACCTGTAAGAGCTCAGTCCAAGCCTGCAGCTTGCTGTTTTTTGTCTGAGAGTGTTAGGGTATGTGTTATAGTAGCAGACTATAGATGTGCATTTGTCTGGAAGTGTGTATAGATTTCTTTGTGTTTGTGTCTCAGTGATAGATGCCTTACCCTTTCTGAATCAGCTTTTAACCACTATTAGCCTAATGAAAAACAACTGTAGACAGACATAAATAATTAGCATTACACAAACATAGACTTTGGCATGGTGTGTGGGTGTTTTTTTTTTTTTTCTTCTTGTTTCATCTGATAGCACAGAGCTGTATTTTCATGTACGTTTCTCTACAGTTCATGTAAACAAACTAAGACTCAAAATAGGAAAAGATATTTCAGAGTTGGTCTGTATTACATCTAAAGCGCCACTGGTACAAGTCTAAAGTCCTGTGCCTTGCTGCTTTAGCTTAAAGACCCTCATCACCCCTTTCACCCACCTCTAAAAAAAGGACTAAATCCAAATATATTTATTGCATTTAGATTTCTGTTGATTCTCATATCTTCTAAGCAGTAGCGTTGTTAGACCTGACAATATTTTCTTTTGTACTTACTAAATTTTATTGAACAACACATAGAGTACAGCAATTGACACGAATTATCAAATGCAAAAGATCCAAACTAGTAGCAAGCTACATACACATATTTCTGTCAACATGATCAATGACTGTTTTTGCTCATTTAAATCAGTGCAGCCTTTATGCTTTTGAAGTTCTACTTTTAGCACACTGTTGATGTTATGTGTCATAGTCATGCAATAATATTCAAGTATTCGCTGATACTGTATGACTCACTTCTAACAGGCCATCAACCGAATACTAAAAACCACTTCAGAGTACACTGGAGTTCATGTTCTTTTCTTGTTTTTCTTCCCCAGTCAGAAAAACTTGGGTGGGAATATGGAAGGTAATGCAGGCAGCAGTATGGGATGCCAGTTTCTTTACAGCACTATGGGGACCCACTTTAATTTCCCCTTAAATCCCATGGGCTTAAAGAATGGCTTTGAAAATTGGTGCTATATAGGATGCACGTTATTAGCACAGTGCTGTAGATGATCCAGCTCAGTAAGTCAGCAGTGACACATTTCATTTCTTTGCATCCAGGCTTAGTGGGCTATACCTACATAAATAAACACACACACACACACACACACACACACACACACACACACACACACACACACATATATATATATATATATATATATATATATATATATATATATATGTATATATATATATGTATATATATATACAAACTGCTCCTTCCACAAACCTCTTTCTTTATGCAAATTTCTCAGTTGAGCTGCAATTGTTACATTTGTCTGCACAAACATGCCATGCAATTTAACTTTAAATAACTGGAGACACATATTTTATACTTAATGTAGTAGACATCTTAATGTAGTAAGAAATAATGTATAGGCAAAGAGTGAGCTTAAATTACACAGTATAAATATAATGCACATTGTGTAGGGTACAGCCTATATAATGTTCTTTAAGCCATGCCTGATTATGAATGAGTTGCTTCATGTGCCAAGTGGCCTGATGCTACTGTATGCTCTGAAGAAGAGGCTAACCTCCTCGACTTTGGGGGCTGAGCACATTTAGACTTCCAAAAAAATGCAGAAAAAAGTTAATATTTCACAAAAGCACTATGGTTTTTCATTTTATAGCATTGTTCATTTTTGCCACAAGGTTTTAAGGAAACTGTGTTGAGACCCACAGATAAAAAAGACAGGGGTGACTTGCTATCAAAATGTTTGATGTTTTTAAAATAGGAACTTCTAAATATGCTAAGTTGTCACATCATAGTCCCTTGTTGAAAGCAAGCCTTTCATAATAAAACAGTATCAATAAAACAGGTCTATGAATAGAATACTGTACACAACTCATAAATATCTTTTTTTTTCAATTGAAGAAGAACTTTGATTTCGAATGCTACTAAAATGAGAAATGTGTCAGAAATCAAAAGTGCTTTGTAACTGTTTGTAATGTCAGCTACAGTGTAGGTTTGTAGTGACTTTCTAATGAACTTTCACGAGCTGGTTTATCAGTCATGCAAATGGTCATCGTCACACTTCCCACCTTGGCACACAGGCTGTGTACCACTCCACGTGCCATTGTGAAGACAAGTCCTCTCAGCTGAGCCAATCAGATTATATCCTGCCTCGCAGCTAAAACGCAGGAGGCTCTTGGTCTTAAATTCTTCCCCTCCCAATCGGACACCATGGGGAGGAATTCCAGGGTCTCCACATATTCCAGTACTTGCACCTATAGCAACAGAACAAACATTAAGTTAATGTTCCAAGTAAAAACGACATAAACACACCACCGAAATAACCAACCGCTCTCATGCAGGGCAAAGCTAATAAGATGCAAAAATACAGTGGAAATCACACACTTAAATTTTATCAGTTTAAAGTCCGTCAAAATCATACCAGATAAAAATTAATGTTTAGAAACAGCTGTTTTAACTTTATGTTCAATACTTCTTTAACACGTTTGAGAATTTTTATGTAACAAAATAGTAAGAAGTCTGCTGCTAAAACCTATATATATATATATATATATATATATATATATATATATATATATATATATATATTCTTATCAGAAACATCAACTTTAAAGGAGTCTTCCTGCTCAAGCTGCATCAACACAGCTTTCCTACTTAGCATTGGAATTGCAGTGACACACAAATGCAAACTTTGTAAAAATGTACTTTGCATTTAGGCTATACAAAAATTGTCCCAGCATTAAATGCACCGAGCGTGTCACAATTTTAGCAGCTTAAAATCCATCGGTAGGGATTTGTGAGTCTAACAGGGTGCAGCTCCAAATACAGGGTCTTGCATCTCAATGAGGTCTTCAGCTGCTGGATGGTTTCTGTCCTGCTGAGTGTTCCGTTTTGAGGCCAGCAGAGTAAGCTTATTGCATTTCAGCTATTGAGACAGTAGATGCTGAGTTTGGAAATGATCGGTTTTACTGTTGTGGGATCAGTGTAAGCCTACTGCAGAGCAGCACTTACAACCAGAGCTCCTACACCTTCTTATTCTTTCCTGTTTCTTACACATGCAGGCCTAACCAAGTACTGTATAGTACACATTAGAATAGCATGCACTTAGCCACTTGACTCTGACAGCTCATAACACATGTGCTGTGGCAGAATTTGGGTTCCCCTTCCTGTTGAGACAGATTCACACCTTGTGCTGCCTGGGCCAGAATGATTACACCACTCATCTAATGTAGGGTGGGGTTGATAAGACAAGAGTCTAACACTGTGGCATTTGCTCTGCAATACATCACATGATTTTGTTGTTCTGACGGTCTGCAGGTCCACACTATTTTGGTCTGCACCCACCGAGAACTCCCACTGGAAATCAAAGATAAACTAAGAGGCTCAGCTCTAGTTTGTGCTTGTGCTTTTCTCTAGTGATTCCAGCCAAGAAGGGATTAAGTCTGAAATAATAAGACATCATTGTGGCCATTTGACTGTTTTAGAATGGAAATATTTTAATAACGATTTCATAACACAAGACTTCACCATGATAAAGTGCACAGGTGATTTACTGGAGTTGATTGGCATAATAACTAGAAGCACTCAGAGAGCACAGACCTCCGCCAAGCCATTGTAATTTTTTTTTTTTTTTTTTTTTTGCCAATGATTGTGGGATCACTATCTCCTCATAGTAAAGAATCCCCCCCTCCTCACTTGAATTTAATGGTAGGGGAAACACTGATTTTACAGCAAGAAGGAGACAAGCGCAGAAGGGCACCATGGTCATGTGGTGGCTTGTTTTTGATAAGCTAGAGGTAGGTAATTACAATCAAGGATATGAACAGCTTGCTGCAGGTTTTCATTTATTAAAATGATTAAATGATTTCAAATTATGATATCCCCTAGCTGTGTTGTTTATGACTGGAAATCCTGGAAAATGTTCATGTTAAGATTTAAACTGCAATGCAACTGCTCAACCTGCAACAGCATTAAGAGAAAAACAAATACAATCTTTCAGCCACACCGTCCTAAGCTAACAATCATTTGCTGCTATAACTTAAACCCAGTGTAGTTAGCCACTGGTATGAAATCAAAAGCAAATCCGTCTTAAGGACACATACAAGAAACCCTTTAATCATATTTACCCGTCAGATTAATTTAGCGGCTGTTGCAGTGATGTAGCACTGTGTAAGCTGAAGCTGACATATTGTGTTTTGCTGTGGCAAAAACATCTTCATGTTGACTTGCCTTTGTGGAATAGCTCATGCTTGTTATGCTACACGTTATACCCTTTTTTGACAGCTGAACTAGTTAAATTTTTTACTCACCTACAAAACTAGGTTAATTCTTCAGTTTCGATAAATTTTGCATGATTTTTTTGTTATAGCATACTGTATGACCTGATTGTTGTTGAAAAACAGACCTGCAAAATAACCTTGGCAACTTTATTATAAGACTTGAAGTATAGCATTTTGTATTTACAAAGGATGTTACTTTTGCTAATGCTTTCCTTGTTGACATTGTCAAGATGGATGTTTTATTTTCAAAAACAGCCAGCCAACACCTTTGTTTTCACCATTCTGTGCAAGAATGCACATTTTAAATGCTAATACTTACTAGAAGAAAATCTGGTTAATCAGGGTTTCAGCTTTATAAACTAATTAGCTTTTACCGGTGCAATAGGGTGGTGCTCCACTCCACGTGCCATCCTCCTGACAGTAGCGAGTAACATTGCCCACGAGAACTCCACCAGGCAGACACGAGTACTGCAACACTGATCCATATGTCCAACTCTGGCTTCCAGAAACTACTGCATTAGGTGGTACACCGGGGTCACCGCAGGAAATAGCTATGGACAGGGTAAAAGATTGGAAGAGAGAGTGTGTGTTTAGAGTGTGTGACTGCATCCAACTATAGATTCCAGATACATAACTGCATTAAGGGGTGCAGCTGGGTCACTGCTGCAGACAGCTAGAGGGATGGGGTGACAGCAAGAAAAAGTACGGGATTAAAGCAGGTGTTTGTTGTGTTTGCTGGTGTGTCAAAGGACACAGACAACTAACGGAGAGAGAAAAGTATCTGCATTACATTTTAGCCAAAAAAAAACCCATGATATAGTTGGATGGTATGTGTCCCAACACTTAGATGTGTGCTCATTCTGGCATTTGAAATTGTATAATTTAACTTCAGACCATAAATAATTATTTGCTTAGCTTACACAGTATAGAGACATAGCAGGAAACTTTACCATTGTCGAGTTTAATTGAATTGCCCGAGAGTATAGAAGGAAAAACCAATAACTCACATAAAATTAGATTTACCTTGGCTAGAAAACACAGACAGAATCTCTCCGACTATTCTGTGCTGAAAACTAGCAGAAATCATTCCACCTTGTCAAAGCGACAGACATCAATGAAAAAAATCTGCAATTTTTTACTTTCAATTTGAAGAAATCTGTTTTACAGTGCACAGGTTTCTGGAGGACACAGATATGAAACTGCTCTCAATTTTCTATTTCTACCAAATGACTTGTCCCCTGTTATCTCCCCATACCCCCCAAATTGTATTACTCCATCCTCTCCTTGCCCCTCAGTCATCACCCCTCTCCCCCCAATTTTCCGATAAGACCTTGTTTCTTGAATGTAATGCTCGATGCACAGACACAAGTGTGTCACCAGTGTCTGCCCCTTCCTCTCTTTTGTCTGATTCCCCATCTCTACCTCTCTGTTGCTGTGTCCTCCTTCTGCGCTTCTGTTCACCTCTTTGTGTTTCTCCCTTCATCTGTGAATCAGCCTCCTTCTTTCTATCTCTCTCTAGTTTAATCTCCATGTTTCTCTGAGCCAAGGCAGCTCCCTAACAAGAACATCTATTGCCTTAAGAGACACATGCTCACTTTTTTCTGTACACACATACACACAATAATACACAAACCTTTA
Source organism: Melanotaenia boesemani (assembly GCF_017639745.1). NCBI lineage: Eukaryota > Metazoa > Chordata > Actinopteri > Atheriniformes > Melanotaeniidae > Melanotaenia > Melanotaenia boesemani. The sequence goes on from NC_055682.1 coordinate 24,691,140, forward strand.
AGCCTTTTTCCTTTATACTCTCACCCTTTTTTATGATTACTTCACATTCATTTTATTTTACTTAAACCCTCTCCTTTCCTTTCAGTTTCTTATCCTCCTTGTCCTCATTTCGGCTCTTACTCCTAATATTGTTTTTCTTGACAAATATAAAGACAGAATAGTTATGACTGTTGTCACTGAATTTCATTTGGTCAATTACGTCACTTTAGTTTCAAATTGACACAGTTTTGAGAAGTCTTACATTACATGTTACATATAATCTATAATAAAAGGTATTTTTTTATGGAGGATAAAGAAAAAAAAAAAATATGAAAATGTAGGCAGGTTTTCATATGATGTAGTTCATTTTGGGCAAGTGTAATCATTATTAAATTATGAATGATATTATATCTACATGTCTTCTCCCCTCAGTTTTTAAGCTTCTGTCATTAAACTGCCCAACCCATTAACACTTTGGCTGTCATTTTTAGAATTGCTCACCTATCTGCTGAATTAAACAACAAGGCTGAGGGAGATTAGAACAATATTTTTCTAACAAATGAGCCTCCTCCCTGAGCCGCCACCTTATCGTGGTGGAGGAGTTTCTGCGTCCTGACAATCCTAGCGGCTATGTTGTTGGGGGCTCATGCCCCTGGTAGGGTCACCCATGGCAAAGTGTCTAGGGGAGGGATCAGACGAAGTGCGGCTCAAATCACCCCTATGATGAGGAGAAAACAAGGACCAAGGTTTCCCTTGCCCGGACGTGGGTCACCGGGGCCCTCCACTGGAGCCAGGCCTGGAGGTGGGGCACGGAGGCGAGCACCTGGTGGCCAGGCCTTTGCCCATGGGGCCCGGTCGGGCTCAGCCCGAAAGGCTGACATGGGCCTCTCCTCCCGTGGGCTCACCACCTGCAGTAGGGGCCATAGGGGTCGGGTGCAGTGTGAGCTGGGCAGCTGCCAGAGGCGGGGATCCTGGCGGTCTGATCCTCGGCTGCAAAAGCTAGCTCTGGGGATGTGGAATGTCACCTCTCTGGCGGGGAAGGAGCCTGTGCTGGTGCTCGAGCTTGAGCAGTTCTGGCTAGATATAGTTGGACTCACCTCGCCGCACGGCTTGGGCTCTGGAACCACTGTCCTTGAGAGGGGCTGGACCCTCTTCAATTCTGGAGTTGCTCCCGGTGAGAGACGCAGAGCAGGTGTGGGCATGCTCATTGCCACGCGACTTGGCGCTTGTACTTTGGGGTTTACCCCGGTGGATGAAAGGGTAGCCTCCCTTCGCCATCAGGATTGGGGGACGGGTCCTGACTGTCGTTTGTGCTTATGCACCAAATAGCAGTTCAGGGTACCCACCCTTTTTGGAGTCCTTGGAGGGGGGTGTCGGAGAGCACTCCTTCCGGGGACTCCCTCATTCTGCTGGGGGACTTCAATGCTCACGTGGGCAATGACAGCGAGACCTGGAGGGGCGTGAATGGGAGGAACGGCCCCCGGAGTAATGTTTTGTTGTTGGACTTCTGTGCTCGTCATGGACTGTCCATAACGAACACCTTGTTCAGACAAAAGTGTCCACATGTGCACTTGGCACCAGGACACTCTAGGCCGCAGTTCGATGATCGACTTTGTAGTTGTGTCATCGGACTTGTGGCCGCATGTTCTGGACACTCGGGTGAAGAGAGGGGCGGAGCTGTCAACTGATCACCACCTGGTGGTGAGTTGGCTCAGATGGTGGGGGAGGATGCCGGTCAGGCCTGGCAGACCCAAGCGTGTTGTGAGAAAGAGTTTCAACTCCCATCTCTGGCAGAGCTTCAACCATGTCCCAGGTGAGGCGGGGGACATTGAGTCTGAATGGGCTGTGTTCTGTGCCTCTATTGTCGAGGCGGCCAGCCACAGCTGTGGCCGTAAGGTCGTCGGTGCCTGTCATGGCGGTAACCCCCAAATTCGTTGGTGGACACCGACAGTGAGGGATGCCGTCAAGCTGAAGAAGGAGTCCTATCAGGCCTTTTTGGCCTGTGGGACTCCAGAGGCAGCTGATGGGTATTGGTGGGCTAAACGGAGCGCAGCTTCGGCAGTCGCTAAGGCAAAAACTCGGCATGGGAGGAGTTTGGATAGGCCATGGAAAATGACTTCCGGACGGCTTTGAGGAGATTCTGGTCCACCATCCGGTGGCTCAGGAGGGGAAAGCAGTGCTCCGTCAACACTGTGTACAGTGGGGATGGGGGGCTACTGACCTCAACTCGGGACGTTGTGAGGCGGTGGAAGGAATACTTCGAAGACCTTCTCAATCCCACCAACACGTCTTCTGATGAGGAAGCAGAGTCTGGGGTAGCTGGTGCTCGCTCTCCTATCTCTGGGGCTGAGGTCGCTGAGGTGGTTAAAAAGCTCCTCGGTGGCAGGGCCCCGGGGGTGGATGAGGTCCGCCCAGAGTTCCTTAAGGCTCTGGATGCTGTAGGGCTGTCTTGGCTGACACACCTCTGCGGCATCGCGTGGACATCGGGGACAGTTCCCCTGGACTGGCAGACTGGGGTGGTGGTCCCCCTCTTCAAAAAGGGGGACCGGAGGGTGTGCTCCAACTACAGGGGGATCACACTCCTCAGCCTCCCCTGTAAGGTCTATTCAGGGGTGCTTGAGAGGAGGGTCCGTTGGATAGTCAAACCTCGGATTGAGGAGAAGCAGTGTGGTTTTCGTCCCAGTCATGGAAATGTGGACCAGCTCTACACCCTCTTCAGGGTCTTTGAGGGGGCATGGGAGTTTGCTCAACCAATCTACATGTGCTTTGTGGACTTGGAGAAGGCATTCCACTGTGTCCCCCGGGGACTCCTGTGGGGGGTACTCTGAGAGTATGGAGTGCCGGACTCGCTTGTACGAGCTCTCCGGTCCCTGTACGACCGGTGTCAGAGCTTGGTCCGCATTGCTGGCAGTAAATCAGAATCGTTTCCAGTGCGGGTTGGACTCCGCCATGGCTGCCCTTTGTCACCGATTCTGTTCATAACATTTATGGACAGAATTTCTAGGCGCAGCCGAGGTGTTGAGGGGATCCGGTTCGGTGGCCTCAGGATTGGGTCTCTGCTCTTTGCAGATGATGTGGTTCTGTTGGCTTCATCGGGCCGTGATCTTCAGCTCTCACTGGAGCGATTTACAGCCGAGTGTGAAACAGCTGGGATGGGAATCAGCACCTCCAAGTCCGAGACCATGGTCCTCAGCCGGAAAAGGGTGGAGTGCTCTCTTCGGGTCTGCAATAGGGTCCTGCCCCAAGTGGAGGAGTTCACATATCTCGGGGTCTTGTTCACGAGTGAGGGAAGGATGGAGCGGGAGATTGACAGGTGGATTGGTGCGGCATCTGCGGTGATGCGGACTCTGCATCGGTTTCTCATGGTGAAGAGGGAGCTGAGCCGAAAGGCAAAGCTCTCAATTTACCGGTCGATCTACGTTCCTACCCTCACCTGTGGTCATGAGCTGTGGGTATTGACTGAAAAAACAAGATTGCGAGTACAAGCGACCGAAATGAGTTTTCTCCGCAGGGTGGCCGGGCTCTCCCTTAGAGATAGGGTGAGAAGCTCTGTGATCTGGGAGGGGCTCAGAGTAGAGCCGCTGCTCCTCCACATCGAGAGGAGCCAGATGAGGTGGCTCGGGCATCTGGCTAGCATGCCTTCTGGATGCCTCCCTGGTGGGGTGTTCCAGGCACATCCCACCGAAAAGAGGCCCCGGGGAAGACCTAGGACACGCTGGACGGACTACATCTTTCAGTTGGCCTGGGAACGCCTCGGGATCCCTCCGGATGAGCTGGTGAATGTGGCCAGGGAGAGGGAAGTCTGGGTTTCCCTGCATAGGCAGCTGCCCCCGCGACCCGACTCCGGATAAGTGGCAGAAAATGGATGGATGGTTTTTTTCTAACAAATACTTTTTTTTTATTTTTTTATTTTTTTATTTCTGAAATTGTTTGTGTTTGTTATTTTTCTGAACTTGTTTCCATTAAAAGAACAATTTAAGTGTATTTAAACACTTGTATAAATTTATTGAAAGTCATAAATGTAAAATCAGTTTGATCATTTATTACCGTTTGGATGAATAGGACAAATAGTGTCCCTAATGTCTGATGTCTGATTAGAGAAAATACTCAGGACTCGGTTAATATAAACATATCTAACTTACATAATAGCTTACTTTATAAAACATGATATTGAAGTGATCACAGTCTTGTTGCATTATTGCAGATCACACACAATGGAACATTCCTTCAAAATCAACATAATTGACCGAGTAATGCTTCATGACAATGGTCACAAACAGTTACTGAAAATTCATTCATTTTAGTTTTGTTCCACTGTTAAATACAACATTAAGTACAATGTCCTTTAAAGTACTGCCCCTAAAAAACTCCAGAGGGCACTACAACTCATATGACAATTTCTATAGGAAAGCAGAGCTAATTCTTAAATGTTTCCTTTAAGAAGCCAAAACCTTCTCGTGACGAGGCAGGAGGGGATGCTGGATGGTGAAATTATGTGTAGTACATTCAACCATGCTCCCTCAACCATGAGACACATATTCAGCAGTGACTTATGAATGTGAGTTGGTTTTTGTTTTCTTCACTTTAACACTTTAAACTATAATGTTTTTGTCATTTTAGATAAAAAACATCACTCGGGTAGAGTTGAAAAACAATCAGGGTTAGCTTTTAAATACAGTCTTTTCCTAATGCAACTATCATCTTCATAGACTTTGGTTACACATAAACACAACAACATGCAGAATAAAACAAGACTATGATTAAAATGAACTATTATATAGTTGGGTTTACACAGTAGCATCATATGATTAGGGTTAAAAATCAGTTTAGGATTAAGAACATTCATTATTCTATGCCACAACCTCTTTAAATGGAAGCTTTAACCCTTAACATACAGTTTCACTCACAGCCACTAGAGGTTATGTATTTTTTTTAACATTAAAAGGTTGTATCTGCCTCCATGAACAAATTACTTATGACATTGCTTTGGGGAGAAGGACAGTCACAGGTTTCTCTTGGTTACATACACATAATTTGTCTTTACAGGTTTATGAATTTTGTTCTCTTTACTTCTGTGTTGTCAAAGTTGTTCTCAGTTTTCTGTCTGCACATACCTAGGCAGCGAGGTATTGGTCTGTCCCAGAGTCCGTCATGCTGACATGTGAGGAGTGCAGAACCCAGAAGGTAGAAGCCTCGTTTGCAGTGGATTGCGACAGTTACACCATAGCTGAACACTTCAGGGTAACGTAGGCCAGACTGGCGGACACCATTCTCCACATGGCCTGGGTCCGAACAGTTCACCACTGTGTAAAGAGCAAAATACCTCGTTAGATTAGATTAGATTAGATTAGATTAGATTAGATTAGATTAGACTTTATTATCTCACAGTGGAGAAATTCACTTGTTACAGCAGCTCTTGTTATAGAATAAAGTGCAGAAAGACGATTAAACTGTGCATGCAGAAATGTTTCCTCTCTTTTCTTTTGATCAAAACATGCACAGGGAAAATGGCTAAGTCAGAGAAGAAAAGAGAAAAAATGGGATACTTTTTAGCCATAAAAACTTCAGTAGTTTTAGTAATCACGATCCAAGAGCTCTTTAATTCATTCAGTAATACCGCTATTATAGATGGTCATGAAGTTAGCAGTAAGTCTTGGACACTCATTTTGAGATTGCTACAGAAAAATGGGGGATATGTCATGTAAGGGTACAATATAGTCCTCAAATTTCACCTTCAGATTTTAGTTGACATGGGTCAAAAACACAATGAAAGCAGAATGAACTACTCTCAACATAATGGAGCTGAACTTTTACAGAACTGCATCCATACAGCAGGATGTGAATGGGCACTAAACTACAAATCAAATTCCTGTAAATTCAAACTGTCCTTGTCGCTCTTTTCTGCTGTTCTCTGAACTTCTCTTTTGTCACACTACTCAGTTTCCTCAAGTTCTTTGTTCCCTCCTCTCTCCTCTGTTCCCTTCAGCTCCCTCTCCTCTCTGGGTGATGCCAGTCCAATAGAAGTAGAGTATGATTTTCCACATGTCACGAGGGAGACTGACATTCACTCAAATTCAAGTCCATGGGGTAGACAGTGATGTGTGTGTGAGTGTGTTTGCAAGTACGTGTGTGTTTGGCACCCTATGGGAATGAAGAAAGTTTCGGTCTTATAATTGACAGCTGCTGCTGCGAGGGAGGGAAGGAGAGAAAGAGGGAATAAGACAGAAAATCAGAGAAAATGGAGAAAGCAAGCAAGAAAGGATGAATCTCTTCAACAGGAAACCTATGCTTCCAGCCATGTGAAATCAGCTGTGTAAAATGCCCATGGAGTGTGTGTGTGTGTTTTAGTGTATAATAACTGTAATGCTACCAGAATTCTAGAGAGGTCTGTGGTGTAAAAACATGCATGATTAACAGAGGATAAGCAATGTCTCTGGACATTCACCCAGACACACACACACACACACACACACACACACACACACACACACACACACACACACACACACACACTGATTTAACTGGCTAAATATAGCTTATTGGTAAGAGCATGTGCCTACACTACAACGATTAAATCCTCAGTTCAGTTTTTGATGGCAGCAAATTCAACTCATCTAATGTAGCTGTAAGAAAATTCAGTCAGCAATTGCTGAATACATCCAATCATCCAATCATAAACAGATGATTTAAAAGGGAATATAACTGTATAATATTCACAACTACTTCTCCGTCTTACCATCAGGAGTGAAATAGAGTGCAGAACTATGCCTTCTTTTCCTACGTATTTTACTCTGAAGAGTGAATTCAAAAAAGAGTTTACTGTGATGTGAGGTAAGTGGAGCTCTGTTTAAACAGATGTGATTGTGACCTTTGCAGACAGGTAGGGGGCTGCTCCACTGTCCGTTGAGCCTGCACTGAGCGCGAGCATTTCCACTGAGGATGTAACCTTTATTACAGGTGAAGTTGACAACGTCATTGAGGTTAAACTCGCTGCCATTGGTCCGCCCATTGGCTGGGTTTCCTGGGTGACCACATGTAATAGCTGAGGAAGGTAAGATATGAGAAGGGTAAATAATATATAAAGTATACATTTCTTGATTTACAGAAACAAATCTCCTATGTTTTTTTTATGTTATGTTTCCAAATAGAAAAAAAAAAACAAAAGATGTTTTAGCTTTTCATATTAAGGAAAACGTAAAATCATTAAACCCTAAAAAGAAACCATGATAAAACTGTTATGGTGTATACTCACGGACGCAGACAGGCGTTGTTCCAGACCACCGATGGTCTTGTTGACAGATTCTGACTGATGTACCGATTAGACGATACCCTAACATGCACTGGTACACCACTGTGTCACGATAACTAGATCCATCTCCACTAATGTGGCCATTGACTATGGGATCTGGAGAGTCACAGTGACCAGCTAGAAAAAGCAAAACAACAAATATTCAAACAGTATATGTATTAAAAAAAAAAAACTCACTCAGATCCCAAGCTTTTCAGTGTTATTGAAGTTTTGACTTTGAAACATTTCAAAACTTTAAATGAGGTTATTAAATCATTGTTGCATGTGCTAATTGGTGTTCAAAGACAAAAAACCTGAACATGCAGCAAATACAAATGTGCACAAAAGGTCTTTTAAAACCTGTGCATTGAACCAGTTTACTTGATCTGCAAGTGGCCTCGAAGTATCACATCTTTTCATCTTTTTATTTTATCCTGTGCACTGGAGGCTGAGATGTGGGGAATGAGTCAGTTGTTTTCAATGGCACTTCAATTACAAAGAAATCAGTCACCAGTGTGACTGCATTTTAATCCTCCATTAAAGTTTCTTTGCATCACAAACTCACTGACAAGAGTCTGTTTTTGTACGTGGCTCTTAATACGGCTGTCTTCTGAAATTATCTCATACACATTCTGAATAACGAATTCTGTACACTTAATCCGTAAAACACAGATTATTTAGAGAAGCAGTTTTGATTGTGGTTACGATAGCTCAGATATTTTTACCACTTTCTTAGACTCCACCAAGAAAAAAAAAGAAAGAAAAGAAAATGGCTCATGGATATGATTTTTTTCATCAAAATATCTAACTTCTTGCAATTAAAAATTTAAATTTGATCAAATACTAACTCTCTAATAAAAAAACATTTCATAGCTATGTGTACAAACTGATTGAATTTAGTCTCATCAAAATTCTGGAAGCAACACCTTACACATACTCCTAGGTAGTATTTTTTATTTTTATTTTTTTGCTCTGTACCTACGGTTGTACAGACCTTAACCCGTACAGTACTAAAAACAAAAATCAAATGAAGCAGTTGGCTTCCACAGCATGATGATCCAGAATATAAACTTCACAAAAAATCCACAATATACAGCCTCAAGGGTTGCATGCTGAAGATTTTGCACTTTGCAAAGGTCCTCACAAGTCTAAACATCATCTAAACTCTGTCGAAATACTTCCAAATGGCAGTGTAAGCAGCTAGACAACAGAATCAAAGGCTTTTTGCAGAAACAATGTATGAAAATCCCCCAAACAAGAACTGAAAGACTTTCAGCTGGCTACAAAAAGCATGTGCTGTAATATTGTAAGTAGAGTTGAAAATAGATCCCATCTGAGTGTCGGTAGTAAGCACTAATCAGGTTGGATTAAACAGAAATGCAAAAAAAAAAAAAAAAAAAACGATTCAAAAGATCATTAATGTATGATGAGAATGGCCCAGGTCTTTGATATTGTTCTGACAGCTTACTACATTTCATTCCCAATTCATGCGCCTTCTCTTCTGTTTTTAATAATTCACACCGTTCAGTCTATAGAACATATTTTCATTATTGATCACACTGTTCACTTTCATGCCAAAATGACTTAGTACAGACCACAACACAATGTACATTCTATCACATTTAATGGGACTTACCTAGACATCTTGTCTCTGCACCACTCCACAACCCATTTGCGCCACATTCCCTCACATGTGACCCCACCAGCGTGTAGCCATGGTTACACATAAAGATTGTAGTTGCTCCAAATGTAGTCAGCGTCCCCAGTTTGGTACCAAAAGGTGGGGAAGGAAGTTCTCCACAGGAGATGACTAAACAATAGAATTTAAACATTGTTACAAAAAGGACAATCCTAGAACAAGTATCACAGAACTTTATGAGGTGTTTGCAGTTGTTCCGTTTTCTGTGTTTACAAAAGTCTTATGAAGTGAATCTATTTTTAACAGGCTTCGTAATGTTAAGTGAGACATAAACTAAATTTAAAGATTATACTTAAGTAGCTTAGTTAGATTTCTGTTAAATATTTTCATTATTCTGTTTTAAAATCCTTATGAATACTGTCTTAAAGTCACTGGTCAACTTGAAGATCATAATGAACACTCAGGTTATATTTAAATCAGCCTCAATAGTGAATAAAGAATTGACTTGAAAATATAATGAAATGAAACCCTAGCTTGAAAGATTTTATTTCCTAATGATATATCAAACTTTTTTAAGTGTGCACACTTCACTTTTATATTGGCATACCATATATTATGCAACATTAAGAAATTCTTTATCAGAGAGTTTTCAAAGCCACAATTTCTCTCTTAACATCTCCTTGTGAAATAAGCAGCAAAGGCACATTGCAGAGTAGCTCTGTATTTAAAAAGACAGTATTTTACCACTGCTGACATATACCCCACATTTTGGAAGCTCAGGCTGCATTCTGCTTTAAACAGTTATCATAGTCCCAAGATAATGTGCAGTGGTTAATATCCTGGGGCGCTTGGAAACACATACACCACTGTTGACTCATCAAAAAGAAGCAGTCATGAGGGAAATGGATAAACACATGCACACACACTCAAGTTAAAATAGAAAGCAGCCCCCTCTCAGACTGTCCCTTACATATATTATTAGAAATATTAGACATGTGCCATGATTGTACTAAACCATTACTTTCTTATACCATTTATTTATTTATTTATTTATTATTTTTATTTTCATTAGCTGTTTTACTTGTACCCTGGTGGGTTTTTTATTCTGATAAGCATTTCATGACAAAGTGGGGAAGGGAGCAAACTGAAATGCAGTTTTATTCTTTTCATATTCTTTTTGTGTGTTGGATTATATTATTGTGCCAATCTTTGTATGTCAGTGTATTATGCATCTTTTTTCATTTCTTGTCTTATAAGATTGGCTTTTCCCAACCATGAATGTTGTGACTAAGGTCACCAAGATAAAATCGCTGTATTTATCCACTACAGAGATCAAAAATTTTATGTTATTATGTTATGTTATTTCATGTATGTGATGAGCTTCTTTATTAGACTCATACGTTCCAGCGCAGTTTATCAAAACCCAGATACAGCTTTCTGGGCGTCCTCATGAATAAGCTCAAGCACTCAAAACACGCAAGCCGTCAAGTTTTATCTTCTTGTTCAAAGGTGAGGCAAAAAAATTATTCTGAGAAAAATAAATCTTACTGTTGTAGCAATAGGAATTGCTTTGAGTGTTATTGTTCCCACCCGGACATGTTTGTATGTAACACGGGCTGCTAGAAAAGGTTGTTGTTAATAAACGTTCCCCGTGAGCAGGGGTAAGGCTCAACCGTCCTGTTTGTAGTCATTGAAAGACAGAACAAACAGAAACAACTGTAGTATCTCAAAATAGCATCTACCATGGTTCCTTTACTCAGTCACGCTGGTGTTGATGAATATGAAAACTTACTCTTGCAAGTAGCTGGGTCATCTGACCCCTCCCATGTGCCATTGGCGAGACAGCGAAGAGTCCGATGCCCAACACCCAAATAGTAGCCTGATGAGCACTCCAACATCACCATAGAACCGAACTCTCCTAGCCTACCAGAGAGCAGGCGGTGGGTCATGTGATCTGACAAGATGCCTTCAATGCTGGAGCAATGCACCGCTGGAAAAAAATTAAGAAAAAAAAAAACAAAAAAACATGTTTTCAATGTAAAGATTCCCTTTGTATGAAGTACCTTTTTTAAATTTTGCTTTAGCCATACAGTGGAAGTGTATGTTTTGTAGCAAACATCCTGCAAGTCCATATCAAGGCAATGCCAATATTAAAGGTGATACAGTATGAGTGTTGCTGTTAAGCCTTCCTTCGACTTCTAATCATGATATAACAGAGTTGGGAATTTCAGATTCTATTGATCTTGCTTTTTGCTCCACTACTTTTTTTCTTTTACTACTTATTATAAATTCTCACCAGCAAGCAACTTAAGAAAAGAAATGGTAATAATAAATCTCTATCAGTAATTCATTCAAGATTTTATATCAAGACAAGGAAATCAAACCTATAATTGGTGTTTTCATATTTTTTCCCTCCTTTGAGGTGCTTTATTTTTTGATTTGCAATTTACCACTGAATGGAATGGCTTCCATCATTAGAATTACTAATTTCATTCACACGTAGGCCATATTAGCAATAGTTCCTAACATTTGTCACAAAAAGATGAAAAAAAATAGACCAATAGTGAAGCAAAAGATTTATAGAGTCACCTGTGGGAATCACTACTGGAAATTTAAATTGAGTTTCAGCTTTTACACTATGAACTGCAGAGGACAGTAATGCATTTTATAAAAACAGCCAGCCAAGTATCATTTTGGTAAATGGAAGTGTGTTTGATTTACTGTTGTCGCTAGTATTAGCCCTCAGGCTACTTACTGCATGCTTTTTCTACTTCTAATAACATGCTACATGAGTTATTGAAGGCAATTTGTTTCCAATTTATATTTGCACTGTAGCTCAGATTTCTAGGACAAATCTCAATTACCACACCCTGCAGAAATGAGGGGGATACAGTTGAATTCCTTACTAAATTCAGCTGTACTCTAAAACCAGTTGCAAAAAAAGAAGCTGTAAAATCCTGGTTTTAAAAAGGAGTTGTAATGCTTTCCTGTTCTACTTTGACCAAAGTATCTTCCAGGCATTTCCTTAAATCCTCAGGAAAAAGTGTCAACTTGGGCATAAACTAACTCCTTCAATTATATACACATTTTAATATTTAACTTGAAAAAGTATAATATTATATATTATTATTATTATTATATATTAATTATTATATAGTATAATATTTATTTTGTAAACTTTCTGGTGTACAGGATAAGCTTTTTTTTAATCCAAAAATGTTTGAATTTTTCTTCGTACTATCAGACACTTTAAGAACATAGAGATCCACATCAAAACAAATTCACTTTTAATTAAGTCCTTTTCTTACACAGATCAGTCATTATTAAAAACACTTACGTAGGCATCTGGGGACCGAACCAGCATTACTCCAGCTGCCATCTTCCAAACACATAGCTGTCATTGGAACAGCAGGGTCAAGGTGGTAGCCATGGTTACACTGGTAAGTGACTTGGCTACCAACAGTATACTGGTAAGCAAGGAAGCTGCCGTTGCCAGGTGACAGAGGTATCCCACATGAGATAGCTGCCACATTTCAAAGAGAGAATTGTTAAAGAAAGGGAAAACAAGAAAAGAGCAAGTTTTTAATTCTAGTCAACTAATTTTTTTTTTTATAAATTTCCACTTAGATGATGACTCCATGGGGGGTGGTTACCTTGACAAAAAGGTGTTGGAGAGTCCCACTGGTAAAGCCCATTGGAACTGAGCCTGCAGGTGGCATTGCTTGATCCTACCAGGCGGTAGCCATGATTACAAAAGAACTGAAGTCTGCTACCTGGATGCAGTTTGGTTCGATTTACCACCCCTCCATTCAAAGGAAGATCATTAATGCTGCAGTAAGCAGCTGGAAATAGAGAAAAACACAGAAGAAACTAAATGAAATAAGTGTTTTACATCCATCCACAAGAGAGTTAACTGATTCTGGTGCTGAAAAAAAAACTGTCAGGAGATACATTGCTAATAATATTATCAGGTATTTTCAGTAACTGGTATATAAAAAGTAGGGGTGGCACTTAAATGGGTTAAATATGATTAATTACTAACTAACTAACTAACTAACTAACTAACTAACTAACTAACTAACTAACTAAATAAATAAATAAATAAACACGTTAAAAAACACATTTAATCGCAGTTTGAATTCCAAACAACACGGAACGTTTGTCAATGCAGGAGTTCCTGGTACACCGATTAGACGGATACACGTCATAACTTGGATAACGACTTAGCAACTCTGACCCTTCTAGTGGCTCTATTTAAAGAAATCGACTAGCCACAAATCTAGAGAATGTTTCTGGCGTTACTGGGGACTTTTGGAGACTGACGTGAAAGCACGTTTAGTTTTCTTCTTCTCAATGAGCTGGGGGGGTTTCCAAAGAACCCCTCCACCGTCCAAAAACATTCACAGCTGCACTCAAAGCCGTAGATGTTCACCTCTGCTAGGATGATGTGAACTGGCTTACCGTCAGATATTAATGCCTATTAATGAAGAATGTGGACAAAAACATTTTAAAAGTTAAAAGTACTGTAACATGTTGTAGACTCTTAATTAGTAAACAGTTTTGGTTCTTAAAATGACACTTTAACTTGAGGTCTGTTCAGTTTAGGCTAGGGATATTTTTTCTCTACTGTTTTGAATTGAAATGCAATAAAATGCATTTTACCAAACATTACTAGAGCTTGAGTTTACAATATTAATGTCTATGTCTATTATTTGATTCAGTCGTCCACTAAAATCAGTTTAAATAAAAAAAATTTTGCTTTTTGGGGCAATATTGTTATGTGATTAAAATGTGATTTATCAAGATTAATTAATTACAAAGTCTCTAATTAAAATTAGATTAATTTTTCATAATCGAGTCCCACCCCTAATAAAAAGCATTTACATTATGTACCCCTACAGGGTCAGTAAGTTTAGTCAATTTACAATGATTTAAAAATCTGAAGCAGAAAAAAACAGTGATAATAATGTCAAAGTTTTGCAAGTAACGCAGTGTTTTTGCAGAATGAAGGAATAACCACTGTGACATCACTCTTAACATCCGGCAGACAACATCACTATGTGGTGATTAACTGGTTCTTCCTTCTAGCCCAAAGTGAGCTTTCTGATCACTCACTCACTGCTCCTTTCCCTTATCACTAGACAAGTGCAGAATAGCATCCCAATCTGCTTAGGATCACAAAATTACTTTTCATTGACCTTTCTTTCCCTTTCTTCTCTGCCTCTCTCCTGAACCCTCTAATGCAAGCTTTCTTAGTTCTAAAATTATTGGTATGTCTGAATTAATTACTTCTTATGATTTTAATGAAGGGACAAGAACTTACTTTGGATAACATTTTTTTTCAGACCATTAAGACATAATTCCTTGCACAATATTTAATGCAAAACGCAGTAATTTTCATACAGCCTCACTAATCATGATTCATGTAAATAAACAGAAGGACTGGAGTGTCAGCAGCTTGTGAAAAAACTATATTTCACTTTTGTTGCTTCTTTCCTTTTTTGGAATCAGCTTTGATGATGAAGTAATATTTTGGATTGTGTCTTATTACAGTAAGAGGATATTCTGTATATAATATGGTCTCTATGATTCAATGTGATAAGAAAATATTAAGTGAAGTACTTAATGGACTTGTTCTGGGACAGTTTGGGAACAATTTCAGATTCATAACTGCAGACACACACCACAGCTTATTGCTGAGTGGGATTGGATTTTAATTGCAGTGTGGCCATCTATTCTTAAACCCTGAAGAATCTCTCTTATTTCTTTGATTTAACCCCATGACATTTTCAAACAAGGTCAGAAAAGTGATAAGAAAAGACGATAGGAGAGGATTCTTCTGAGTGTTTGACTGTACCATTAGTGTGGTGCATGCGCTTCATTGAACAAATTGGCTTTATTCGCTTCAACTGTGAAGGAGTGGGTATAAAACATATCTGGTGTGGTTTGCAGGAGAAAGAGAGATCACCACTCTTGCCTCTTTTTGTATTGGTTCTGACTGAACTCCAGACTTTGTTTTATTAGAAACCCCCTCACCCCTCATCAGCCCTTGTTACTCTAGTGAGTGTTCTGTAACAAACACACTTTCTTTAACTCAATCGTTTTACATGGGCTTCATTGGTGTAAGCTTTGGTTAAACTATAGTGGACAATCTAAACACCTTAAACTTTGCCTGAATGTTGCTACCTGGACATTGTTCATGAGGCTATCACAGTTTTTAAGGTCAGAGGATAAATAAATGTCACACAGTTATGGACAATGACCACATGGTGAGCATTCAGCTAAACTAAGCACTTAGGATGTAGAGAATGATAATGATAATTTCACTTTGTTCAGAACCTCACAGATGCTCTCTTATCTAAAATAATTAGCATACATATAAAGTGCAATTTGTATTATGTGTACAATTTGTTTGAGTATAAAGAACAACAGAGTTATATTAATGTACGGTGAGTGAAAAGTCTCAACTATAAATTTCTCTTCTCTGAATAGCCGTTGCTGTCAAAACTTTACTGCACTATGGGGAACAGACAATACTATGACTTGAGGCTATGGTGGCAATATGAAACAGAAAAAAAAATCTGTTTTATATTGCCAATTATTTTTTTTCCCTCAAACTAAAGAGCCAGTAGTCTGGCCTTGTTACTAACTCATTTCAAGCCCAAACAGGATCAGTGTAACTGTAAATTACATTTCCTGTGACTGAGGCTGGTAGCCATCACAAATTCTCACACAACACCATGGTGCTGGAAAGAAACTGCTGATGTAATTCACTCAATTTGACACAAATGAATAGATTGGAGCTATTAATTCTCTTTTGTGTGTAAGCAGCCCAATGCATTCAAAAGAATGTTTTCTAAATGATCATTGCTCACCCACCCATTGATGCATTATTTTTCTGAGAATAAAGGCATTAGGGATCATTATTCATGCCAGTAGCATGAATTAATGGTCTTTTCAACTAAGCAGGGTGCATACATTTTCATCCATTGTGTGTAAGCTGAGATAAAACAGAGATGACAGTTGTCAGTCATTCTGATGAGATCTGAGATGTAAAATCTTTGCCTTGAAAATTCAAAGCTTTCTCTTTGACACGCAAGTGATGCACAATGTCATTTCCCTTTAATCAAGTCATAAAATCTGTCATACAATTGAAGAAAACTGAGGCATACAGACATTTTCATGAAATGCTGCTTCAAAGCTTTATCTGGCTGTACTTTAAATACAGTCCACAGAAATGTGAAATAGCTCCAATTTTCAGATGGCAAAGAAAGATGGAAAAATCAAATTAGATATCAGATGTACCTGAGAACCGTATTTTGAATCCCCTCTTGTTGGTTGCATGGTCAGTGGACCATCGTAGATAAAGCTGGTTTGTTTTAGATGTGAAGTTCAGCTGAGATGAGTGGTTACCACTTAGAGCAACAAGTAAAGGGCTTTGTCCTGAGGATCCTGGTGAAACAAATACAAGTATTTAATTTCATGTATATGCATGCATCTACAATATGGGATTTCTTTTTTTGTTTTATGCAACCTGTGTGCTTAACATGAAACATGGCTATGAAAGGGATACAGGGAAAGGGAAACAACTCCAGCCACCTAGGAAACAACAGGGACATTGCTGTCAGTGACATCAAAGGCATCTAGATTGTGCAGAAGACCAGGCAAGAAAGCAGAAATAAATAGAGCTGGGTGAGACATGCATATATTATGTGCATATATGCTCACCAGGCTTGTCAGATTTTGACAGATCACATATTGTTGCTAAAGCTTGTATCATCTAATTTGCGGTTTGCTTCCATGCATGCTGTTTTTCAGACTCAACTGTGGCCACTTTCAACCAGACAAAACACTACTTGTTATGATGTAAATTTATTCAATAAAGTAATTTAATTTGGTTCATATACTGAATTATTCAATAAGGAAGGTTAATGGTACATCAGACAAAGTCACACACATACAGAGAAGCATGCAATGTAATTTGAACTCTTTAATTTGCAATACTACACAACTAACTTGGAGCACGTAGGGGGTACATTACCAGAACTGTAAATAAGAATTTCGGGTTGTGCATGCTCTTGATGGTTGGCACTTTTCATAAACAAACATGAATTCAAGCTGTGTGCTGTTTGTGTGTGTTAATGAGTATTAATGTGTATTTATCAAAAAGGGGATAATTTTGTACCATCAAAAATCTCCAGTTCATCAAACTGCTTCTCACTGTGGAACATCTCCACATAGATATTGATGTTGTAACCTGTGAAAAAAAAGAGAAAATTATTTAGCTATATGTGTGTACAAATATAATGTAATAAAAGAAAATGCCCCTCTATGCCTAAATTCAGAAGGAGGTACACAAATACATATGTGTATTTTAAAGTTGTAACCTGACAGAGAAAGTGCACATACATACGGGACATGCTTGACAAGCATTGCTTCATATGTTAATATTTTATAAACAGCAGTATTTCTATAGTCAGTAACTCAGTCAGACTCAAACACAAACACAACAAAATTTACAAAAACAAATTAATAAAAACATACTTATTTTACTTTATAATACAGAAAACACTTTGTTCATGTTTCTGCTTAAGGTGTTTCAATAAGCTTAAATAATTTGTTAGTTTTTTACATGATGCTTTTGCATTTTGGCTTAGCTTATGTTGAATAAATAAAGTCTTCGTATGAAGATCTTGGTTTCTTAGAGTACACTTTTTTTTTAAATCAGAATTAGATGTTTATATGTGCAAGGATAGAGTATGACTAATCATAAACAGAGTAATGGTGAGCACACAAACAAAGTCCAACTTCATACCTGGAATCATACGTAGCAGCCAGGAGCAAGTCTGACTGTTGGGATAGTTGCCAGGAAAGCCAGGGCTTAGAATGACTCCAGATGATGAAAAACGCTCCTCATTGGCTGGACATTGAGCTGGAAGTGTAACAAATGAAAGCCAGAAGGATTATGCAAAATGAACAAACAATAAAACATAGGTTTTACAAAGTCTTTATTGTGAGGTTGGAGGGGTGGCAATGGAATAACACAATTTTTATCACAACTTTTACAAGTGAGATCCATTTTTTTTGTCCTGTTCAGGACCTTTGCTCTTCATACTTTTTCACTAAAAGCGACTTCTTCCACTGGTGTCTCAGACCCTCCCACCACACCTTTCATGTAAAGATACTATTAAATGTTATGCTATTTTGATTGCAGAATAAGTATATTATTTATTCCTAATTCCATAACTGTGGAAATATACACTTTATACAACTCACTTGCACTGAAAACTATTTCAGATTTACATTAGATGTTGTTGGCAATCTATCATTTTGGAAGAAAAAAAAAAAAAAAAACGTGGACTCTAAAGGCCACTTGCATATTGTTTCTTCCTTTAAAATATGTCCATTTATTATCCCCAAGTCCAAGCGAAACAGTATCCACTAACAGGATTTAACACAAAAGGAGTTAAAATCTAAAGCAGTTTGGTGGAGCGCTTCTTTTTCTGTTTGCATCTGTTCTTAGAAAGTGCAGGCTTTTTTTCCCCTCTACTTTATAATAGAAACAAAACTCCATGTGATGGGAAAGGCTAAGCATCTTTTCAACACCCAGCTGTAGAGGGTAAAAATTTAATTTTCTATAAAAAAAAAAAAAAAAAAAAAGACTAATTCAAATCAATAATGGCTTTTCTCATGGAAGTACACCAGGGGCCAACATAATACATTTCCCAGACTGCTTTCCTGAATTCCTTTAAATATTAAAATAAAACATCCCTCAAGGTTACCACAGTGAACCAAAATACTACCAAATTAACGTGTTTAACATTTGCTGAATCAGAAAAGGAAATTAAACTATACAATAGGATTTTTACCTTCAACTCACATAGTAAAACAAAACAAGAAGTGAGCAAATAAAAATAAATAAAATAAAAATCTGGATATGTTAACCAGCTGCACTGACGTCCGTATTTCATAACTTTCCAATTTCTGAATGTAATTATAATCTGCTTCTGATGTGCTGTCTGCCTAACTGTGTTTCAGGTTCTGATTTTCTGACACATGACAACCCACTGAGAGTGATGCTGAGCTATCTCCACATAAAAGTTTTATGTGCAGGTGGAAAGAACAATAATTACACCGCAGTAAACACAACCACTCCTGCAGATGTGCATGTTGAGGCTGTATTTAGTGGAGCATTATGGAGATCCTGATCATCTAGTTTGTCATTGGTCAGCCTGTGCTTCATTTTTTTTGCTGTTATTTTTTTCGGTCTTGGTATTTTTAGCTGTTATGTTCCTGTGGATATTTCTGCTTTCAGTAAAGTTTTCCTCCTTTTTTTTCAGGTCAGTGCTGTGTCTCAAACTCCTGTTTTGTGTTTTGGTGATAGCATTTGCTTCAGTTCCTTTCTTGTTTTATTAATCAATGTCCCCAGATGGTGGTTGTAGTTTTTTTATCCTTTGTTCTTCTGTCCTCACTGTTTTCACCTCTGGCTTATAATCCATTTAGTTATCAGTATGTATATCATTTTGTCTCTCCTTCCCTTCTTTGTTTATGTTATCTTTCCTGGGTCATGCCATCAGTTGCATTAATTCTGTTAGTTTTACTTTACATTTGAGCTTCCATTTGCTTTCCTTTATTTCATTGGTTGTGAACTGCCATTTTTGTACACTTACCATTTTCATTTGCTTTTAATTTTCTTTTTTTTTTTTTTTTACATCCTTAGGTTTTGATATTCGTCATTACTTTCAATTACATTAGTAGTTGCACTTACCTTGACATTTAGGGGGCGGGGCTTCAAAGAGCAAATGGGAATTAAGTTTACATGTAAGCTCCACCTTTCCAATCAATGTGTATCCGGGTAAACAGCGATATTTCACAATGTCACCTAAGAAGGAGAAAGTAAAAAACACTTTAAGTAAGCATAATAAATTTTTTTTTTTTTGCAAAAAACCCTATGAAAAAAAATAAACAAAACAAAACATCAAACAGAAAAAATAAATGAGCAAATATATAAAGAAAAACGAGCTGGACAGTGGTGTTGAGGTTAGCGCTGTGGCTTTTTAGTAAGAAGGTTGATGGTTCAACCCTTTGCTGGGAGGAGTTTTGTGGTCTTTCTGTGTGCAGTTTGCATGTTCTCCCTGTGTAAGTGGAGGTTCTCTTGGGGTACTTCGGCTTCCTCCCACTGTCCAAAGACATGCATGTTTGGTTTAATTGGTCACTCTAGATTCTCCCTAAGCGTGAATGTGAGTGGTTGTTTTGTCTCTCTGCATTGGCCCCTCTCGCATGCTAATTGCTGCCATTGCTAATAGGCTCAAGCTTCCCTGTGACCCCAAAATGGAATAAGTGGTATAGAAGTTGGATGGATGGATAAACAATCCTGACAGCCTCTGAACTTTTGTAGACAAGAGAACATTGACAGCAACAGTGATGTTGAAAAAACTGTTATTGCATATTTTCATTAGATCTTTATATTGTGTTTTGTTTATGACTAAAATTATTGATATTTAGAAAAAAAAAAATTCTTTTTGTCTCAACTGACAAGATTTTCTATTAAAGTTTGAAGACTATGGATGACCCTGTTGTGAGCTGGCTCATCTGATGTATAGAAAAAGGATGTCTTGGAAAGGCAGGGAGAATAAAAGCAACAACTGCACAAACCAAAAACTCCCCAAATGTTGTTTATTCCTTCAAAACTCACTTGAGAAAAACCTGTCCTTTTGAGATTTTCACTTTTGATGGGATAAATGTTACTTTTGCAATTTTGATTTTGACAAGTTTGCAACCTTAAAAGCAGCCGAGATCTACCACCTGCCAGAGAGATTCAATGCATGTTTCAAAGTTTGCTCTGGAGACATACGACGCTTCACAGCAAGGGGCGAGAAGCTTCAAGTTGAACAGAACAAACAAGAACATTTAATGCTGCCCTAAGCTTGCTTAAAGATTATATAACTGGATACAAGATCAATCACAAAACTGGTTCAGACTTTATTACACATTTCAGTGCCAGGACTGAATCTAAAAGAAACTGTTCCACACATTATTATTAAAAACAGGATCTGTGCAGGTGTCAAAAAAGCTGACACCAGCGCAGAACCACAAAAATGGAACTGCAAACATGAGAAGCTGTTGGAGGGACAACCAAAATAAACTGCAACCATTTTGCTGAAGTAATAGCAAACCTAGCAACAACAAGACCCAAACATAGTTCTTCCAAAATCTGATTAAATGTGTGAGGGCTCTTAAAAGGTCAAAAATAGAAGTGGTTCTGCAAGTTACCCAACTTCAAACCCTCTAAATATTTATGGAAGCACTCGAAGGCTGAACTAAGAAAGCTACGTATCCTGTTCTTTGGGTAATTGTCAAATCAAAGATTCTCCATGTATTGTAAAATCATGTTTTCTATGTTAACTACAAAGCTGTCTAAAATTTAAGATAAATTTAATTTAATATGCATTTTTCTTAGCTTGATGCTATCCCTCAATTGTTTTTATTTTATTTACTTTTATTTGAGTTTTTTTTAAATAATTCTTTCAAATAAAAATTAATTCCAACTTCATCTAATACAAAAGTAATAGAAAAACAAACAAACAAAAAAGCAGTTGGCTAATGAAATTTTACAATTCCTTCATCTAATCCCCATTTTCACAAATAATGATGACACACTCACTTGTGCAAAGCAGCATAAAACCAAAAAATTATGTTAATGTATTACAGACTAACTTCCTAACAGGATCAAACAATTACTGTAAATATAATTAAAACTGGACTTTAAATGGTTTTGTTTTAACACTGGAGGCAGTTGTTTACTCCTGTTTCTTGAAACACATTCCCAATTTTTATGGGGGAATGCTGCAAACCTGGGCAGCAACAACCTAAAGTGCACTAAGTTTATTGTGCTCACAAATCATAAACAGTGATAAAATAAATAAGTAAATAAAAAGAATCAAAAGAAACATAAATATCAGAACATTTGTGCAGTTTTGTAATTTCTTTGTGACATAGGAGTTTAAAATGCTATGTTGCTTTTTTTTTTTTTTTTTTTATATCACAGAGCTGCCAGAGTGGCAGTTTAAGCTTTACTAGGTCAGACGAGCCTTTTCCTTTTGTTTCCGTTCCATCTAATAGCTGTGACTTTCCCACAGAGCTGGCTTGCCATACATCAGTTCATGATCCTGAGGATCATTTTAACAAAAGCCATTTCCTCAACATCAGGCTTCCATCTTTGACATGAGGGAGAATACATGGGCAAAGTCTTGGATGCTGTCATCATCACCTTGCACTCTTGCCCTCACTCTTTCTGCCAATTCATCTCCATCTTATTAATATGTTGAAATTAACTTATCCTTCTCACATCCCACCATTCCCTTAGAGTCCCATGAAGCACATTATTCAGAGTGGATATTAGGTCATCTTCTATCAGAGGGTTTAAAGGCAGATTTTCTCCAGGTAAAGTAGTGGGTCTTGTACGTCCTCTGTCCTCCATGAGAGAAACTGCAGCTTTACCAGGAATTCACCCATCATCTGTCTTCTGCTCTCCTCTCTGAAGTCTGGTGTTGTACAAGAAGGTGGGGATGCTATTGTCTTGTTACCTGTTGCATCTGAAAGCAAACTTAGATGAGCTTAATCAGCTTGGCAGGATAAACCAGTGACGTCTTTGACCAGCCTTTCAAACTGCTTCTTAATGACAACTGTTTTCCAGACACAATGGCCTGTTGTTCTTTGGCAAAGGGACCGCAGTAGACAGTTTGAAAGATGGAGGGGCAAAAAGGGGCAATGAGATTTCAGGACCTATCCAGAAATGTCATGAGGTCCAGCAGCCTTCAAGATTTTTTCTTCCTCCCTAGGATATTTTGTACAGGGTGAGTGAGGCATGCTTGTTAATGAGTTTTGAGCAGCTGCTTTAGCCAGTGCAGTGTCATTAGGATTGTTAACATCTTATCACCAACAACATGTTTTCAACTCTTTAGCTGCGGAGGTGTCACTCTTTTAAATTACACAATTGTCCATACTTCATTTCACAAACTGTCAAACTGGTTTCTCCTTTCCGTTTTACAATGAGCTTAGCCTCTTTAATGGTCTTCTGCAAACAGTAAACCACTGACTTGTAATCCAACATGTCACCTGGGAGCAGCCGATCTTGAAGCCGATCATACTACTCCACTTACCTGTGGTTTTAGGAAGATTTAAATTTTTAGTCAGGATTATTTTTATCACTTAGTAGTGGTGTAGCTCTTTCAGGTAATGTAAGACATATCTCTTCTTGAACCCTATGTAGGAATAGTCTACTGTATTTCCTTCGGTTGTTAGGAAGTTAAACATACTGTTTTAAAATCAGCCATAAACTAGGTTGGGTTTGCCTTGTTAATGCAACTGGTAAATGGAGGGCAGCCCCCAAATGTCTGTGTTATTGTCTCTTGGTCTCCTCCTGCAGCTTAGATACTGCAGTGCTTGTGCTGGCAAAACGTGGGGTATAGAAAAAGGTGATAAGAATAAAAATAAAATTGCAGGACAGGTAAAAAGGACAAGTCATGGTAGTCAGAGGCTTCATAATAGGAGCTGGGAGAGAGCAATAACATTCACTGGATCATAACTATGAATCAGACTTTATCAACTTTAGTTATCCCAGACTTTTCTCTGGGTCTGTGATGATATGAGGGCAACTTCTCATATGAGCAATGTTGTGGTTAAATAAAAGAGATTAAAGTCCCTCATGACTATTAAAAAAAATACCCCTGGTGTGATGGATGCTGCATTCTTACTGATCGTCAAGAGTGATTACTCTATAATTACAACTAAATAGTTACATAATGAGACTTGTCAAAGTATCATAAACTATTTGACATAAAACTTTTTCCTTTAGTGAATTCTTCAGTGTTTTCCTTCTTTTGTGAGATACACAAATATACAAACAAATAATACAGCCAAGTAATAGGTAATGTGACAGACCACCATTAGCCAATTAGATACATCTCCTGAATAAACTGTTCATTCGTGTCATAATCAATCAGCATAACAACGAGACACTACAAACATGATCAGCTATCGTGGTTGGCCATTTTGATCTCATTACATATAGTTGACAAAAATGTTTATTTGTCAAAAATGAAGACATCATTAAAAAGTTCCACTAAATTAGTTAAATGTTTAAAGCACGAGTGAGGTTTGGTTGATTTGATCAGGTCAGTCTTTTAGACCTTGTTATTTTACGATGATGTGTTTTGTCTTTTTTTTTTTTTTTTTGAAAGGGGGTGTTCAGAACTATTACCTATGTGAAAGTCTTCGTCTTCATAGATCATTTCTGCATTCTCCACAACAGGAGGAGTAGGGCATTTCTTCAGACGGTATGCTGGAGACAGGAGGAAAATTATGTTAATCCTGTGAGGCACCTCACAGATTTCTAGCTGATAACAAGATAAATGAATTAGACAACACTGTTGTCTGTGCATATCTGTAATGGGGTGGGACAGAAGGATGATTATAAACCCTAGAGCACACACTGTAAGTTTATTTATAAAAACATGTTGCTTCATGTTCCTAATTTGTTAGCACAAAGGATTTAATGGACATCACTACAAATAAGCACAGCAGTTCTTTGAAAAAGGCATCCGTGTGTAGGAAGGGTGTTCGGATGTGATTTGTGATACTTATTTTTGGAAACAAAAAGGCAGTTCTTTAAGGGCAGTCACGCGTGTATTATGGCGATATGGGAAACATGACTTTGACATAAGGTTACGTGTTTCTCTGTATGTCCCAGCTGCCACATAGTGCAAATGCTGGACACTGTTAACCAGCCAGAAGTAGGGCTAGTACTGAATTTTGTCTCTGTGTAAACATAATACACCTGCATAAAGTCAGTCTGTCAGATAAAAATGTAAAAGACAGAAGGGTATGCATGTATGTTTGTATGTATGTATGTTCCTTAAAATCATAAAAATGAGAAAATCTGACATTATGGTGTCATTAGCATCGTTATTATCTTGACCATATATGCATTTATATAATTTCTCTAATGCATTTTGAAGAAAAACACTTTAAGGTTTCCTTTAGCAGCTACGTGAAAAAAGAAAAAAAAAAAAAAGAAAAAAAAGTGGAACAGACGTTTCAAATCATGACTCACTGGTTCCATTAACTAAAACACTGTTTTACGTGAAGAGACTGACAGAGTACGGTAGCACTTAAACCACATTTTAATTAAACACAGCTGATTAAATCGTATAACTTTCCACAAATCAAACATTATCAACAGTAAATTCCTTTGTTAGAAGACTGAACATAATTCGGATCTATGGAGTTAAAAGTTGCACGTCATAGTGAACACACAAGCCCAGAGAATGTTTCTTGTTAAAACTTCACCTGAATAAAGCCTTTTCAATAAAATGAACTTCTTTATTCTTAAATTGTGACTAGCAATGTGGACTGTAATAGAAAAGCAAATAAAGAAGCTGCAGGATCCAGTTATTGCTATTAGCGGCAATAACTGCAGCTTCATCAATTGATACTTGTTATTCTGGATTTTAAAAATGTTCTGTCCCTTATTATCTGTTTATTTACTAAAGTGTAAAGAAAAATAAATATTTTCAATAAATTAAAAAGAATTTTATTGAATTACCGTGGAAGTTGAGAATGAAAAACCCTCCTGTTGAGAAGTCAGAGTGAAAGCGAATCAAGACCTGCAAGCTGGTACTGTAGGCTGACTCTAATGCTGTGTTGCCACTGAAGACTCCCAGCTGAGGGCTAGATGTATCAGGACCATCCCTAAATAGAGAGGAAGCAATAAATCAGATAATGATTATACTGTATTTGGAAGCAGGGTACATCACGGCTGTTGAGAGGGTTGTAGCATTTTTTCAACAATTTCAAATGAGTGTAGGAGGACCAACAACATTGTTTTCAAAGTGTATTACCCCAAATTCAGCTTTGGTTCTTCATTGCAGCCATTCCAAAAAGTAGCTCTAGTGAGCTCTACTGAGAATAGGCTGTTTCTGTGTCTCAACCTTTAAATGTTTCTGAGTGATGCCTGTTCACACCCTCCCTTGAAGAAGATTCGACTTTAGCTGAAACCCGCTCTGTAATTTTAAAGGGCAGGCTCAGCTAGCCAGGGGGGCGGGTCAATGACAGTATCCACTACCAGGGGTAGTGGTTATTTCCCTTCGTGAGGTCACAAAGGGAAAGAACTCAGATTCACCCGTTTGAGCACACATTCACCAAAAAGTGGAGCAAGCAACTGAGAAAGGTGACAGAACTTCTAATTTTTGAGCCTCATATACAGGCTATGAGGACACATTTGGCTGTTTAGAAAGTGAATTTAGCATAATATGGAACCTTTAACAGTCCTCCAGGCATGAAAAAGAATTATAGAAAAAAAAAAAAGAAAAAAAAAACACTATAGTAGTATCATGAACATATCACACATTGAATTAATTTGAATGTTTTTTTGTTGTTGTTGTTGTTGGTTTTTTTTTTAACTGCTGTTTGATATCTGTTCATTTTCTCCCTCCCCTTCAAATGAAGGTTGTGGAAGCAACAGATCCAGAAGGGAAATTCAGACATCCCTTTTCCCAATGAGACTCCCCAGCAGCTACTGGTGGACCCTAAGGTATTCCCGTGTCAGAAGGGACAGTCCCTTCAGCAATTTCTGGGTCTCCCCTGGGGCCTCTAAGTCCCAAGAGCTAGTTGGTGTCACTTGGAGCTGGCATCAGCTTTCACCTATCGCCTAAACTCACACTGCATCAACCTTGAATTTCCTTCCCTCAGGGGATCAGCCCATGTTGATTTGGACTGACCAAGCCTCAGGAGCCAAAGTTTGGCCACTTGGCAATCTACCCCAATTGCCTGGCTCTTGTTGTGTCCCACTTTTCTTTTTCTGGGTGAGGTAATCAGATGTTGATGCTGATTTGTGAGACAAGATTGTTATTTATGACGTTTATGAAATTTACATCAAATGAATGCTTCAAGTTACTATAGTATTGAGATTTTAGACCTTGGTATAAGTAAAAAAAAAAACTTTGCTCCAACACCAGCATGCATTATGGGAATATGCCTGCTTCAAAGTTGACTTTTTTCTAGTAGTTTTTGGTTAAAATGGTTACCTCTAATTCTTTTTGTAAATTGTTATTAGTGACATACCTGCATAAATTGATCCAAAGATTGACCTCAACATTCACAGAATAGTATGAACTTTTGTTGAGTTGCTTCATACAAATTGACTTCCACCAGTGATTTTTTTTTAATTAAAGTCAAAGTAAAAGCTGTCAATAAAATAAAGAAATATATATATATCTGGTACACCCATGTGCTTGTTCACTGAAGGAAAATCTGAA
Organism: Melanotaenia boesemani; assembly: GCF_017639745.1. NCBI lineage: Eukaryota > Metazoa > Chordata > Actinopteri > Atheriniformes > Melanotaeniidae > Melanotaenia > Melanotaenia boesemani. The sequence goes on from NC_055682.1 coordinate 24,718,363, forward strand.
ATATTTTAGTCCTTTATTTCTTATTTCTTTTTCCTTTGTATCATTTTCCACCCATTAAAAAAAAGTTCATTTAACAAAGGCTACAGATTAAAGGCTTAACTTCACTCATTAAATATTGAATGTTTCTGAAAGGTTACATTTTCCAACATTCCTAAATGCCCAGTTTTTGGTTTTTAATGAACACGCCATTGGATTAAACAAGGGCTTTAAAATTTTAATTCATGAGGAGTGCCTGGGATCTCTTGGCTCCTCAATAATTCAAGGTCTTCTGAAGGTGTTGGAGCTCATTTAGAGGATCAAAAATGTGCAATTTAGGTCATTTAAATCCAAACTGTATGAGAATTTTGTGACTTTATTTTTAGTTGAAATATATGCAAATAGAAGTGTAGCTTTGTTTTATCAGAATGTGACCTTTTCTTAAAAGAGGCAAGAATGTTGTAGTGTGAAAGTTGCTGAATGAAGTCTGTAACATCAAGCTATAGGGTGGGTTTCGCTGTTAGGCAAAACTTGTGGGAATTTCACACCAGCAACACCTGCAGAAACATGGTCTGGAATAATAAATCAGAAAAAAAAGGAAAATAAGTTTTTGTATTTTTTGGTTATTCATCCAGTCCATCTTCAACAGGTGATTGACACAAGCTCAGTGCAGCTAAGGACGGAGTGGGATCGGAAGGAATACATTAACTGTGATAAGAACTGTCATAAACCACTACTAACAAAAAACATCACATATATTTTTTTTCTTTTCCTTAAATGCAAAATGGATTTTTTTCCTTTTTTTTGTCCATGTTGAAAGAAATAAATGCCTTTATACATGTCTACAAATTTACAATTTACAAATAATTTTTAATCAGTGTAATAATAGAGTGATGTGAGGATAAGAGAAAGGGTTTGTGAAGCATTGCCTATTAAAATATTATGATATATCTGCTCAGAAAGTCTATTATGGTAAGTGCTGTAATTCTCTGAGCGTGGATAACTATTAAAGGTAACAAATCCAGTCCATAAATTGCTGATTGGCTTTTTTTTTTCTCCAGAAATATGACATTATGCATCAATACAACACTAAATCATTGACACTACTCTTAAAACTACTGAAATAGTTTACTGCTTTGGACTGTGAGTGAGTGTTCAGCACCATAAACTTCTGTACATCACCGCTCTCCTGTAAGATCCATCGCCTGCTGTTAACAGTAGTTCAGTGGTATTAGGCAAAGAGCCAAACTTAACCAGTGGAAAACCACAGGGACAATTTGGCTTCAGTCTCTGACATCTGGAGCCAGCTGCTGTCTTATAAACCTCTGGGCCAAACAAGCAAACACCAGCAGACATAACTGTGGTGTTGACATGACATGGTAAAACCCATCCAAAATACATCTCTGACAAGTCTGATTACTAAAATCCAAAGCAGGGGTGAGCTGGTAAAGCTAGAAAGCAGCATAACCACAAAAAACAGTAGAATAGACGGATGACCAGAAAAAACAAAAGCACTGGCTCTTCACCTCGGCTGTTGCTAATGATGTTTGCATGAATTTCTTTGCTCAGCCTAAATCAAAGCAAAGCTCTTTAAAAGCATATGCAGATTTCATTCAAGTAGACACAAAGCATCCTTTAAATATACAAACACTGTGTGAAAATGAAATTCTCAGCCAACCCTTCTCCATTGAGAATGTTTAATAAATAATACGCTTCTATTGGTCTTCACACAGTTACATTCTTGATTAAATGCTTCAAATAACGATTCAAAGCTTCATATTCAACCTATATTCTTTTCAATCAAATGCATATCAGCTCAGCAAATCAAATACGGCAAACTCTTGTCCCACTTTCTCTTTAACTGTACTTGAAAATCCGAACAGCCAAATGCTCAAATTACAACAAAGGCAGTGGCCCCATTTTATGCCTTTAATTAGATTATGTCTTTTTTTATTTTATTAAAAGTTTGCCCATGATGCTCATAATTAAAAGTATTCCAAGTACCGATTCAACCGCAGGTTATTAGCCATTAATTCACTGTAAGCCTATTATACTTGTCACATCACTCCAATTTTCTGCTTGAAAAGCACATTTGTTTCTGTCTGGGTAGGTCAAATTTATGTAAAATCACTAAAATTACTACAACTATATATTTAATAGATGGACTAGTTTAATTATTTACTATTTTTGCCACTGAAATATGTTTACAAGACAGAATGCAGCTGCAGTGGCCTTTTGGATCAGCCATTCTAAATCTGTCTACGGCTCTGGAAGGAAGATGATGCCCCAGTGAGTCTGGGGCATCATCTTCCTTTGCATGTGTCAGTCCCCAGCCCTTCCAAATATATTCATGAGATACAGCAAGAATGAGTCTTCATGTATGCACTAATCTCACATTACTGAGTTATTTTGTTGGCCTGCAATATATAAATGTAATTTTATCATTTTCTTTCAGATGAAATGTAACACAGAAAACACATGAATCACCAAAATCACTTTGGAACTGCAGAATAACTCAACACAGTGCCACTCTATAGCTAAATCCACAATTCTGTTAGCAGGCCAGATTGAAAACTGGAAGTCACTGACTGTGAATGCATTGCTTTACCACCGCCTGCAGCTGCTTACTCCCAAAAGGCACAGCTCTTGAACCTGAAAATTAAAACCAAACACCAAATATGTCTAACTTCTTTCATAAATGCAGATTAGACCCAAAACCAACTTGATCCTGATTTCCTTTCTATTAAAAGTACTCTTCATCATAATCCTGACAGCATTTATGATGCAAGTTCAAAGTGCTGTTGCAAATTTCTCTTAGACTGACCCAAACTTATCTGATCCAGCTGAGTCCCACTGGATTTGTGATCCCAGCTCTGCCATTCCTTTCATTAAATTATCCCATTCCCCGCTGACTCTCATCATTACTTCCAGAGTTCTTGAGCCCTCTCTGGACCTTTGTATGGCCATGGTACTGACTTAGATTGAATTGATCAGTGGTCCCATTGTAAATGCATTACTCCCACACTCCCTGTATTGCACCCTTACCTCCACACTGAATCTCATTATTACCACTGAAGAGGCTGTGTACTCATAGCACAGGGTACAAACTGTATATGTGTATATTTGAAGGGTTCAAGCTGTGACTTCTGAGCACACAACTGACATATACTTACTGTATGTTTGTATTTAGTAAAGCAAATGGATATCAATATCAGCAATACTGTAAGGGAAACACCAAATTAAATAAAACTCAAAAACTATGTTTGAGGACACATGTATGCATGCACATCGATAGATTACATACTAAAATGTTTTTGAAATTATGTTTTTATTAACAGGTCGAGTAAAGACAGAGAATGAAATTTATTCAGATCTTACCATCAGTGATGCAACCACTGGTTGCAATGAATTAAACACTTTTACTCACTCCCGTCATATTCTGGTGTCACGAATGTTCAAGTGTGAACGTAGTCAGACTCACCAGACAGCGATGTAATCTGTGACAGGCTCTGTCTGCAGCAAAGTAAAGTTGATGTAAACTCCATGTCCGTGAGGAACAGTGATGAGCCAGCTACAGTCTTGGGAGTTGGGGTATTCATTGGGGTACTGCGGTGAATAGATGGTCCCATTTTCAGCTGTGACATTGTAGCCGCAGGGAGCTGTAAAAAAAAAAAAAAAAAAAAAAAAATTATAATTTGACTTAGTAGGTGGTTCAGTTTCCATCATGGCAAACATGAAAAAATAGAGCGAATATCTGTTAAAAAGCAGAAAGTGAAGAATATAACAACTGAAGTTATGATTTTTAGTATTAAAAGCAACACAAATCCTACATCAACAGACAAAAATCAAAGCTGATTAACAGTGGTGTACTAAAAGTCAAGAAATAAATCATTTTATAACCAATGTATAGAACAATTTAAAACAAAACACAACTAGTATTTACTTTCTTCTTAACCATGTACACTTGAGATAACAGTGAAAAATCAAATCAGATTAATCAAAATTCAGTCATGCAAACAGTATTTTCTAATTGCTGCATCACACAGCAGATCTATAAAGGTTTTCGGATAATAAAAATTAAAACGACAGTACATAAACTGGCTACATATTTGTTTAATTATATTTTGATTATGTTGTATTAAATCTTGACAAAAGGGAAACACTAATAGAATAGAATAGCTTATATAACAGAATATCCTTCAAGAAGCCTGAAGAACTGATCCTGAAGAGCTCTCTTGTATAAATTACAAGAGCGTTTATCTAAGAGTTCAGACTGTGTTGAGAAATTAAGATGGTCATATGAATTGTTGACTTTTAACTATTAGAATAGGAAACTCTTTTTTTGCCTCATATACTCCTGTTCGCTTGGCAATGTGTTGTATAAAAAATAAAGGGTGACTCAAAAGTTTTGCACAATACTATATGTGAAGGAGCTGTTCTTACCCTCACAGCGAGGAAATGGATGGTTCCACTTCCGATTGGTGCCATGCAGACATGTTAGTACTGTGTGTCCAATCAAAACATAACCAGGGTAGCACTGAAAAGTTATTGATTGGCCAGCACTGTAGTCACTGCTGATGATGTCACCGTTGGGAAAGGGAGAAGGATCCTGGCAGTTTTGAAGTTGATAAGCTGAGGACAGAATATGGGAAATAAAAGTCAGCAAGGAAATATAGATTTATTCAAATTTTCTACAGTTTAAGTTATTAGAAAGTTTTTATTAGTCCACAGTCCATGTACTCAAAATAGTTTCTTGTGTACATGAAATATACACTAAAAACCTATGAACCACAGAGGCTACAAGTAATAAGTACAAAGCATCAAGAGAACTTGCTATCTGCACATGTATGCATGTCAAAACTTGCTTGAGGAAATGTCACCACCATAGGTCTCTTACGGGTACATCTCACTTGGCATGAGTGTCATGGCGAGTCAAGCCTTTCTATTAAATGTGCCTTTCACAGTCAGCAGAAGTGGCTGGTACTGAAATCTTAGCTGCCACATAAGGCTGAATAAAAGGCAGCATGTAACAACACATGAAAAGTGCTCAGCAGAAGGTCAACACAAACAGTATGTTTAGCACTCAGCAGCATCCATAGTAAACTGTGCAAAGATGCCTCAACAACAAAATAAGCCGATAGTGCTTAAAAAGGTAAACCGGAAATAATTACATATTCAAGATGCACGATGTGTACACCTGTATTAATACTAACCATTAGCAAGATAACAAAAAGACCAGGCAGGATGCTGTGGAACATTCAGAGCCTTATAACTAAACAAATTTCCATTAATCTAGGTAGGCGTTGTGTAGATGGAAAGAGAGAGTGGAAGAGCAGTTAATGACAGATGTGGAAAGCAACGTCATGGAAAGGAATAAGAGAGGACAGGAATATACAGAAATACAATGAGCAAAGTAAGAGTAGGAAGTGCGGAAGTAAGATGTATCTAGGCCAGAAAAAGTGCTAGCAGTAGTGGAAATACTTCCAGCTGTAAAAGCATCGCCAAGAAGCATGCTCCATCTGATTCCAGGAGCAGCTTTCAAAACTCTGTTTTAGAGAAGTGCTGCTACAGGCACCACAATATCAGAGTGCCAACGCTAGAATCCTCAAACCCACGAGCTTTGGATCAGAAGTATGGATACTTTTTTCCACTGTATTCACACTAACTTCTATTTTTTGCCTGAGGACTTATTCAAGTCAGGTTTTACGGGTGTGTACACAACTATTAAGTCTATTGAGTAGTAAACCTCCCAGGTCTTAAACACAGAACCTGAGACTGCATGTGATGCAGAGTTGTGCAGGGATGAAAGCATGCAGTCAAGCTGTGTGCACTGCATCTTCCTGCCAAAGAACTTTGCTGTCAGGTGAAAAAAAAGTGGAAAAAAGAAAAAGAAAAGTCTCTGGATGCTATTCCATGTGATGAAGCATGTCTACATTGCCCCAAAAGCAAACAGTGGGAGGACAGTGACGAGTTCTGCAGCATTAGGGGAATAACCATTGCAAATTGGGAGTCAAAAAATAAATAAATAAATAAAAAATAAAAAATAAATGTGTGCATGAATGTGCGTTAACTTATGTGTAATTAAGTAAGCCTTGTTCTAGTTTTGCTGGCGCATAGGCCTAGAGTGCATCTCTTGTGTCTTTGAAGTAAAGCACTTAGGGCTACAAGTAAAGCCTGCTGGACAAGATGCCAGTCTCTCACAGGGGCTTACTGGCAATCCATCTCTTTTAATGATGAGAGAAAAGCCATAAGGTTTTCTAAGTATTTAGCATGACTCATCCATGGATCAAAGCTCAAAACCTCATAGCAATATGTTTTTTCATCCCATCCCTCATTTCTTGGAGTTGGTCAGGCTTTTTAATGTGCCCCTAGGTTGAGGAAGGTAATCTATTCCATGCCTTAAAGGGACTATTTTTTTCTTAATCATCCATTGTGTTCCCTCCCCCCAAATGGGGAGAAAAAAAAGCAGACTCACTTTAAATATATGGCTGGTCTCCTATTGGCACCACTTCTACTGAATACCTCAAGGGGTTGTGATCTTTTCTGTCCTAGCGCAAATAGTGGAACAGACAGGAACTTACCTTGATAGGTCAGTTTGAACCCTGGCCTATTCTCTGAGTGGTCACTGTAGAAGTGGATGATTGTCAGGTGGGTCGTGCTCATCAGAGAAGGTGGAATCTGTGAGCCAGTAAACTGACCAATAAGTGCAGAGCTGTGCTGTGGTCCAGCCCTGACCTCTAGGAAGTCATGGTTGTCTTCTGAAGAGAAGTTTTGGAACTGAATATGGGCTCCTTGAACACAAAGGATGACACAAATGTGAAAAACCATGTGCAATTTATAATAATATTAAAGAAAATAAGCAAATAGGAAACAGTGTGCAACAGATGAGCAGTAAGTTTGGAAAGAACATTAAGGGTTTTTGAATTGTGATTTTACATTAATTTTCCATGTAGTTGCCACTCACTAAGATACCAAGTAGAATCAAGTTATTATACTTTATATATATGTTATACGTTAGATGTTAACATCTATTTTAATTGCATCATTTTGAATTGTTGCTTTTATGCTGTTATTATTTCATTTGGGTAACTTGCACCTTGAATACAACAGCAGATTTTCCTGTCTGATAAATGACAGTAAAGTTCCTATATTCTATGGAATCTGGTTTTCCCATCACTTGACATACCGACATCTGCAAATGTATACCATGCACATAAAATTACAGAGACTGTGTCCTATTCAAACCACCTTATTATAGTCATTTAACAGCACATTCCATGTGGCAGTCTTCAGTTAACATATGGTGAATCAGCTGCATATTTAGTGCTAAAAAAAACAGGTCTGTGTTTCCCAAATCTGCCAGCAGATACCTTTCAAGCGACACCTCCTATTTAGGAATGCTGCTCTATCCCAGAATGCAGGACATACCATATCCAGCTGGCAGGGTGATTTGCCAGGTGCAGTCCAGGTTGCCAGGGTAGTTGCCAGGGAAACCAGGACTAAGGATGACACCACTCATCTCAGATAGGACCCCGCCACAACGAGCTGTTAATACATGTACAGAAGAGATTATTGATTTAAATTTTGACATATTTTGACATTATCAGGCTAATACAGTTCTTATAACTGAAATGCGAATAGTAATGTTGGATTTGATTAAAAAAAATAAATAAATAAAATAATAAAAACTAGAGATGTGGTGGGACTTAGTATACTGTACTTAATCCTTTATATCAAGACCGCGTTTGACTGGAAATTTCTTCTAAGCGTTCTCACCAAGGATTAAACTGTTTACTCCTAAAAACAAACATCAATGGAAGCAAGGTCCCTCAGCAATGTTGCAGATGTTAGGAGGCCTTGGCTCTTACTTCAAAGTACAAATACTGATTCTATTGATTACGGCGCCCACATCAGTGAAGAAGCTTTCTTGCTTCCACAAATCTATTTTCTAACTAACAAGATAAACTAATGAAATCAGTGTCAAAATGAAGAATTAATATGTCAGCAATAATATGATTCTTTTATTGCGAGTGGATGCAGTGTCACTTTAAACATTTCAGATGACAAATACATCGAGAAAAACAGCAAAATGAAAAAGTACCTTTTTAATAAAACTCGTGATGAAATTTTGTTTCAACACAAGCCTCTGATCTATTGAAATATTTGAGTCACAATATTGTAAAATGTAAAGTTATAGCTGCAGAACATATTTTTCTTCCCTCTGGATTGATTCTAAACATGGTACAGCCAACAGTGCAGTGCATGTGTCTGTGTGTACCTATGCAAAGAGGTGGTGGGTAGTTCCATCGCCGCACAGTCCCAGGCATGCAGGAAATGTGAGAGTGGCCCTAGAAGTGATTAAAAAGTGTCAAAGTATATTTATTTCCCTTTCAAATAAAAACACACAAAAATATGAAGTATATATTTCAATCTCAATCCAAGTAGAAACACATTCAATAATATAATTGCAATATTATGCATTTGATTATTATTATAAACACCAGTTAAAGTCTGAGTGCAAATTAAGCCCTTTAATATCTATCTATCTATCTATCTATCTATCTATCTATCTATCTATCTATCTATCTATCTATCTATCTATCTATCTATCTATCTATCTATCTATCTATCTATCTATCTATCTATCTATCTATCTATCTATCTATCTCTATATAGATATATATAGATATATACACACACACACACGTGGACAAAATTGTTGGTACCCTTCGGTTAATGAAAGAAAAATTCACAATGGTCACAGAAATGACTTGAATCTGACAAAAGCAATAATAAATAAAAATTCTATGAAACTGAACCAATGAAAGTTAGACATTGCTTTTCAACCATGCTTTAACTGAATTATTTAAAATAAATAAACTCATGAAACAGGCCTGTGTTTATGTGTATATATATATATATATACATTTCACATTATACGTTTATTTAATGGTCAGTTTGTGTTTGCATGTGTGTGTGTGTGAGTGTGCATTACCTGTAGTGTGTACCCAGCTTCACAACTGAAAGCCACCACTTCATTAACCATATATCTGTCTCCTGTTTTAATGCCATTGGCTGGGATCATTGGTTCTGGGCAGGTGGTAAGGCCAACCGCTATGACAAAACAAAACAAAAAAAAAAAAAGAATCAACTCTAACTGCACATTGTTACATCTTAAATCCCACATTTACCGTATTTTTTCCATATCTAATCACGACATTTCTTTCATAGTCATATATTGTATTAGAGTTTTTCTTTTAGTATTATTATCTCTATATCTGTTCATTATACAATATATCATATACAGTATTTGTTGCATCATATATTATTTTAGGCTCAGTTCTGTTTGAATTGGTGATTTAAGATGCCCTTGCATGGTTTTCCTTTTCTCTTCTATTCCTATAATGCTGATCCTCTTGTCTGGGTTCATTAAGGTACAGCTAATTCTAATGTTTCACTTCTGGCTTCAAATAAATATCTTGAAAAAATAAATGCGATGTGATCATCAGTTGTTTAAAATTTTACACAACTAAACCCAGACTGCAGTGTTTTCCATACTCTACAATGTATTATGGTTAATTTTATCAGTTTTTTCTGTGGAAGATTAACTGAAGCGTCCCACTATTCTGCTTTTACTACTGCTCACTTGTCAAGAGAAAATTTGCAATCACTGCTCCTTCTCTTTCACTGCTGTTTGACCTTAGAAAAAAATCATTTAAGGAAAACTTTAGAACATAATTACTGAGAAAATCTTAACATAAAACTCAATTGCAAGATGAACTCAAATGCTGTAATGTTTTTTTTTTTTTTTTTCTATACACAACAGCTATATTAAACTGTTGTGAAATAAAAAGTGAGTAAAAATACGTGAATGTAACACAGTGACTTCAGCCGACATACTTAAGGTTAAACACATGCATAATAAGTTTGACTGCAGCAGACCTATTATCAAATAGCATCTGTAGAAGTTGATGTGTTTTGATTTGTGTGTGTGTGTGTGTGAAAACCTGCAGGAGACTGCCCCAGAGCGGTTACCATGGCAACACATGGGTGGAAGAGGGACAGAGAGTGAAAGAAGGGGAGACAGAGGAGTGAATGTTTGTGTGTCTGTGTTTGCTTGTGTGTCTGGTCTTGTTGGTTCATTATCTACCTCCCTACCAGCAAAACGCTGTGATACCACTGTGTTCACACACACACACACAAAACTGTGCGCACACATGCACACAAATACAGGTGGCCTATAGCTCTCCGAATGACATTTGTGAGTGCGTGCGCATGAGTGACTTTTACATGAGTGTGTGCTCACCGAGGGGGAATGAGAGGGAGTCTTTTTTTTTAGATGCAGCATAAGTGAGAAAGCAGCATGAGGCTATACACATAAAGACACACACACACACAAACACTGTGTATTATTAGGCCGAGCATCAGCAGGCTGTCATGACAACTGATCAATGAAACTATTCCATTTGGCTGACCATCTTTCTCCCTTCCTGTGCTAACACACTTTTCGCTCTTTCCATGGCTATGAGAGCACGGTTATGCTCTGTAAACTGCTGACAGTACCACAAAACAGCCCACTAGGGCCACTAGACGACAACTAGACACTGTCAGCATTTAAGCCTAACTGACTGTATTTACTACACTGCTGTTCCAGCTTGTGAGGACAGAAGAGTGACAGAGAGAGAGCAAGAGAGAGAGAGAGAGAGAGACCCTTTAGAAAAAAAAGGTTCTTTAGTCAGCTTAAAATAATGAGAAAATCATCACCACAGTCACTCACACATCCTCACATGCTGAGTTTGTTTTTCTTGCTTCTACAGGAAGCATATTGATGCATTATCATCTGCAGATAAGAGATAAGAGAGTGTTTGAAAGGGCAATCATAATAAATGATTATCTGAGGTCAAAATATTTAGTTTCTCTGATCTTATAAACTATTGATCAGTCATGCTGTGAGATTGCTGCAAAGTTGAGTTTGTCTGAAAACGCTGAAAGCCTTCCTATTGACGCCTCTTGTATAAAATCTTTGTCAAATTTGGAGCAAATTTTACTGTAATTAAAAGTATTAGCAGTAATTTTAGGGCAAACAAAAACATCACCTGTAACCTGCAACAGCTATTTATTATGATGGAGTAATAGATGATATGTTTTAGCTAAAGATCCATAAGTTACAAATGCAAAATTTGATTATTCAAACTATTTTAGTGCAGCCACTCTCAGACCTGTTTCCTTTAGAAATTTCATGATGACTACTATTACAATTATTATCATGATTCTCACAGTCATACAGTAATATATATAATCTGATGTGGGCAGCTGTGTCCTCAGCTTAGCTTATGTACACTTAAAAAGCAGGAAATCCAAAGATTTTCATGTTTATAGACTGTCAGTTGTAAGTTTTTTTCTTTTTTTTTCTACAATGGACACATAAACAGATTGAGACATTTAACTGTCTGAGGCACATACTTACACACTTGTCTATTAGACAATATTTATAAGGCTTGCCAATACAGAATATTGGTTTGAGTAAAGATTGATAGGGATGGATCACATGAATTTTCTGTCTACATAAATGTAACTTGATAAATAGTTTAATCCTGACTGAGGGATTGATGTGAACCTACAAATAACTGTGTTTTTCCACAACTAATAGAAGTAATCTGTCACCAACATAGTCTCAAATAACTGGTGACTCACCACCCATCCTCAGCAGTTTCCTTAGGCTTCATATAAACCAATTTTATGTTCAAGATTATAATTTTTTCTGTTATCTTTATTCTTAAATGTGTATTGTACAATAACTGTAGTAATCATTACTGTGACATTATAATGTGTATGGTTTTGTTTTTCTTTCCCCAGATTTATAAACAGGATAGAATTCCCTCTTGGACCCACTAACAAAATACTGTAAAAGGAAGCTAAGTCATACTAAAAAACAACTGTATTATAATCCCCAGGTAGTAAGCTGAAAGTTTGTCTGCTTTGATTTTCCTCTTTACTCTGCAATATACTGTTTGACCTCTCACACATTAACTGTGGACCTGATAACAAAGGTCATGTTGATACGCACAAAGTAACTACATTCAAAAATACACCAAAGAAAAAAAATACAGAAAAATAAAGACTGTCCTCTTGATTTTCATTTCTAGTGAAGGCATGTCAGCACACTGAGCTGACAAAAATACAGTCGAGCCATAAATGTTAGCACCTACCTAGAAATTCACACACAGAAAAAAATGCTCATTCATACACACTAAAACTCTCACATACTCTCAAAGAAGGGGACATGTTCATTGATCTAGAAGTGATTCTAAGCTAAAACAACTACAAAGACCTGAAAAGCACAACTATGCCCTGACAGGTGTGTAAATGCATGATGCTAATATCTGTGTCTATACCTTTTGTTGTCTGTGTGCATGTGTGTGCCTTCTACTCCGCTGGATTTACGTGTACACACGACAGAAGCGAAAGCACTCTGTGCTTGTGGCTGAGTGCATTTGAGTCTATGTGATTTTGTTTGTATTCCTCTAGGTGTGTGTTGTGTGCGTGTGTGCTCCAATGTGGGTCTCAGCATGTGTGTGTGCTCTCAGGCAGTAACAGTTCAGGTCACTGACTTGTTATTTGATGCTGAAGTTTTGACAGCAATGGTGTATGTATTTTTTATGCATAGCAGGTAGGTATATATGTGTGTGTGTGTGTGTGTGTGTGGAGAGAGAGAGAGAGAGAGAGAGAGAGAGAGAGAGAGAGAGAGAGAGAGAGAGAGAGAGAGAGAGATTTTTAACCAAAATTGACAGGTTGATCTTACTCTTGTATTCCAGGTGAAAGCCTGCTGCAACCACACTGATGTCACTCTGAAAGTGCAGAAGGAGCTGATTGGATGTTGAGTTTAGCAGGGCGGGAGCTGTTGTTCCTGTAAAAGACAACGCATAGAAATACGGCTGAACACATCAAAAAGGTCTTGCTGTACAACTGACAAAGTAGAAAATAAAAAAAAAATTACTATTACTAAATTACTTATGCAACGTCGTTGCACAGTAGTTGCATCATTAGGAGTATAATCAGCCCAATAATGACATAGAAGTTGTTTGTTGCTGTTCTTTATGAGATTTTGAATTTTGTAGGAAAATGGTTAATACTGTAAAAAACTCATCTGCCTTTATGACACATTTGCTAGTTTTGGATTTAATGAAAGTCTGATTTTGGATTTGAGGTTAATGCTTAGTTGAGATAACAGTATTGGCTCGGGCCAATAAAGATTACTAATCGGAGCAGACAGATTTTTTTTTTAAGGAAACATAAAAAATATACAAACTCTAATTTCAGTTTATCATTTTGAACTTTATTGTTCGTAAAAGATAAAATTTAACATACTGAAAAAAATTCTCCATAAACAACAAATTGTGCCACAACAAGGAGGATCTGAGATCAGCTGGGAAATTAGGCATAGAGAGGGTGACTAACCCTTCATCCTCCATGGATGGGAAAGATTTTAGTATTCTTATGAGAAGCAACCTTATCTGCCCCGGTCTAGCACTCTGTGGTCAACATCAGATCACCGTGGTAACTGTGGGCAGTTCCCCAATGTGCCTTCTTTAGAAGGGCACAGCGTGTGTGTCTGTATCCGTGTGCGTTGCCCTGTAGGAGGTATGTTTTATGTGTGATAGCTGTGTGACAGGTATGTGCTTGGGGCAGGTCACAGGGGAAACTCCGCAAGGAAATTGTAAAAGGTTAGATCATTCTAAATTCCTGTTTGCTTCTTTCTCTCCCTCTTTCCTTTTCTTTTTCCTCCATCCTTAATCAAAATACTTCTTGATGACTGCTTTAGCTTGGAAAAAATATTGCCATCCAAAAATTATTCTTTATTTAAGATATATATCACTTTTTTATATTACAACTCATCCATCATAGCTCTCCAGTGTATATTCCATTCATGTGCATCTATAGTTTAAGACCTGTCATATCAATTCATCATAGATCTTGTCTAGCTCATGTTTGTGTGTGTGTGCGCGTGTGTATGTAGTTTAAGAACTGTCATGCCTCATCAATCAAAAAACTTCTGAGATTTTGAGTGCATGGTGTCAGTGCACAGGTTTATGTCCCTATGTACTTGTGTGAGCATGTTGTCATACCAGAGAATGACCCTAATTTTGGAGCTGTCATGTCTCCCCCATCGTAGATCTCAAGAGAGTCCCAGTTGTGCTCAGTTGCAAACGTTATGACTTGGATCTAAACAGCAAACAATGGCAATAACTTAACAAAACAGCCTGCAAATACCTGAGCATCATTTATACTTAGTGCATCTGTAGTAAGATTATACTGTATGTTTGCATATACGTGTACCTGTATTCCAGCCCCTTCATTGACATGGATTCTCCACAGACAGTTGAGACTGTTTGGATAAGGTTCAGGGTATGAAGGAGACAGTATTGTACCACGACGTTCAGTCAAATTGCCACTGCAGGGAACTGCAATGAAGGCATAAAATATCAATTTCCTAGCATCATGTGTTAACTATTAACTAAGCTTCTAGCATACAGGACAGGAAGCTAGAATTTAGCTTTTTATATGCAGAGGCAGACAATATGGAGTTCAAATTGCCTCCACAGGGAGCCAGACAGAACAAACATTATTTATGGTATAAATTCAATTCAAATTGTGACCACTGAAGCTGTTCAAGATATAGTAGCACTCAGCATCAAGAGACTTCTCTCTGGCATATATCAAGTTAGTAAGAATCACAGTCAAAATCTAAACTCAGTCTCTCTAATTACCTATTCCAACATAGTTGATAAAAAGGCTCAGTTCATCAAGATCTTTCCTAGCTCATGTCTCATCTGTACTTGCATACTTGTTGACAGTGGCAACAACATTTTGAGCTGTTCTCAAAAGCAGTAAATTCCATTTTATTAAATTTTTTGAAAAAAAAGAAAAGAAAAGTGCACTGAAGCAAGATCCCGGAGTCCTTCTCTTGACCATAAGCTCATATAAGACTGACTGACCCTAAGTGAAAAATGGTTCTGTGGTTGGATTTAGCTACATTTTCTCTTTGGAAGCCATGGGTATTGCATTTGATTGTCTAAAGAAGAGCTGTGTGCTATCAACACACACTTCAAAATCCATAATCAGTGATGGCATGATGGTTGATTAGGGTGCATGGGAATGGCAACCCAAAAATGCTTAACAATACACACTTCACGCTGGATGCTGCAGATTCTGGAGCAACATAGCTCAGTGAATGGCTCCATAGTAAAAGAAAGCAGGTGCTAAGCCACTCTGCTTGCATTTCAGGTGTGTGAATTTATACACAGTGGCCCAGCAATTTTAGAAACAGGTTACACATCACATTGAACAACAGGTCTATAATTTGACTGAATTTTGATGCTAACTGAAATTTAACTTCTGATAGTAGTCTTTTGTAGAAATTTTACTTCAATTTAATGTGGTAACAAAGCAGTAATTCACTTTACCTTGGAACTGTATAAGTTAGGTGGTTACATTCCTCATATTACTGTCATATACAGCTTGCCTTACCTATACAGGTTGGTGTTGTTGCATTCCACTGTGCGAGGGCACCAGGTATAGCTTGACACTGAATAGCACTGGATCCCTTCAATAAATAGCCTGGACTGCACTCAAAACGGACCAAAGAACCCGCCGAGAACTCTGAACCAATTCGTCTTCCATATCGGGGCTCTGGTACTGAACTGCACTGACTGTCACTGGTCCGAGGCACAGCTACAATAATGACAGTGATTAAATTATACAAGAAGAGGAAGGAAAAGAAAACAACACAAACAGAAACAGCAGAGAGAAATGTTCATGTTGAGCTTAACTTTAATGTGACTTATTGTGATAATGTGTATGTTTAAAATGAGTAAAGAAGCAAACACTGTAAGAGTTACCTTGGTAGACGAAATGAAATCCTCTAGCTGACTGGCCACTCTTAGCACTGAACCGAAGCATGATCTGATTGGAAGTTGCCAGTGGCAATGTTTCTCCTATGGCAATTACAGACATATTCACACATGAACATAGTGATTTAAAAAGTATATGTTCATCCCGAAAACAGCTTAAATTTCTCTCTGGAGATCACTGCAAATGTCTCACTTCCCCTTCTCTTTTTTTACTGAATTCCAGAGGCTCAGGGGACAGAAGACAACAACAACAAAAACATACAGTTCCATATAAAGACACATGAACAAACACCAACAACGCCTGTCACTTTCACTTTTACCACACATCAAACTTCCCATACATTTAATTGTGTTTGCAGGGATTCTCCTTCAGTCTTGACTTGTGTTAAATGTAGATCTTGCAGAAATGAAAATGTAACTGACACCAACTCACAGGCACACAAATACAGATTTATATGCACACACATACACAGGCAGAGAAAGTAATAGTGATAAATGAGGAAAACATGGCCTGTTGTGGCTGACATTTAGAACTGTCATTACATTCAAGATGTGTGTATAAGTCTAGTATGTGTTTACCATCATAAAAAAAGAAGATGCACTTTGTTTAAATTTAAACATCATCTGGTTCTTACATGGCCTTAAAATCAAGTACCTTATATGAACAAAAACATAAGATACATGTTGTTTTACACCACTTCTAACATCTAATCACCTACCAAAAATTAAGCCAAAAAATATCTGAACAAACCACAAGACTGCTGCAATTTCCTTTGAAAAGATGAGAACACAGAGAAGACGTTCAGCCATAATGCAAGGCAATGTTTAGCTTAAAAAAAACACATCAACTGTCATGTATGATGGTGAAATGGGTGATGATTTGTATGTGTTTTGCTGGCTGGGCATCTGGACACCTTGCAGTCACTGAGTCAACCATGAACCCCTCTGTATACCAAAATATTCAACGATGAAATGTGAGGTCATCTGCTTGACAGGTACAGCTTGTATGACATTGGGCCAGACAGCAAATTTACAAGAGAACAGATGAAAAAGAACAGAATAAATGTGCTGCCATGTTCCATTCAAAGTCAACTTGATTCACATACTGCAGTGGGATCTTAAGAGAGTTGAGCATAAACAAAAACCTCCAAAACTCATTCAGCTGATTCAAAATTCCTCCACTTTAATGTGAGCGAATGATAACATCATATGAGCTGTTTGCTTCTAAGGTTTGTTTTAATCATGGTGAGCAATACGTTTTTCAAACACTTTTTTCCAATTTTTGCTAAGTGAATAATGTCACCGTGCATCATGTGTTGTTGATCATCTGGAGTTTTATTACTGCCAGTTTTAATATGTTTGTTTACTAGTATAATATGTCAGTTAGTTGGAACATTGTACTACAAAATTGTTTGCCTCAGTATCTGTGTGCTTGTGTGACAGAGAAATCATACAAATGACAATACTTTCATAGACCTTGCTGTTTTTTTTTTCAAAACTCAAATCAACTTAAAGAATAATCCACATAATCTGCTTTGTTTAAACTGGCTTTTTCACAGAAAATTAATTTAAATGGACAAAAGCTGGGAGGAAGACCAATGATATATTAAGGTATAAACAAAACACCCAAAGCCAACAATGAACATTACAGTAAATAAATATAAAAAAAATAATCAACCTATGGAACTATGTCTTCTACATATGTTTGCATTTTCTCTTAATTGCTGTTTTGAACTGAAATTAAATGCATGTTAATGCTACATACTTTCATTGGCAGTTAAGAGTCTTATTCTTTGTTACATAGCTTTGAAATCTACAAGCAAAACACAAATTCAACATTACAGAGAAATTACACACAGGAGCCAGATTTCTACAGAAGGAGACTTTGTGTCACTTTGAGAGGGGTTTCCCTGCAGCATGCCCTCTGGCAGGGGCACACAAAACTCAGATGAAAGGAAAACTCAGATGAATGGCAATGACAGGAACTATGTTAACCAATCTTTCTTCATACTTCATTCTTTATACTTTGTGATCAACATAAATTTTGTCTCCATATGTCAACATTCATCCATGCACAGTGTGGATGACTCATACTAGATAACTTCTAATGGGTTTTCACCAAATACACCACTGTCAAATAAACTGTGATAATATCGAGTGGTGCTGTGTTCTATTGCCTCCAAGAGCTACTTTTTTTTATAGAGAATTTCGTTATTGTACATTTTCAAAGATAAATTAATGAGTTAAAAAAGGAAAAACCTTCAAAGCATTTAATTGGACTACTGCTTTCCCAAACTATAGTGTTAGGGTAAATGATAAGAAGTGAAACAACAGTACAAGAAACTGTATCATATTCCTTTTAGTTGGCTCTAATCCTGGAATTAATCAACCGACTCACCTGAATGTGACCCAGCCAGGGAACTGAGCAATCGAGCATTGTCGTTGGCTCCATCAAACAGCTCCACCGAGTCATTCATTGCTGTCTGGAAAACAGCAAACTGACCAAACACCACTATTAAAAGATAGAGAGAGAAAGAAAAGATTTAAGTTTGTTATTTTTAGTTGATGTTTTCATTAGAGCATCCAGTGGATGCACATATGATGCCACCATTTCATACAAACCAAACTGTGGGGAAACGGTGATGTAGTAGGAGCAGGTCTGTCTTGTGGTGTAGTTTAAAGGATAGTTTGGAGATAAAACAACACCTTCAGATCCACCATACTGTCCACCACAAGGAGCTGTTGGAAGAAAGAAATCATTTCATATTTCTTTTGGAAACGTTTTTCAATAAAATTCACATTGTTTGTACCTTGTGTCAGTCAGGGACAGAGGCCAGATTACACCACTGGACCTGTGGGACACTCCTTAGAAGTGATGTATGCCTCATATTGTCTGTTGCCATTGTGATCAGAATTAAAGACTTGTCTTTGAAATTTTTACTTCACTTGTCATTGTGTCTCTGTTAGGAAAAAGTCCCACTACAACTTTTAATTAAAATCCTAAAATCCTTGGCCGTGCTTTTAGTTTATTTTTCACACAGAGGACCAGAATGAGAGATCCTGTTAAACTTCACCTGCATGTTTTATTAGAAGAACTTTAGGTCTCTTAATTCAGAAAAACCCTTCATAAAATCACAGTTGCTCTACTCTGTATGCACATACAGTTGATGAAGAAAAGTGAAAATGACAGGATGATAACAGTGTGAGTCCCTTGACACTGATAATGTTCACACAGTTTGCAAGTCCCATGTGAGGAAAATGGTTCATTCTTAAAGAGTAGATGAGAATTTGTGTGGATTTATTTAAAGACGGTTTTGGTGGGAAGTCACAAAATTTAATTAACCTCAAATATATTTGATAAGCATCTGAGCAGGCGATGGGTGGGCACATTTTTTTTAAAGGTGAGCAAAGAAGCAGCACCGAATTACTATATAAAAAAATCTGCTCAAGGAAAAAAAGGAAAGTATTAGCATAATAAAATGTTTTTAGAAAGCCTTTCTCAGTTGATTTAAGATAACAATGATGCTTACGAGTCACTGATTTGTGAACTGTTGCCAGATCTAGTGACTGAAACATGCAACCTGATCTATAAAATCAAGTTCAAAAACAAGAACAAAGTTGCTCAAAAGCTGCCCTGGCAACTCTGGAACTTAGAGCAAGTGTTTTAAAAGATAACGAATACAATTAAGGTATTTACATGTTTACACAATACAATTTAGATCATCACAGCCTTGGTAATTTAATTTATTTATCAGAAGATGATCAGAAAATGTTAGCATGACAGTGTAGTATTTAGTGTAAGAGTCCTTATCGAATTAACATTATAATACTGCATGAGTGCAGCCATAGTTGTACTACAGCATAAAGTAATTTTAAGTCACAATATACCAGAGCAGCAGCATCTAAATAAGGCTATAGGCAGAGGAACACTTCCTCTTTACTATCACTGAGCTGTGTGGCCAACAGATCAAACTGATCTTTTTCTGAACAGCTTCCAGGTTTGAACATATGCAACGATGCGAGTGTGATCATAGAACTGCTGAAAAAAAGCGCTTGGCTCTCAGAAATGTTCAAATGGGTGAATAAAGGTTAAGATAATTAAATAAATATGTGAGTTCTGTCTAAAGCCCACTTATTTGAGCACAAATTTGATATCATTCCTTGTGATACTGTGCCAGATCTGTACTGTAGCCAGCTCCATTTAATGTTTGCCTCCAAAAATATGCAATTCGTTTAAATTGAGGTCAGGTGATTGAACTGGCAAGAAAAGCATTTTGCTCTATTAGGGGTGTAAGATACAGCCTGATGATGGATCTCAACAACTTTAAGTTGAATGCCAACTTTTTGGCCTATTTGCCCTTATTCCACTAAGAACTTTGCAGGACAAAAGGAAAACCATGCAAAACACAAACTTACTACTAAAGAAACACTGTATAGCTAGAACCACTGTACAGAGAGAAAGAGAAGATTTATAAACGCCATATTGCAACAGAACACTTTTCTTTTAATTTAAATTATTTTCAGCTGGGAGCGCTGCTCGTTGCACTCAAAAATAGAAAGGATGACACTGATCTTATCTTTTATTATTGTGTACTTTCTCTAAAAATCCAACTACATTTGGCCCAAAAGTTGCTTAGCTAATAAGAAAATTCATGTCTTTAATTACCTCTTGGACCCCTGTGGCTCAAAGACTTTTTGATATGATATAAAAGCTTTTGCTTTTGATGTCTATCTGTGGATGCACATATGTATGTGGGCATCTGTTTACAAAGAGAGAGATAAATATAAATGAGCTTGTTTTTTAAGTTTTTATTTTATACTGTGAGTCATTATGTGAAACTAGTAAAAAAAAAAAAAAAAAAAAAGTAGTCATGACACAAACTGATTTAGAGGCAGACAGTGGAATTGTGCTCAGGAGAAAATACTTGCAAACAAGACTTCCCACACGTTTTGAAGCACTTTCTTCAGATAGATAAATTCCTCTGGGCAAATACCCAACATGACAAAAATTTCAGTGACTTAACTGATGTGATACTGAGCTGGAAAACAGTAAGGCTGGGCTTACACCAGAAGACTTTTAAACAATTTGCAAAAGATTCTAGAAAACTACCAGCTCACATTTATAGACAAATGTTTAGAGTTTTAAGTCACAGCCTAGTCTCAGACTGAGATTTGACAAAGACTGTGAATCTTTTGGGGTCACTATTTACAAGACTACAACTAGATTCTTTTAGCATTTTTTTTTTGTGATATGTTGGATAGTTGATATGGAACAGGGCTGATCTGCCCACAGTAAAGCAAACAAGGGGATAATTTTACTCCAGGAGGGAATTACACATCATCATAATTAAGTCTGGCTTTGCATCTCCACCAGGTGTTACACCGACTCATCAGAATCTGGAGGGATGAAGGAGTTTTCTATTCTTCTCTCATTTGTTAGATCATGATACTGTAACACATAAATGATCCACAGCAGATATTTACTTCTTAATAACCATCCGCTCCTCTTTCTGGACGGTCCACCGACGATGTTTAATGGCCGCTTCTTGTTCGTCTTTTTTTTTTTTCTCCCCATCCATTTTTGCCGGTGTTTTGACTGTCAGGATTCCTGTTTCTGCTTTTTTTAGAGCTCATCTATTGGTTGTTGATCGTGTTTCGTCACTGTGACTTGCGATAATATGATATTGTCGCAGATCCAAGACTGGAGAAAGATTGGCGTTAAACAGCGCAGATTACCAGCTTACACCTAACGACCGAGATGATGGGAGCGCGCTGTGACTCCAGTAAAACTCCTAAGATTTCCTAAAGACTTCCGTTTTTAGTCTACGATCGTGAAAAACGTTTGGTGTGAGCCCAGCATAAGGGATCGTTTGTACTGCAGAGCTGCTTTAAAAAACAAACAAAAAAGACTATTAACACATACGATCAATGCTTGCCCCACAAGAAACAGACCTGACAACTCAATCCATCTTTAGCATTCTCAAAAGCGTGGCAAACCTTGTGTGTTAACAGTTCATTTCTGTAAGTGCCTCGAAATGTGTGTGTGCGAAAAAGCAACAACAACCACATCAGTCAATGTCATCCTCCCCAATACACACAACACATTTTCCAAGTTTTCTTATCCCTACTTCTCTCATTTAACCCTGCCTCTACTTTTCTTGTCTCATTTTAGTTGCTATGGTGGGGACCTCTGTGGGTCACTCCTAGTAACCACCAATGGCATTAGCAGTGATCCCTAACTGACTTTAATTATCATCACCTCTGTGCTTGCTGAAAATGTTAAAGCATGTGAGTGCAGAGGTTGAAAGTGCTCTATGAGACAAGGGACAACATTATGAGAATTAATATGCTATTTGGGTCAGGGGTTTGACCATGCTGCTAAGATGTGAGGATGATATTTTCTGGGCAGGATCATAAAGACTAAATGTTATTAGTTATCAGCTTTGAACATCTCCTTAAACATACCCATGAGGGTTACCCTCTCAATCAAAGACTTCTGCCTTTTTAGTCTTTTGGAAACTGTGCATAAAAGGCTGAAAAAGTCCATCAGAGATTCCTCAAGCGCCTTCCAATATCAGAGCAGGGTAGCCCTAAGAATTTATCTGTAACATATGTCGGTGTCTACGAGTCAATGAATGTGGGTGCTAAAAATAGGCTCATATTCTTAGCTAAGGCTTGCCTGAATAGATTTACATGTTGCAAATAAAGATAACTATAAAACTTGGTTTCTACTTCTTTGCTAGACAGCTGTCGCACACCCACTCACTCATCCTCCTCCCCACTCCTATGCCTGTCTTCTTGTTTTCTTGTCTCCTAAAGCACCATGGTAATAAGCTCCTTTCCTTCGTTTCCTCCCAATTCTGCAAAAGGATATTGATTGATATGTTTTGATTTTTGATTTTTGTTGTGCTGTTGCATTGAAATCCTTAGGTCTAGAGGTCTTGTCTTGATCTACCCACAATCCCCCCAGTGGTACTGCTCTAGGCTCAGGTGTCAGTCTTATCAAAAGCTTCCACACACACGCTTTGATCACTCACACCTTCTCTCTCAAACACACAAGTAAATGCAAAAATGAATCACAAGTCACTCTGTTCCTCTCAAACATCCATGAGCTTTGATCATCCGTACGCATACACAACACTTTTGTAGTCCTACCTTTTTCTGTTGGCGCTCATTTTTTTGTTACTATCTCTCTCTCTTTCTCTCACACACACATACACACACATCAGTGCTTAAGGTGACAGTTAGAGTACTGGAAAAAAAGAAACTGACATGTACTAAACTTTTGAAGTTTAATTTTTTTCTTATTTTTTCTTTTTTTTATTAAACTATAAACACACCAGTTATGTTGACTTCAATTTCATTAAAATTTAAATCACAGTGATTTTAATAAACTGTTTTTTTGATTAAACAAAAAATATAAAACCTACTTTTATCATTAAAAACAATGAGAACAACAAGGAAAACGCAACTATAAAAAACCAAGCTGTTTTTCTTATGTAATCTAATTACAATATGCAGTGCCAAATTTCAGAAAAGTTCTTCAGTTTCAAAATATAAGTTTTATTTAACACATACAAATAAAGCAAAATGGTTATGTTCGCTGCTCTCAGATTTAAAGAGAAAAAAGAAAAATAAATTTGCTTTTTTTTTTTTTTTTAAATACACTTAATAATTATTAGGGATCTAATGCTACTATTTATCAGAGTTTTGCAAAAGGAGCCGTTGTTCAGTCTCACTGAATACAAGACTTTAGCTGCTCAGTGGTCCACAGCTGTCATTGTGCCATTTATATAATTTTTTTCAATAGGAGACTGATCTGGACTGTAAGGCAGAATATCTTGTGAGTTATTCTTGTATATCAAATAAAGCAAACAGAACACAACATCCATCCACACATCCATCCATCCATTTTATACCACTTATCTGGGGTCAAATCGCAGGGGTCCTGGCCACATTTGCCAGTTTATCAGAGGGGATCCCAAGGCACCCTCCAGCATGTCATGGGTCTTCTCCAGGGTCTACTCACTGTCCCCATCTCCTCAGTAAGAAAAGTAGCTATTGGCTGTGCTAAAAGTAGCTAGAAGTCGCTAATTAGCATAATCAGCCTAGTACATATAGTTGTGATGAATGCTGCCATAAAGAGGGATGTAGTGAGAAAGGCAAAAATTGATCAAAAAAGACAACCAAAAACTGTTCAGAAGAGCAAAATAAATAAATAAAATAATAATTCTGTCAATATTTTCTTTATTCTGGGAGACACGGCTGAACGCCTTCTGTAAGTCCACAAAGCACATGCAGACTGGCTGAGCAAACTCCCATGCCTCATCCAAGATACTGAAGAGGGTGTAGAGCTGGTCCAGTGCTTCACAACCAGAATAAAAACCACACCACGCCCCCTCAGTCTGAGGTTCCACTATCCGATGGACCCTCCTCTCCAGGACCACTGAATAGACCTCACCAGGAAGGCTGAGGAGTGTGATCCCCATGTAGTTGAAGCACACCCTCCGGTCCCCCATTTTGAAGAAGGGGACCACCACCCCAGTCTGTCAGTCCAGAACAATTGTCCCTGATGTCGAAGAGATGCTGCAGATGCATGTCAACCAATACAGCCCTATAGCATCCACAGGCTTAAGGAACTCTGGGCGGACCTCATCCATCCCAGGGGCCGTGCCACCGAGGATCTTTTTAACCATCTCAGCAACCTCAGCCCCAGAGACAGGATAACATAATATCCTTCCACTGCAATAGCACTTCTACATATACAGTTACTGGAACATACAATTCATCTAGCTGTCAAATTCCTTTGGTCCAGTGCAGAAAAAGCCTTATTGACATAGCATACTTTAGTATTTCAAAAATTAACGTTACACAGCATTAATGTCTTGATAGGTGGCCACAGTAAACGAGAACCATCTTTGAGATGACTTGTTTTTCTGCAGTAATTGTAGATAAATATTACAACTGATCTTCATTTAGTTCATAATTACTGTCATACCATGTGCATAGGCTCATAAGGCACAATTATGACCTTTTGTCTTGATTGAACACAACATGGAAACATTCTGAGTTCTAATTAAAAAGGATTTTAACCTCTACATTTAATTACAGGTCAAACCTCCTTTAACCTCAAACAAGAATTTCTGTTAGCTCTAAGACTTGTACAAAACTCAAAAGGAATTCTAGACCATTAATAGAAGTCTCCAAATTATTCACATTACAAAGAAAATGTGCATAAAATAAAATAAAATAAAATAAGAAAAGAAAAAAAAAAATGTTGAAGATGGTGCTGAGGATGGTTGCTGCGTCTCAAGCTCCCCCCTAATATTCCTTATTTATTCTTCTTATTATTTATTCTTTTCTTAGTTCTACAACCTGCTAAAGTAAGCCTATCATACAGTATGATAGAGATAGAGATAAATTACTATGCATCAGGTCGGTGGTGGAAAAAACTTTTTTACTGCCACCGCCACCAACTTACAACGGGGAATCTCCATGGTGGCGCCTACCTGTTGTTGTACCTGGGCGGCAGAGGCGGCTGAGGAAAAGAGGGTCACGAGCTGGAGTCTTTGTCCACCTGAGGAAACGAGGGAATCAACCTCCTCCTCCTCTACCGAGTATTCTTCTGGCAAATGTTAAGTCATTGGACAACAAGCTGGATGAACTTCCGAGCAGGATGGCGTTTGTAAGGGAGAATAACATTTGTAACGTTTTTGCTTTAAAGGAAACTTGGCTCGCTCCCAGACTATGCCATTGTTCCTGAGGGACTCTCCATTTATCAGCTGGACCAGACTATATATTCAGGAAAGAGCAAGGGAGATGGTATTTGTTTCATGGTGAACAAGAAGTGGTGCTCAAATGTGGGAATTATTTCTACAGAATGTACTCCGAACCTGGAGAACCTCATCATCAGATCCCTATTATCTTCCGCGTGAGTTCACATCGGTTGTCTATGTTCCGCCACATGCTGATACCAACGAAGCAATGGAAGAACTGTTTGAAGTTATTGACAGGGCAGAGACTTTATGGCCGCGATTTATGGCCGCGTTTATTGTAGCAGGGGATTTAAACAGTGCCGAGATACCACCAACACATCAGCTGTTCTACGATGGCAAGAACACACTCAATCACATTTACATCCCTTACGCAAACACTTATAAGGCCCTCCCTCGCTCTCCTTTTGGGAAATCTGATCACATCTCAGTTCTCCTCCTGCCTTCCTATAGACAGAAATTGAAATGTCCCGAACCAGTGACGCAGACCAATCAGCAGTGGTCCGTTCAATCAGACTCGGCTCTTTGCGACTGCTTCAGCACGATGGAGTGGGGTGTGTTTAAGGATACTGACATGAGCACATTCACGGACGCAGTCATTGGTTACATTGGAAAATGCTTGATGACGCCGTACCGATGATTACTGTGCGGACATTTCCAAATCAGAAGCCCTGGGTTAATGGTGAAGTCTGTGCTAAACTTAAAGCACAGACAGACACCCATAACTCAGGTGACTTGGAGGAGAACAGGAAGTCCAGGTACGCGATCCAGAGAGCTATCTGTTGTGCAAAGAGACAGTACAGGGACAAAGTAGAGTCTTATTACAAGGGTTTCAACACCAGGAGCATGTGGGTCGGATTAAAAAGTCTCACTGACTACAAAAAGAAGACCAGCAGTTCTGAGGTGATGTCTGTATTTCTGCCTGAAGATCTGAACACCTTTTATGCCCGCTTTGAGAGCACCTCTACAGATAGAGAGGTACAAAAGGCTCAGGAGGACCACTGCCCACTTGTGATAACTAGGGCAGACGTGTGCAGAACTTTAAAAAGGATAAACACACATAAGGCTACTGGACCTGACGGCATCCCCGGCAGACCTCTCAAGGTGTGTGCAGACCAGCTGGCAAATGTCTTTTCAGACATTTTCAGAATGACACTGCTTCAGTCTGTAGTCCCCACATGCTTCAAGAAGACCATCATTGTCCCTGTCCCCAAGAGAACCAAAATCCTTTGCCTGAATCACTACCGCCCAGTAGCACTCACTTCCACCATCATGAAGTGCTTTGAGCAGTTGGTTAAATCATTCATCACTTCCTCCATCCCAAATTCACTAGACCCACTTCAGTTTGCCTACAGGCCCAATAGGTCAACTGAAGATGCCATCGCCTTCACCCTCCACGCTGCCCTTTCCCATCTGGACCAGATGGACACTGTTACGGTCCCAGGCATGTCAGCCTGGACCTGCTCCTACTCCTTGGCTTCACCCTCCACTTCCGGATAGGAATCCTTCTCTGTGATTGGACGCCAGCTGGAGGCTGGATTGGATAACTACAGCTGTCGGTTCCTTTCCTCCCCCTGCTGTGATTGGATGCCATCTGCTGTCAATCAATGTGGATGGCCATTCAGGATGCGGGCCTACCTTGGTAAGCTGCCAAGTGACTGAACTCAAAGCAGCTGTGTGATTCCAGCACAGCTTGCCACTTTGGGTCTGAACACGAAGGTTCTTGGTTTGTGTGGCTTTCTGTGTGTTTCTGTGGCCTACTTTGTGATTCTGTGTTACTTGCTAAAGCCTAGGGTTGTATTTATTTATTTATTTTGGCATGCTTCCTGGTTTGTTGCCTTTGGGTTTACTAATAGAAACCTGCCGTGGCAGGTTACGCCCGGACACTTTCAGTTAATATTGTTCATCTTGCTTCAGTGTGTTGATGGTTCTTTAATGTGCCTTGTAGCCCCTAGTCTGTGCTTTAAACAGGGCTCTTTTAGTTTGCCTTGTGTCGGAGCTGATTTATTTTGTTGATATATATATTGTTCCCAGTTGTTAATAAACTGGTGTTTTATGTTACATTTTGACTCCGACTTGTGTTATATCCCTTCCTTCCCTAAGAGGGGGCGTAACAGTCACATATGTGAGAATGTTGTTTATTGACTACAACTGAGCATTTAACACCACTGTGCCCTCCAAACTTGTCACCAAGCTCAGAGACCTTGGGCTCAACAGTGCCCTCTGTGACTGGATCCTGAACTTCTTGACAGGCAGACCACAGACTGTGCAGATGGGCGGCGCCACATCCTCCACCCTGACTCTGAACACCGGCGCCCAGGGCGGTGTGCTCAGTCCTCTGCTGTGCTCCTTGTTCACAAATGATTGCGTAGCAACCCACAGCTCCAATACCATTGTTAAATTTGCTGACGATACGACTGTCATTGGCCTGATCAGCGGTAATGACGAGACGGCCTACAGGGAGGAGGTCAGAGGCCTGACATCTTGGTGCCAGGACAACAACTAATTGTGGACTTCAGGAGGAGGCAGAGGGAGGAACACGCCCCCCTTTCCATCAACGGGGCTACGGTGGAAAGAGTCAACAGCTTCAGGTTCCTTGGGGTTCACATCAGTGAGGACCTCACCTGGACTCATCACACTGACTTTATTACAAAGTCAGTCAGACAGAAGCTCTTCTTCCTTCGCAGGCTATGTAGGCTCAATATGCACTCAAGAATACTCTGCAACTTTTATAGATACACCATAGAGAGTATCCTGATTGTCTGCATCACCACTTGGTACAGCAGCTGCACCGCCCTCCACTGCAAGTCTCTACAGAGGGTGGTGAAAACTGCTCAGCACATCACCAGGACGCTGCTGCCATCCATGGAGGACCTCTACACCCAGCGGTGTAGGAGGAAGGCCACCAAAATCATTAAAGACCCCAGCCCAGTCACAAACTGTTTTGTCTGCTACCATCTGGCCAACGGTTTCGCAGCATTTAAGCCCATACCACCAGGCTCAGGGACAGCTTCATACCACAGGCCATAAGACTTCTAAATGCTGTCAGCAGCAATACCACCTTTAGAAAATAGCATTTTCTTATTGCTTATTATATATTTTATTGTATAACTTATTTGTAGTATTCTTGTGTTTGACTATTTTTTATTGTGGTTTATATTCTTTTTAGCATTGTTAGGAGAGCTTGGGATCTAAGAATTTCACTACCAATGATAATTGATATAATTGTTGTGCAATGACAATAAATTCATTCATTCATTCATTCATTCATTCATTCATTCATTCATTCATTCATTCATTCATTCATTCATCCAAAGCTTGGCTCTAAATGAATACAACATAATAGAATAGAACTTTATTGACATTGCAACAAAAAGTGCAACAAAATTATAAGTGGACAAAACCATTAAAATCTGTTAATTTTGTTTGTTTTAGCTGGTAGACAACCATCTAGAAGAATCCTCAATAAATGCAGGAATTATTCCCTGACAAGTAAGCTGTTCAACCACAGAGGTAGCAAAGAAACACCAAACTCTGATGCTTTTCTCACCACCATACCTTAGTTTCATCACTCCACAGTACATATTGATTCTTGATCTATCAAGTCTCTTAGCATATTTTGCATTAGCTTATTCTTCTTATGAACTTTAAGTTTGTTCACCCTTATAATCCAGCAGGCAGACCAGTCTCCACAGTGTTCTATCAGAGTTGGCTAACACAACACTATGTCCAATGAGTGTTTGTTTAATGTTAACTTAGCAGCATACTTTTGTAACCTACACTGGAAAGGCTTTAAGAGTTTAATCAGTATGGACAAAAACAATTGACTGGTTTATCTTCTATGTGACCATGTTTTATGACAAATGTACACATATTAGCTGAAGGGTTCACTTGCTTCATCTTTCTATTGTATATACGATTGATAAAATGTCATTTCTGTGTTTGTGCACGAAAAAGTGTTTCCTCTAGGCGGCACTCTGTAATAGACTCTTACTTTATCTTTATGCATCTCTCCTCCTTTCTTGCATACACACACACACACACACACACACACACACACATACACACACACACACACACATAACCCTATCAACAGTCACAGAGAATTCCTTCTTTCTCGCACCAGCTCTTAGTTACCATGGAAACCAGTGAAAGAGCGGTTTGAGATGGGAGGTGTTTATGTGTGTGTGTGAGAGACAGAGCGAAAGGAAGAAGTGGTGAGAGAGCAAGGGAAATATAGTAAATCAGACACAGACAGAGGAGGTGGGAGATAGGTAAAATAACAGTAAGAGGCAGTAGTTATAGAGAAAAGGAAGCAGGGGAAGGAGAAAGTGATATGTGTGAGGAGGGATTAAAGGCAGGAAGAGAGGAGATGGAGGGAGTGTAAGTGGAGATGTATTATTTAAAGAGGTCTCACCCTGTCTAATGAGTTTGGTCTAAAAGCTCCAGGAGCAGTCCAAAGATAGAGAGACAGACAGAAAGGGCCAAGAAACTTCCTTAACTACATGGTGTGAAAATGCAGTATGCAAAAGGAGTTGGTGGAGTAAGAGTGAAAGATGACTGGGTAACAGAGCTTTTCGTTCATTTTCTACTTCTCTGACTTTTTAAACTGTCACAAAGTCAGTTAACAGGGAATTCTGAGTGCAAGCAAAGTGATTATTTTATGCCAGTTACAAGAAAATGACTAATCTGTGAAGACTGAGATTAATATAGTGTCATCTTGGGAAAGTGAAGAAAAGAAAAAAAAAAAAAGAAAAGAAAATAATAATATATACATATATATATATATATATATATATATATATATATATATATATATTAAAACTGATTATGCCCTATTTTTTTACTATATGTTAGTACAGTAGTTTTTACAATACTTTTCTCTCTGCATAGACAAGTTGATATGTTAAAACTAAAACTGCAATGAATCTATTATCTTTATTGCTGAATAAATCTGAAATAAATACAAATTAGAGAATTAAAATTTAAAAATTAATAAATAAAAAAACAAATGCAAAAGTGGATCAACTCCCTCATGAAATGCAAGTTTTTATTTATTATTTTATTTAATATAAGATTTGGTAGTTTTCCATTTATAGTCTTCAAATGTGACATAATTAATATTCAGTTTCTGTATCATTGTGAGGAGCGACATCTAGATATCAAGCTGAATCAATTTCAGTCTCTTCCAATGAAATACAAAAAAAAAAAAAAAAAAGAAAAAAAGAAATGCAGCACTGAATCTAAAACGATTCCAGAAATTATGTTTAAATTAATTAATTAAATGGTTTGTCGGACTTACTATTTTATCTGTGAAATTGTGGCCATGAATGGCGAGTAAATTTTATTTTTTACAAACGTTAAATGAAAGCAACTAACTGGAGGCTCTAAATGTATTCCAGTGCACAGAAAAAAAGGGCCACTTGAATACAATTAAGAAAAAGAAAAAAAAAAAGGTTAAGAGCTATATACCGCCCAAATGTTTATTTATTTATTTATTTATTTTTTTTGTCGTTGTTTTGTTTTGTTTTGTTTCGTTGTTCGCTTTTTAAATTTTCCACCTTTGGATGTTCTTTGGTAGTACTGGTCCTGTTCATTTTACAACATTTTTAACTGAAATTTTCTTTTTTTTTTCTTTATAATTCATTCATTCATTCGTTTACGTATATATTATTGCTGGTGACCTTTGAACAGTGGTTTCTTTTTGACAAATTGGAATACTTTTCATTTCTCCTCATATTGTTATCGCTTTCATTTAACACCACCACCGCAGTGCCATGGCAATGAAGATAACAAGGGACTTTCTAGCAGGCATAACAAAAAATCTAAAGGACAACTGAAACATCAAGAGAAAAGAGCTTGGTCCAGACAACAGAGACTGATGACAGGGGGAGATATAACACTATCTGGCTTCTATAATCATGTCAAAGTGAGGTCACTGCACAATAAGAGGGAAATGCAAGCACCCCAAATGAAATCAAGATGGTTTTGGTGAGCATACTTTAATGTCTCATAGCTAATTACTTCAGATCTCATTATTACCTTTCAGAAAGGAAATGGGGGCTTTGCTTTTATTAAAAAAAACGAGGGGTGCCACCCTGGTGCTACTTAGTACCACAAAGAAGCATTTTATGCAGTTCTCATAATGAGAACCCCCCCCCCCATATATATATATACACTTCAATAATTTTTCGAAATTCTCTTTAAACTTCCTTTTGCTTTGATTAGAATTTATCATTTCTTGTTTACTGCCACAAAATATCAGCTTCAAAACAACAACTGAACAAAAAACTGCAACAGAGAACTTTCCAAATCCCAGGTCAGTTTTCCCTGTTAACTGTAACACATTTAGATGTTATAAGTGGCAGTATTATTGTGAAAAAACTAGATAAAAGAGAAAATTAGATGAAATGACTTGACAAGGTCTTTTTTTGTGCTGTCTGTAACTCTCTGTTCCAAAATTGCTAGTCTGAGTGCAATTATGCCATCTTTATTCTCTTCCACCCTATTCCCTCCCACCTTTACTGCCTCTTAGACGTTATTAAACAGCTTTCAGATGAGGATTTTCTGGGTGTTAGGAGGTATGAATTAGTACCAGTAATTAGCATTGTCCATGTATGTGTTAATGTGTGTGTGTGTGTGTGCACATTAAAATGGATTTTTGTCCTATTTGAAAGTGTGGTTTATCTGAAGTTTATAACCACATTGCTTTGAGTCAGGTTTCTACTTTAAAGATTACACACCTATCAACACACACAGACACACACACAAACCCAAAGGCAAGTATACAGTTTATATGGCACTTTGGCAAGTGTCACTTCATTGCCTTTCTTAATCGCTAGTCAGACAGACATCTCAGTCTCCAATCCAAAACCACCTCTGAAAACACACTCACATGGTTGTCAGTTTTGAACCAGTGAGTCACATTTATGCAGGGGGTTTCTACAAATCACTGACAATGTATTGGCATGCACTGTTGCATAAATGGACTTCCGTGGTAACCCAATAAGTATTGAGTATTACCTGTTATTTACCACAACTGAACAACTGAAATTACAGAGGCAGAGGGTAAATAACAGGGAGAAAGTGAATGGAATGACAAGGCTTCTATTTGGAATCAAACTGAGTACACTGAATTTAAATTGCAAAGGATGCAGCTTAATTATTCATAGAAGAGGTTGCCTGTAATTATTTATGTCTGACCACAGTGCTTTGCAATATCAACATGTGTAAAAATGGATGTCAAACAACATCAGGTAAAGAAAATGACAGATAATTTTCGCTTACCCGGGAACATAAAATTATATTTTTGTTTTAATATTAATAAATATGCATTTTATGTTTTTCTTTATAACAGATACAGTAAACAAAAATGAAGGCAATTGTTTTTTTCTCCTACCTTTACATGATGGCAGTGCCCTGTCCCACACTGGTTTCCCATCATGCCCCATGACACAGGTAATGGTATCCTCCCCCAATATTGTGTAACCATGGTGACAGCTGTAGGAGACCTGAGATCCCAGTTTGTAGTCGTAGCCAGTCCGACTGGCATTCATTACATTGCCAGGGTCAAAACAGGCTTCTCTTGGTTTTTCTGTGGAGAAAGGACAGTGATTGTGTTGTGAAAACAAAGTTAAGCCAAACTACTTCAGAATATAATTCATCAAAAATGAACAGTTTTTATTTGTTGTTACTTAAGCATGTAGCAAATTTATGATTTTTCATGGTAGTACCAGATGCTAAATAACTGCCTCCCAGATGGTGCAGAACAGGCTTGATTTGCACAATGATGTTAGTGGTAAAATCTTTCATTCACTTTCTCATTCACATAAGCATCCAAATGTATAGTCATGGCAAACATACATCGGTTAGAAACATGAGGCCAAGTAAAGAATATTTTTAGATTTTACTGTTGGAGTAAACAGACAAATTTAGCTTAAGCATAATCATTTGTTGATTGAATAGTAAAGCAGAAAATCAGCAAACAAAAAAGGTTAAAAGACAAGGCAATGAAAGAGGGGGTTAAAGATTAGTCAGTCATTGTCAAAAACTGTTTTCTATCTTTTGATTCGGTGAAAAGCCAAATTACTTGTCTTTTTGTAATTGTCCCATGAGATTATAACAGAGGGAAACTGACAGAAAGGGTTGGAGGGCATGAATGAAAGTTATACTTTAATTAGAGAGATGGCAGATAGTAAATAACGACAAAAGTACAGAGGTGGAAGGTAATGTCAGGAGACTGCAGAAATGGAGATTTTTTCTTTAATTAAAGATAAATGGGGTGAAAAAGAATTAAATAAACAAACAAAAGCTTTGGAAAAACAGATATAGCCACAAGTTAGCTTAACAACAACGTTCAAATTGAATCATGATCTGTGGATCTGTGTAAACAGCTGATTGAGCAGACATGGAACAGCATGCCCTTTCAGCTGAAAAAGAAAAATTAATAAGACTACACAGATTAATCTATTATCCACTCTACGCACCAGGCACTCATTGACATTTAAGTCTGTTCACTTAGTACGCACATAATTTAGTGACGGTGACTGTTAAGTTATGTTGTGCAAAGAAACTTGGAAATATGCATAAAATACATTTACTGTTCAAGAAATGCAGCACAACATTGATTTGTCAAGATCAATTATTGATTGAGCGTAAAATAAATAAAAAAAAATAAAAAATATTGTAAATAATTTTAATCAATGTGCTAGGATTACTTTTTGGACTGTGAAATTCAACATATTTTTATTCTAAAACACTATTTACAGACATCAGATCCAATCGTCCAATCCATCCAATTCATGAGAACAACAAAGCAGAACATTTATAAAACATCAAAGATCACAACTGTAACACGTGTAGGAGCCTCACTTGAAAACAAATCAGTCACACGTTCATACATCTACTCCTGGCAGACCTCCTGAGAAAATCACTTTTAGATTTTTGGATGGTAAAATTTAACACTGTTTTGTTATAAAAACTATTTGCAGACATCAGATCCAATTAAACTAATAGAAACACCTATTTAGAACTTTTAAAACACATCAAAGCTGCCAAGATGGAGAGATTTATTTCCTCATACTCTCCTGTTGTATTTCTGATATATTTTAGTGGACGTGCAGGGATTCCCAAATCTACACATTGTTGTCAAAGGTGACATCATGTCCTGTTGGGGGACTGATCAGTTCATTTAAATGTGCAGCATGAGCTGTGAGACACCACTGACAGCTTTGTGACGATGAACTTGATATTTCATTAGCTGATCTTGGTGTTTGTGCCGTTCTGTCTTTCTCTTACAGATGAACATCAGTGATGTCTTCTCTGACAACATTTTAGAGTTTTTCTTTCAACATTTTGACTTTATAGGTCCTGGGAAAAGCCAAACAGGAATTAAACGGATCGCGTCACGTGGCTAATAAGAACCAATGATATTGGTTGTTACTGAGATAGTTGTTAACACTGGGAGAAATGTCAAGTCTGGATGAGAGCACACTGTTCAGCAGAGCCAGAGCTTTCGAACGATACCAAACATGACAGGGTGCAGACAGCCACCGCTGAGCTGTGCTTCGTGTGAAATGGCAAACTTTGAGTGAATTTAGAAGAGATTTGTGTGTATATGCAGACAAATGCCTAAAATGTTTATTTTTGAGATTTTCTGTTCACTAGTCTGAAAGAAGATATATTAGGAAGAAAGAAAAAAATAATCTCAAAATTGACCAGGTGATGAAGAAATGTAGTTTTTGCTTGCTGTGTCTCATCATACGTGTGAAATTGTTGTAAAATATACAAATACAAGAAAAACTGCCATGCTTTAATTACCTCTATATTCAATGGCAAATCCAGACATGCCCAGTGAGGCGTCAGATCTGAATGCCAGGAAAAGACTGTTACCACTGCTCTCTATTCGCTCTGGGGCCTGGTTGCCTTGGAGACTTGCTAAAAGTGGCCCATTAGAGTCTTCACCTTCATAGATGTGCAGGAAGTCGTAACTTGGCTCCATATTGAAACTGGAAAAAAACAAAAACAAAAGGGTTAATGCGTACATTCAGAAATCTTTGAACTGTTGGCAAGATTTATTTTTGAATATCATGTTTGTGTGTATGAATTCTCTGCACACATCGATCCAGTCATTTTCATTTGATTCAACATGATTACTGACAGAAATAAAGGAACTTATAAATATTTCTGTATGTATTTATTGTTGTCTTGACTTCTAAGAATGTGCCTTCTATCCCTTCAATATTATCTTCATTTTAAAGAGACATCATAGGCTTGGCTCTGGAGGTCCAATTAAATATAAGAAAATTAAGTTTCAGTCTATTTGATATGAATTCCCATCTTATACCTTCTGTTTGGGTTTGTTAATTTTGCTGGCCTTTCACTGTACTTGAAAAAGAATATATGCAACACAGAAGAACATGCAGGAACCTGAAAGCAACATCTGACCTCTTAAAGTTAAACATTATTATGTTACTACCACCTAAACCCAAAGCAGCTACTAATGCATGTTTTACCGGTTCTCTTTGAAAACATCTCTTCATCTCTCTGTACATACAGTATGGGAAGACAGTTGGTCCTCATGAGGGTATTAACTATGAGTGTGCACATTTTTATATTATATCTAAATTTGCTAAAAGGATAACCCCCATCACCTCGAACCCCCCCTCCTACAAGTTGTTTTGCTTTACTTTAAGAGACAAACAAAAAAGCAGATTACTAAAGTTGTAGTATAAGCAAATAACGACCATGATTCAGCTGTGGTGCACATTCAAAATGTCCATTGTATTGATATCCAGTTGCTAGTGTGACACAGTGCAATTTAACCAAACTATTTCCTTGACATAGGGACTACATCTGAGTCTGAGAACCACATTAAATGCGGTCAACTTTGACAAAAAAGAAAAGAGGTTGGTAATATATTACTTTCTTAAGAGAAATTTTAAATCCTTAGGTTTCCTTTCGCCTTCTGTCCTGGTGTGCAGTCACACTGGCAGAAAATTAAATAAAAACACATACTGATGTTTAACAGTCTTCAGATATTGTTGTAGTGTGGTGGAAAAACTTAACTTGAAAGCTTTCTTTTTCTGTTTTTCCTACACAACATGCAGTAATTTGATTATGAAAATGTGCAGGGTGAACACATGTTGTAGATGAACACTGTATTATCTAGCTTGGATTAAAACTGGATTACAGTTTGTTTTAACTGCTCTCTTAAATATTCCAACAAACCTGGGCCACCTTCCATAATAATTTTCCAATTAATTTTAATAAACCAGGAAAACACCACACCCAGGGGAAAGTATGATCAACAACCTTCACTTGTCCAGGAATGCTCATAAATATACATGTCAGGAAAGACGTGAGTGGTCACATCTCTGTAGATAGAGCACCATGTTGTAAATTTAACAGGCACCACCTTTTGAAGATGAGGGCGATGACAAAGTCAGGGTTGACTCTAATTCTCCAGTCGCACTCTTTCCCGGCAGGGTAAGGCTGTGGGTAGTTAGGAGAAAGAATCACACCGGAGGGGCCGCTGACGTTACCCCCACAGGTCGCTGAAATTAGATAAATAGTGACAGGAAAAGAAACACAAAGATGTTGAAGTAATGACCAATAATTGATCAACAATTTAACCACCACAAATAGGTAAAACAGCAGCAAGTTAATCAGTAATATGGACGATGGCAAATGTTAGATAAGAGACGCAAACTCTCCCTTTGCAGACATATATTGACCCCACAGATGACTGTAGATAATAAGAGAAAAAAAAGACAGATGGTAATATTTAGTCACAGTGTGCGTGGCTGGTGGTTCTTAGGGAAAAAAAAAAAAACACCCTTAGCAGTCCTGTTGGTTCACATCAAGCCAGAGATCAAAGAAGGGTTAGAGAAAGATGCATTCAAGCAGCAATTTGATGATGTAAAGGAGAAGTTTGAAACATGCAGAGGTGTCTTGGGGGTCGAGGGGGTGTGTGAACGGATTATCAGCAGGTAAACAAAGGCATTAACAGTTGCAAATATCTCACAAACAGCCACAAAAACCCACTGCTGCAGACTGTTGGGTATAGTGTTGACTAATGTGTTTAATCTTTTGAGCTTCTGAACATGAAGGATTCATCTCCTAAGGTAAAAGTGAAGGGGAGGGAAATAGGGCAAACAGCAAAATGGAAGCAGATTTAGGCACTACATTTTATCTTGAGTTGTGCAAAATCTGAGGTTACTGGGACAGGGTCAAAGTCACTATTAGAAACAAATCCTAATGTTTTTCACAGGCATAGTTACAAGGCACACTCGATGATGGTGCTAGAGGGCTTCTACTTAGTGCTGAGTAATAAATAAAAGGAGGTGACAAATAAAAGCTGAAATGATAAGACTGGCTGCGGCTTGTTGCTGCAAGCTTGCAGGTAGACGGTGTGCTACTTCATGCAGGTATTTTTTCCAGATTGCTCATGTTATTTGCATTCCATCTTCAGCTGTGGATGATGGCAGACTTCACTCTAGTCGTTGAATAATTAATACTGCAGCAAAACAGAATCTCTGTTGATTTTTCTTATTTATCTACTCTGAGCAACATGACATGAAAACTGAACTGGACAGAGTAATTAATCAGGAGAAAGAACTTTAAAGATTTTGCACCCCAATTAAGACATTTAGCTAAAACAGCAGCAGCAAAATGTTAAGTTAAAAGTATGGGCAGAATAATCTTTGAAGCTGCTACAAATCTTGTCTTTGGCATGTTTGGATTTGTAGACTGCATGTGAGGAAACTGGATATACTATCTTTATCACTGACTGTATCTCTGGCTCTGCATTTCCTTTTTTTCTGATTCAAAGAAATAAGTCAGGTTGCAGATTTCCATGTCACTTCCCTCCTTTACTGAGGAAGTCAAGAAGAACCTGTGGATAGGAACTAAAGGAACAATGGGGCAGTGGAAATAACAAACTGCAGCAGAAAGGTGAGAATGAACTCAAGCTGGGGATGCAGGAGCCCACTGGTTTACAGAATAGCAGCGAGTGGGTCAGATGGTAGTGATAATGGAGAAAGAAAATGGCAAATATGCTCAGGATTCTCAATACTGCTGATAAAGAAATGTAATCACTAACTCCTTCGCTTGGTGATTCTACATCAAATTTTTCCACCCTTTATCTCATGGCCACCTCACTATCATTCAACCCACAAAGATGGAGATCTTTTCTTTTCAGATATATTCACTCATGCTGATGCTTTTTAATATTTTCTCCTAATTGTTATAGTCAAATACAGCACACAGATCTTAATCATCACTGGCGTCACCAGTTAATTCCGTTCATATCTTGGCAGTCAAAAGAACACTGTGCACCTACCCATACATGTTGGTGGGTCAGGTTGCCAGTAGAATCTGTTATCCATCCGCACACATGTGATTGTGTCATGGCCTTGCAGCTGATAACCAGGGTCACACTGGAAAGTCATACTGTCTCCTGGCTCCTTACTGTCCCCATACCGAGAACCATTTACAGGGATGCCAGGGTCGTTGCAGGTTGTCGCTGTTGTGGCTGAAAAAAAAAAGGCCAACACATACTGATATGTTGGTGGTTCTGACAAAGAACTTTGCAATAGACACTTTGCAATACCATTTAGCGCTTGTATGTTCTACTTATCATAGTTGTCCTTGAGATATATCTACATCTCTACTTACCATAATTCTCTGAATATACAATATAAGCAGTTACAGTAGATGCTATACCAAAATCAGAGTGAAAACCACCATGAGTTTGAAAGAACTGTCAGCACACCTGCTAAACAGAGCTGTGTCAAGGTGAATAACTGGGACGATACAAGAGTTTCTGCAGCATTTGATGAGTTCAAGCCTCTATCATTCTCAGATGGAAGAAGTTTGGAATAACAAACAGAATTTCTGCATCTTGCTGCCCACCCAAACTGATTTGATAGGGCATGTAACCAACAAGCTAATGGTCATTGCGAATAAGATCCAGAGTTCCTTCGTGGAGGTGAGTGAACCTCATGGGACAACTATCAGACCAGTAATACACAGAAAGTGTCAAAAGAACAATCTTATATAAATTAATTACTTTAGTTCTTTAAAATTAAATAAATTTATTGTTTTAAAAAAGTTTATAGAGACGCATTACAAGCTCAAGCACTAATTTATATCTGGGAATTTGTGCAGCCATATGTCCCCAGGAGGACCCTGAGGTCATGTGATCAGGGTCGGCTGGTTGTGCAGCACTCACAGTTAAGGGCTAAAGGTGCCAGAACCTTTGCAATAGTTGTTCCTGTTTTTCTCTGTGAAGAACTTTGCGATTTTTATCTTGAAAGGTGTAATATAAATAAATATTTACTTACTTAAATTTATCTCAATGGACAAAGTTAATTTCAAGTTGTATAAATCCCCCCCAAAAAGTACACTGGCATCACCACAGCAGAAACTAAAGGGGATTCACACACAAGAAAGCCTCAAGGCTTGACTCACACACCTTTCTTTGGGGATCTGCAATGTCAACCTGATCCCAGCTGAGTATCTCTGTAAAGACCTGAAAAATTCTCTCCACTGATGCACAAACTCTACCCTGGCTAGGCCTTGACGTATCTGCCAAGAAGAATAGGAGATGCTTCCAAATGCAAGGTGATCCAAGCTTGTGTATCAGTCCCAAGGACACCTGCTGCCACTGCTGCCAAAATTAACATAGTACCAAGTTTAAAGTCAGAATATATATATGTGAACTGGATATTTCAGTCTTTTATTTTTTGCTGCACACTCTGTATTCCCACTTGCAGTAATGCACAGAGAAACCTTTGTGGGGGATGAGCTTAATTAATTTGAATACTTTGATTTGTTTCACCAATGGGAGGCTTGAAGGGGTTTAAGAATCTTGTAATATTGACACACACCATGTTTTTTTTGTTGTTTTTTTTTAATCATTTTACTTATTAGTATTGTATTCCCTTGACTTTATCTCAGGTGAATTTAGTACATCTATGTTCAGTCTGCACTTTACGTAGAAGACTGTGAGGCAGGCCATTATTTTTTTAAGCATTTACACAATGTTGTTGGTACTTTGATTGTGACAATTGCAAGTAGACTTTTGCCATTTGAGTCACTAAAAGATCTGAAAATCCACCTTTACACAATTTATTGCCTATAAAGCAATATTACCCAAGAGATATTTGTAGAAAGTTCACCCCTATAGTCAACAAATCCAGAAACGTTTCTTCATATGAATGAGCTCAGAGCTTCAGTAAATCAACAAGGAGATAAATATAGGGAGTCATTTCCATAGTAATGAAATAGCAGTATTCTCATCAGCGTGTTAGTGAGTGTAAATATTTATTGTTTTAAATATGGAGTGAATGGAGAGATGTGGTGAAAGAGAAAGAAGCAAAAA
Source organism: Melanotaenia boesemani (assembly GCF_017639745.1). Taxonomy (NCBI): domain Eukaryota; kingdom Metazoa; phylum Chordata; class Actinopteri; order Atheriniformes; family Melanotaeniidae; genus Melanotaenia; species Melanotaenia boesemani. The sequence continues at coordinate 24,759,408 of NC_055682.1, forward strand.
GAAAAGAATCTTGACATGTTTTAAAATAGTTTGATGTCACAAATTAAAGCCTGTGGATGTATTTGAATTACAGAGCAAATGTACCTCTCCCAGCTCAAGCCAAAGTCTGGTAATTTATGGTCAGATGAACAAGGTTGGCACCTCTGTGTGTGAGGGTGTCTCTTATCAAGCTGATAAGCACTGCTTAAAAAGAGCAATAAATAAAAAATAATCCCAACTTCAGTAAACATGTTGCTTTGACTGAAGGAGACCGAGGTGAAGATGTGAAACACTGCAGAAAAGCAGCGCCCACTGGCCAAATTTAAAATACAACAAAACACATCAAAGCTGATGTTTTATGACTAGAAAAAGAGCAGTACTCTTTTTTTATTACTTCTGAGATTAGCCATATAACCTGGTTTTGAAGCCTTGTTTACCATGTTTAATTTGAGCACTTGCATTTAAAGACGATTACCTTCTCTTTAGTTTTATAGTTATGTTACTCTCCACATGGTAGTAAATGGCAGATTGCACTTATTAATGTCAAGTTGGTACAATATCCTTGATTTCAATGATATAGTCGAACACCTTAAGAAAAAAAATTAAGCACGATGACCAGTCAGGCTGCAGCCAATGCACTTTAAGTCTTTCAGTGCATTTCACTGGTGGAAGATGTTTGTCATCATTCTACAAAAAGGCTTAGCAAGTCAGTTGAGGTAGTAAAATGAGAGTCAAGTCTCTGCAGGAAGGAGCTTACAGTGAATGACTGGCAGAGATTGAAACCTTAGAGATTAAATCCTGTTTCCCACAGTAAAACAGGGTTTTGTTATTAGCATATACTTTGTTCAGTTTTTTTTGTTTTTTTTTTCTTCTTCTTCTTCTTCAGATTTGGCTTAAACTAGACTTTTGCACAAAAGTAACCATGTATCGTAATAAAGAGCCTTTCTGACAGGGAGCCCCGAAGGCAAATCTGTCATGTGCATCTGTTTCCAACACTTCACCAGAAGTAACAATTCAAGCATTTATTAAATTTTTTCTTCCAGTCTCAACTTTGTATCCACATACTAAAACTGTGACACATATTTCCCTAAGATGAACAGCATCAAGAGCTTGTCTTTAGTGAACTTTGTTCATCTTTTAAAAATCAATCAAAGCAAACTAAAAACTCTGAGTTAACTTATCTAAGATGAAGCTGCACTCTCATGTTCTCGTTGGTGTAATACAACTAAAAATTGAGCCAACAGTCTCTGGTGGGCTCCCTCTGTCATCTACTCGGTAAGCCTGTGTCCCATGGTGATATAATAAATGTCTCATTTGATTCTTTGGTTCGACATTTTCAGAAATCCTGTTAAATTAAACATTAATGTCACATTAATTATCCTATTTCAAATATAAATGGAGTTTGTGTAATAACTAAAAAACTGTATTAGTTTTCTAATTAGCTAATTTAATAGCAAACTCAGTAATTGGCTTTTCTTTATAAATGGATATGGTATAAAGCAAAACAGGCCACCCAAATGATTGATTTAGTAGAGTTTTAACTGTTTTAGATGATTTTTTGGTGTTAAGGATGTTTATGTGTAAATTAACTTAAGCGATTATGATAAAGAGATTAAGGTACTTACTAGAAAACTGGATTGAAAATCCTTGCTTGCTGATGAAATAATCTGAATCGAACTGCAGTGTGAGTATGTTGAAGGTTGAGTGGATATCTTCAGGTAGAGCTGGGCCAGACCATTCTTTCAACAGGATCCCACCATCTGATGGCCCAGATGGACCATCCCAAACTCTCAGAATATCATGGTCGACCTCCGTGTCAAAGACAATAAAGTGAAGGCTGGGAAAACACACAAATACACAAGGTTTTACCAACAGTTGCTGGCACCAAAAATAAAGAAAAGCACATCAAAAGATAGATACAACATAACAGTAGCCCTGCAAGCACACATAACTGTCAGCAGTTGCCACAGTGTGCTAAAAAAAACACCCAAATGGTGGCGTTATGACTAATGTGGTGCACACTCAAACACAGCTGTGGTTTTGAGAGCGTACATTTATGATTTATTAGTGAATATATTACCAGACAGTCTTGAATGTTTTAATCTCTTTAAGATTCTGCTTTTATAAGATAGATTAGGCTGACGTTACTAACAGGCAGTGGGTAGAAACAACAAAACTGTTGTTTTATTTCTTTCAGGAAACATTCTTGCTTTGGCTGTTTCATATAGTAATCTAAAATGAGACTCTTCCAGTTTAAGCAGGTCAACACTAAATTGTATATTAAACCACCTCATAATTACCTGATAGTTTTTCCTGTATCAGCCTCTATAGTCCAGGTACAGTGGAGGTTGTTGTCATATGGAGCAGGGTATCCAGGGGACAGAATCCGCCCAGACACTGCTCCAGTTATGTGACCTCCACACTCCGCTAAAAAGACCGGAGACAAGGTTGGTGTCATCATTTAAAAAAAAAAAAAAGAGGCACAATTCTGTGATCACCAAAACTCCAAACTCCACAAAAACTCTGATATCTGTTTAGGTCTGAATGGACCTAAGTGTGCTCTATATCAGCATTCATCAAGCGGCACAATAAAACAAATAATTCCAGTCTCTTATGGATCTGTACAGTACATGTAAAAATGTAAAAACATGTTGGTTATTTAAAAAAAATGGAAGTAAATTCAGATTCAGGGTATTAGCTTGTAAATAAATGTAGAAATAGATGGGGTTTTTAATTACATTGCACATTACTGAATAACTTCTCATTTTGGCTTTTATCAGCTGTTAGAGCAGGATAATGTTGGTGTTGATGATTCTGACTTTCTCTGTCTTTTTAAAGATTCTATCGACCCCATTTTCTGGCTTTCTTCTTAGCCCTGTTAGCATTTCAGTTCATTTTCACTTCTTTATTGATAATCATATTGAGGTGTGAAGGTTGATTTAAGTGATAATCAGTTCAAAAGTGCTTGAATGATTAGCTCCACCTTGATATGCTGTACCAAGGTTGATAACAACTTTGATGGCCGATATCCCTCAAACAAATCTCCCTATAATATTTACATTTCAAGAGAGAAAATGTAGCTTATAGACAAGAAAGAGATCTGAAATCTGTGCTTTTCTTATATTGTTTTCAGTGGAAAGGCATGGGGGGGGCGTGAGAAACAGTGTTTAAGTCTGGGAGCAGATTTAAAAAATCATCATGGTGATACACAACAGTACCTATAGTAGCCCAGTGAGCCAGAAGATCTCTACTGATTAGGAAGTATTTTGCCACGGAGACGGCTTTATATGTGCATATTGTGTTTTTGTGTGAGCTGAGCAGGCATTGCAATAATCTGCTATATCGAGACAAGGACATCCTACTTCTGCTGCATTTCCCTGGGCAGAATACACAGAAATCCACATTTACATGTGGTCACAAAAACAAAGGGAGAGGAGGATAACCACACAATTACACAGAGGACCAGAAAGACATTTAAAAACACTTATACAGTTATGCAATCACATCAGTCCATTTTCTCACAAAACACACAAAGTTGCTTTAATACTTATTGTCCTTACTATAGAAGAAAAAGGCAACTATCCTTTTTGGTTTATTTATTTATTTTTTTAAGCAGATAAGAAGAAGCACTGACACAAGGAGAAAAAGGAATTAGCAAGCCTAAATCAGGCAGGAAAGAGAAATAATGGGGGGGGCAACATGTAGACATGTATAGAGAGGATGTAGCACAAGTTGACAAAATGAACTGTGAGCACAGAAAGAGAGAGCATCGCAATAAGAGTCCCACATAGGTTTACCACAACTCAGTGTGGAAGATGCAGAGAGAACGATGGCATGGAAACAGCCTGAGGCAAGGCCATGTCATGATCTCCATACTAACTCACACAGAGCCAGACAGTCAAAGAAGGAGATTGTCAGAGAGGAAGAAAGACAAACAGAAAGGACAGCAGTGGGGGATAGCTACCCCAGGGTTCTGCCAGCAAATATTCTTCTAGTTGCTTGATTACCTGAAATAAGGCAATACAGAGGAGCTACAAACTAATGATTAACTGCACATTTATACAATTTTATCCTCAACCAGTCAAAAATATATATCCTTTTAAATATTGTATGTACCACACTCATCTATCTATATCTATTCTTTTTGTTGCCATTAGCAACTGCATCAGGCTCAGTCCCACGTCATAAAGTTCAGGTGTACTGGCAGGTTGCAAATAGACAAGGTTAGGGTCTTAGTATGTACCATGTGCATGCCTCCACCCAGTATGCAAAGCCACAAAATATTTATGGACAAGAAGACCTATGGACTAATGGATGCAAATTTGCTTTAGGGGTTCAGAGGTGGAAAGAGACAATACAAGAATACAAATACATCTTCATGTGTCATCAGTGTCACAATTGGTTCCTTAATGATTATTAAGACTGACTAGATGCATATGTTGTAGTTAAAAGAGAAAGCAATTTTCACATGTCCAAAATCCTGAGAAAAAAAAAGGACAAACAAAAACAATTACCAGTGTTAAAGCCCCTGAATTGTTTAACATACTTTTCTCAAAGCCAAGTGCCAACTAAAGCTAAATCTGCCCTCCGGCAATGTTCTACTCCAAACCTGGAAAATATTCAAACATACTTTTGCTTTCTGTAAAAAAAACACTATATTGACTGGATAGCAGCAGTTACGTGGTGTCTTATTAGTACATTATGCTCTCAGTCAGTTGGGCATAAACATTTTTCCATTTTTCTAAAAAATGTTACTGTGATATAATACTTTATCTTTATTTTAGTGTGTTTGCACAAAACTGGATGCAAGTAGTTCTGATGCTTTAACAGCAGCATACATGATAAATGTGCATTTTAAACAGATAGAATATAACGTTAGTTTTCCTGACACTGTCTCTCTACCAAAGTATCACTGTGTTAGAAATCTTTTTAGAAAAGTTTTATTACAGGCATCCTGAAACATCTGACTGATGTAGGTGAGTAGATAACAACAAAAACATCCTCACATGGAAATACTTCCACAACGTTAACCAGCCTGAACTAGAAGCATTAAAGAAAAACAAAATCCATTCTAATGGCATAGGTGCCGATGTTCTCAGTAATCTGTAAAAAAAAAAAAGAAACTACAGGAGTCATGAAGCTGTTAAATAGTGTGATAACTATTTTTGATTGTATTTGATTTTGAATTTGATATGCAGATAACACATATGGCTGAATCAGTATTATTCTACATAACAGTATTATTTCAACATTATCTTCAGTTTTTCCTGTGAAATGCTGGGAACAGCACACAGAACAGCAGACAGAGCCATGGTTTCTGTCATTGTCTTTAGTGTAAAAAAGAAAAAAAAAGTTAAATAAATGTTAAATAAATGAATATCATGCATGGTAACAACCTGAAGTCAAATGGCCGATGGTCTGTTCACAGGTAGCGCAGACAGGCCAGCTTTTATACACAGAGATGCATTAGCGCTGCTACAAATATCTCTAACTGAACAGCATCTAGTGGCTTTGACCATTTATTGTCCTAGCTGAATTAACACTGAACTGCAATAAAATAGCCCCCCAGCCACCCATCCCCCCCCCACCCCAAAAAAAAAAAAAACATTCCTAGATGTTGACATTTCAATGATGTAGTAATGAATTACTGGTGCACTAGGAAACATGCAGCTGGAATACTAACCGATACAGGAAGGAAGCGGCTTGTCCCAGACACGTCTGTCACCGCTAAGACAGGTCAGTGTACTGCTGCCATGGAGACTGTATCCGGGGTTGCAGGAGTACAGAACAAAAGTGTTGGCATAATGACCATCATCCTGGATCTTATATCCATAACTAGGAACACCAGGCTCCTCGCAATGTACTAGGTCAAAACCTTAAAGAAAGACACACACACACACACACACACACACACATACAGATTAGGTCTCCTTGGCTATGCATAAATGAACAAAGATATTCAGCTCTGGACAAGAGAACATAAGGTCACTGTATTCTCCTGAATCTCTCTACTTCCTGCAGAAGTTCTGAATTTGAACATTCTGCAAATGCTAAAAAAATCCACAGCTGCAGTGAATGAGTGAACATTTATACAGCCTTGAGTCATTTGCTTGTTTCTGAGAAACTTTAAAAATGTATAGGCTTCTTCCAATGATGAAAAAAGAAAAAAAATGACAGCAATAAGGAGATCCAGGAGTTGTTTTTTCTTTTTCAAAATGTATTTCCTTTGAAACTGAAGATACATCAAATAATAATTTAACATGGAACACACATATGTTGCAAAATTCCTGCTTCAAAGACAGGTGAACAAACAAGGACAGTGCAATTGCACAAATGTATTTTTGTTTTTTTTTTTTTTTGCGCTGGCTGGCGTACTACTGCATAAAACGACCATCCTCCCTCATATCAGAGCATCTGAGCTGCTATATAATGCTTAATTAACAGTGAGCTTGTCACTATCAGAAAAGGTTTAGCTCTGTACGCAGCATGTGAGCCAACTTATGTCAACTTTCTGATCTAACCTGCATCAACAAACCACAGCGCAACCACATGCATGGTGCTGATTAGAATTACTGCTAACTGTGAGCCCAGCATTTTAAATATCTGCAGAACTGCAAATTAATCATTTTTTTATAATAAGAATACTTTAATTAATACTGCATGTTTATTGGACATAAACAAATACATTATCTATACAGTGAAATTAAGAATGCATAAATAAAATGTAAGCAGAACACAATTACTTGCTGTCTTTGGCAACACAGACTTATCCTCTGAATTTGATTGTAGTTTCTGCCACACCTTATACACATTTAGGTGCTTTAAAGTTTGCAGGAGTCATTTGTGCAACAGCAGTATTCATCTGACTCCAAAGGTTTTTGAAGGAATTTGGATCAGGACTCATTGTTGCCCACTTTAAAACCGTTCCACCCCATCCTTTTCCACATTTAAACATGACCCAATGCCTTTGTTTCAAATCTAGTTTTTCTGCCATTGGTACAATTAGTTAGCTGGTTAACAGCTGTTGCTTTGAAGAAAATCTAAATTAAACTACATTCCTAATATGCATAGAAGATTATCTCTAAGAGACTGTATTTAAAATTTTTACAAATGTTTTTCTATTTTGTTCCTTTCTTTGTGTCTCTCTTGGTTCAGTGTGCACCTTTTCAGAGTTGCTGAAACCAGCACTCAAGGTTGTTTTAACACCACCCAAGGCTCTAGAAACATCTCCTGTGGTGTCTTTTCCACAATCTGAACCAGCCTACTTCTCTGTTTCTTCTTAGTGCTACATCCTGGATCCGTCTGAACTGTGATGAGATTAAAAACTAATGAAGCAGATTTCAAGCTCTTTGGTAATTACAGAGTGGCATTTGTAAATATTCTTTTCTGTTGCTCTGGCAGCTCTCTTGTCATCACTATCATCATTAGTCCCTTTTCATTTTAAACTAAAAAAAGAAAGGAAAAAAAAAGCATATATAACTAGTACATTTATGAGCGAAAATCATTACAATGTCACAAAGTTTTACCCGTCAGGATCTTCTAGGAGTTAGAACTTTAGTGACTTTTTTTCTTTATCTTTTCTTTCTGCCGTGTGTTTCCAAACTGTCTGATATTTTAATCCTCTTTACAGCTGAGTGTTGTAATAATATTAAAAAGAAGTGTTCTCTTTTAGTTCTAAGCATAATCATAAAATGTCAATGGACTCAATGACCAATAACAATCAATCCTTATAAACACCTTTAATAACTTAAACTTAATAACAACAAGTAATTCTTCACTTTAAGCTGAATTTTATTTGTACAGTGTGTCTATGAATGTCAGCCCCTTTCTGCAACAGCTGAATCTCGCTCCTTTAACCTTTTGTCTTACTGTCTTGAAACGGTATTCTGTGAATTCCTATTGCTCTATTAAAATAAGCTCAAAAATTTAGCATTTTAAAAGTATTTTTTTCTTCTTCTCCCTCCTTCCTCTTGTCCTAACCTTAGTCTATTCATCACTGGAGAAAGTGTCACCTTCTCCAGTTAAATGATTTGCATATTGACAGCCATCTAATACAGGCATACATACAGACCATCTATAATATCCATATACTATCTACCTCCATTTATTTGTCCCTTCATTCAGCCACTCTTCCTCTCCAGATGTGTCATTCTCACCTTCTTTAAATGACTTGCAAGTAAATGTTCCTTTAATAGCCTCTTTGACTTACACAGCAGCTGGTCTTGCCTCCTTAACGGGCTATCTTTGTAGCTATTAAAGATGAGTATGCATTTGTGTAGTAGGAAAAGAGTCAGTCTCAAGCTTCCATATGCTCATTGCTTTCATGTATGCTTGCTAATCTAGTGAATAAAAATGGCTCAGAAAACTAATTGTCCTGTCAAATATGAAAGGACAAAGAAAGACAACTGTAGTACACACTGCTTGTTTTGTTTTGGTATGTACAGTGGCACTCAATGAGCACTTGACTGAGGCACAGGACAGATGCAGGATATATCCAAGAGGGCAATATAACACTTACCAACATAGCGTTGGTAAGTGTTATATTGCCTTCTTGGATATTTCAATCAAAAATGTTTCTTTACAACAAGCATCACAATGAGCTCAGCAAACTACTGTCTATATGCATGCGAAAAACTGTGTGTGAGAGTGAAGGCAGAGAGCGAAGCCAGACTTGGACAAACAACACAGAGTATCATAAATCATAGCTATAAAAGTAAACAGAAAAAATATCTTTAAAGTGGTGGAGCTTTAAATAATTTCATGAACACTACTTACTTGTGTAAGTGAGGCGGAAGCCCTGATTGGTTCCTGAGGCATTGCTATTGAACTCTAGCCACAGGTGATTGGATGTACTATTGATGGCATGACCCAACATGCCATCAAGTGTAAAGTTGCCAAGGAGACGGGATGAACAGTTCTCACCATCATACACCTGTTGATTAAAACACAGTAGTATGGTTGCAGAACATAAATAACACATGAATCCAAACAATTTGCTCAGTTTTACATCAGAACATACGGGAAGATTACTAAGCACCTCAATGTACTGCTGTGTAGAGCTGTGATAAGTGTTGCAAATCTTTAATTTTAATTTGAACAATGATGCTGAAAACATAGATTAATTTTATAAAAGAAGCTACTTGCAAGAACTAGTTTGATACCTACAAACCATCCATTATAGCCATTGCCTTCAGTTCTTCACTGTTAACTAAGCACATGGTGCTTGAGTTTGCTGCTTAGCTTGAAGTAGGAAAACAGTCAAAACCTTGATGACAGGACAGTTTTTTTTCAGGACTAAATAACATCCTAAATAGACTAAAATTATATTGCAATTGTATTTCGATTAATTTTCTTTTAGTTGACTAGACGACAATCATTAACCTGTATTTGTGCAATTATGAAGAGACAGCTGGAAGCAATCCACTCCATATGAGCACTGCAGGACAGGGAAAAACCGAGGGTGGAGCAATGCTAACCGGAAATCCAAATAAAGGGCTGATATGTACAGTCATTACTGTAGTGATAATGTCCAGTTACCAAATGTCTGCAAATGTTATTTCCAAGACTACAGCAGTTTTGCTGTTTGGTACTTAAGTGTTAACACAGACTGATGAAACATAGCAAATAGTGCTGGTGGAAAGTGACAAATAAGCATTTAGGTATGTTTTGATAGCAGTTGCCAGATAAATACAAAAATAGGAGGTTTTCTAGCTAAAGAGTTAAAAAAAAAATGCACTGATGAGATCATTTTTTGGGACAACCTTTCAAGTTCCGGGTGGTATATATTGAAGACTCAGAGCTGGGAGAGAAATGCGAATTATTCTTGCTTAAAATACTACATGCTTATATTTGACAGCCTGTGACATTTTCACATTTGGTGGTAACATGTATGCAGGTGGCAGGAATGCCAAAGAAATGGTCTGAGGCGATGTAGTGTTCTATCTTTACAACTATTACCAGTCAGTGGAGACAACTATACGTGCAGCTACAGTCTATTGGAGTGTGTGGTTATGATGGAAAGCATAAATATGGAGAAAGGCAGTATGAAATAGTGTGACAGTTTCAGACATTATTCTGCTAAACTTCATTTTCCCCTCACATGTTCCTCCCCCATCGGTATTGTTTTTTTCTGTCTTGCTTTCCTCTTTCTTGCCTTCTCTCTTCCTCCTCTGTTTCTGTAAAACTCAGTATGGTTAATGAAAAGCCCTGGAGCTCATAAATCAACATGTCACCATCTGCTGCCCCTCCTCCTTCAGTCTGTCTGACTCCCGCTCACATGTTCTCCTGCCACCTCTATTTTCGTAACAATTCCGCCACACTTCTACTTTATCCCGACGTTTCCATCCTCTTTTTCTCTTCAGGTATAGCACAAATCTAAGAAAATATGGTCAAGCACTGTATTATTTACCTTAACTCCATTTGTTCCAACAGTAGCAGGGCGAAACATTACACAATAGCAAGAGGAATAGTAATGAGCTGGTTCATGTGTTAAAGGAGGTTTTTAGCCTCAAGAGTACTGGAACTGTCAAACAAATTGTTTGTGTTCAGGGTGTTTAGCTGAAGTAACAGGAATTAGCTCAATGGCTGTGAGCTTGGTAAGCTAATTGTTAGCCTAAAAAGGAGTTTCTATTAACTCTTAAGAAAATGTTCTAACTAATATACGGTGTGGAAGATATGTTATTTAAAAATAGTGTGTATACATATATACATATCTATATATATATATATATATATATATATATATGTATATACATACATATTATCGTCATGCTTTCTTCAAAAATCAGTGTGATGAAAATGCACTGGCAGCATTTAAGCATAGTTAAGTCTGTTAGCCATCTTTGTGTCACTTTCTTTTCCTTAAAGGGATTTTTCTTTCCCTTTCCTTTTTAATATCTATCCTTCTGGGAAATTTTCTGACATTTACAATGACATTAAGCCTCTTTAAAAGTCAAGGAAAACCCTGCTAATGCAATCTAACCACAGACAACCCAGGCCCATGCTCTGGGCCTAAGACTGATAATACACTCAAACCCCATACTGACTTAACCATGCCCTCAGGCCTGATACCGCTAAAAGACATTAAGAATAGAAACAGTTTCAGACAATGTCAATAGGACTGCATCAAGACTGCAAAACTCCTGGTATATACAAACTCATTCCCCATTGTCTTCTAGTGCAACACACCCATTTTTTTTATATTTTTATTTTATATGGGGTAATACAATCTGTGAGGAGTTAATTCCTGAAGATTCAAGGTTCATCTATTGTCATTCAACATGTAAAACATAATAGAAAACAATCTGCTTCTCAGGCCCAGCGTTGAAAATGTATAATAAATACAGTTTAACCCTCTGACTTAAAACCAATAATGGGAACACCTGAAAACATTGTTTCCTATTTGGTTCCTAATCATTCAGGGATGCAGCTATTCATTTTACTTACTGCTACGATTGCAATGAATGAAAATGTATAGAAGCCAAGGATAACCTTCAAACACAACAATATTTCACTAAGGTGGGTTATTTAGAGGGCTGGTAAGGCAGAATCGATCCTTTTCCGCCTCTGCTTCCCATGTATTCATTCAGCCGTGGATGGCCACTGTAGCAGTTTAACCATTAACAGCACAGTTAGAGCCCCCTGCAGAAAGGCTATTTCTTCAGTTAGGGGAACCTTTGATAATACAATTTAGATACATACTGGGTGAGCCAAGAATTCAAAGCTCCTTCTGTTATTCCTGTTTTACCTCCTGCCTTGTTTTTGCACAGGTCATGTTATTACAGGATACACATTCACTGACACCTTAATTAGACCAGGTGTTCATGGCTGGAACAAAAGCCTGCAGAAAGGGTTGCATGGTTCATTAAATGCACTGTTGAAGAAAAGGTTTTACCACCTGCCAAAAATGCCAGATCAGTTCCAAATAGTTTGAACATCATGCAAGGAAATGTGGCTCTTGATGAGTGAAAGCATACATGTACATATACATGTATACTTGTCAAATCAAGTCAAAGCTGTGGCTGTATAATCTTTCTTTGTTTATATTTATAAACAAAAAAATGTTTATATATAGTGATTCCCACTCACGATGACTAAAATAAATAAGATCAGACATAAAAACTTTATATGCAAAGTATGAAAAATATACCATGAGAACTATCATGACACAATTAAAAACTATAATTATAATATAAAAACTATAATGAAAATAAATAGGAATGATAATTGAAAGACATATAATAATAATTGTAAAAGGGAAAATAAAATCAGATCAAATGCCACTTATTAATAAATACAAAAATAAAAGCAAAACTTTTTAAAAAACTTGGTTCATACAGTAATAAACTGTAGAAGCCTACAGTATGTGTCAGAGTATATTTCCTAAAATATAACACGTAGGCAGCCTCTGATTCTAATCTTCCATGTATGCACATTGTGTGTGAATCCATAAATAAATTAGACATTTATATATTTCCACCTGGGTAAATCTGTCATATTTGCACAAATATGTGATTGTGAGAGTTTTTAAAAGAGAGAGAGTAAGAAAGAATACCTTCAGAAAGTCTCCATCTTGCAATGAGAAGCTCTCAGCTTTCAGCCTGATCCCTTTTCCTCTTTCAGTAGTGATGCGGTAAATGCACTCATGGTTGTTATCGTAGTTGGAGGGGAAATTCGGAGAAAGGAGCACGCCTTCTGGTCCCAGTGCAGTGGCTCCACACTCAGCTACAGAAAGACAGTAAAGGGATGCAAAGCTAGCTTTACGCTGACTTCTTGTTGAAAGACATCTACAGTTATAACAATGACCCATGTAAGACAGCTGAAAAGCACTTCTCTTGAAACAGAAAAAAATTAAAAGATAAGAAAAAAACACTTAAAGGCAAAGCAATTAAACATAAACAGCAAAGATTTTAAAGGAAAGCAAAATGAAAAGCAGTTTTCAATTAAACTGCTAGAAACCGTCGTTCAAAGAAATTATGCAGAATTATCTGGCAGGTGCAGGTAAAGTTAAGGAAGTCAAATAAGTGATACTTTGTGTCAATAGACTTTTATCAATTTTAAATAAGGAAAGGACAAAAGAAGAGAGCTTAGCAGCCTTTTAACTTCCTCTGAGCAGGACCACCACTGCTTGGAGGGCAAACAGGAAATAATGAGGCAGGCAAGACCAGGGTGGTATGAAAGAATAAAAAAAAAAGGATAAGAAATTAACTTTCATTCAATTTTTGTTGTTATTATTATTATTATTATTATTATTATTATTATTATTATTATTATTATTATTATCATTATTATTATTATCCCATTGTTGTACATTTTATAGGTCTACTGTTGTTTATAAGAAGATTAACAAAAGCATAAATTTACAGATACTGCCAGCATTTATTCTCCATGAATTCATCTTGAAATGAAATCAGTACCAAGGGAGTGAGAGTGAGAGAAGAAAGTGAGCAAAAGAGAGCTGGAGGAGCAAGAAGAGAAAAAAATAAGGGTGGATAAACTAAGACAGACAAGACCCTTTTGAAAATGTACAGAAAGAAATTAGAAAAGGGAAAGGGGGAGTAACAAAAGATGCAGTATTAACAGTTTCCATAAAGGAGTTAATGCCCTAATTATCCACCCAAGGACTTTCTAAACACAGAAGGAGAGGAGGAAAGACAGAAAGTTAGGAAGAGACGGAGATCTTAAGAGAGGCACATTTAGAAAGAAAAAGAGGGAGAGAGATCCAGCGCTTGCTGCCAGCAGCTGTTGCTTGGTCCCTTCTGAGTCAGGCCTGATCTCTTGACAAATAATGCTATTATAGCATTTTTAGTCTGCTCTCTCTGAGGCTTGAAAATTACCAGCAGCCACCAGTCAGCAGAAACCACTGATAGGCATCAAATTCCAGCAAATTACAACCTGCTAACAGAAAAATCCTGGCAAATAAAACGGTCCACTATTCACATAACAGTAAATTACCACTATGTTAGTAATAAAATACTGGTGGATTACAAGCAGGAAAATGCTGATACTTTACCTCTAGGCATCTTTATGTGGTAAAGAAGTTCATTTGTAAGGTTTAGTTTACCGTCCCCCAAACATAAAAGATATGACCACATTGATGTAGTTAAGGCAAAATAAACTCTAATATGCTATTTAACTATGTTAATTTATGTGGTCTGTGTTAATAAAGGGATAGTGTATTAAATAAGCCATCTAAATGCAGAAAGAAATACTTACAAAAAGAACATAAAGAGAAGTTGGATGTTTTTCTTTTCTTTTGTTAACTATAACTAATATTAAACATTGCTACTGTTAAAATAGTCTGATCACTATCTTACCTATACATCGTGGTAGAGTGTTGCTCCAGACTCGCCTGCCACCTCCAAGACAAGTGATCTTACTGTCACCCTCAAGTCTGTAGCCCTGGAAACAGGAGAAGGCCAGCGAGTCGCCAACGCCAAATTGGAATCCCATCCTCCTGCTGAACGCTGGAACACCAGGATCCTCACATGGCTCCAAATCATACTCTATAAAATCGAAGAGAGGTTATAATTTATGGAGCATTAATGGAATAAAGAGATTAAAAAATAAATTAATTCTATGATTATTAATTAAAATGCAATTACTTGCAAAAGAGCTTATATTTTTCATTAAATGGAAACATGTCTTAGTCAGGAATAACATTTTTTATATATATATATATATATATATATATTTTTTTTTTTTTTTTGCACAATCTTTTGGAATTGAGGTTGTCCCTACAGTTCTATGCAGAACTGTACTGTAAATCTCCACCTGTCAAGTAGGACAAGTAGTGACCAAAGAAAATGTGTAATGGTGGTCTTTAACAGCGCAAACAAGATATATATTTACTAAATAAAACCAGCTGGCTCTGATAAAGCACATATCTCCCCTTTTCCATTGCTCATTAAAGAGTATCCTGAAAATTTGAGCATTATGTGCAATTTTACAATCAATATTACAAACTAAGGAAACATGCATAAGAACTTCCTTGACCTCTTTTATGTTGAATGACAAATTCCATAACATATTACTTTTTGTTTTGTTTTGTTTTTAAGAGGTTTTATATTAGGTCTAAGAAAATGATCAGATATCTAATCAGCTTAAAAAGGCATTTGGCATTTGAATTTACAGCTCCGCTAAAAGCCTCCCTGCATCAACCACTTAAGGTAACAACTGAGTGCAAAAGAAAAACAAATACGTAACAGAACTATTTTTTTTTTTTTTTTTTTTTTTTTTTATATATATATTATATATTTGCAGTTTGTAATTCAAGATCAGACAGATGTTCACCTACAGACGGAATAAAAAAAAATTCTGTTCATTATAATATTAGGAACATTGCGGGTAAATGTGTACTGCATGCATGATAATTATCTCACATAAATTACGTTTATTTTCTGGTGCTCATACCTGAGAAAGTAATATTGAATCCTTCATAACTCATGGAAAAGTCTGATATAAATCGTAACTGTGCGCTGAAGTTCCCATAAAGTCCAGCCTTAACACTGGGGGGCAGCACTGAGCCTGTGAGTCGAGCTACTGGAAGCTGGAAATTCCCATCCTCAGTGATGGACAGGTAGTCATGGTTCTCCTCCAGATGGAAGGTGTGGAAAACCAAATGGACTCCTGGATGGATGGATGGATGGATGGATGGATGGATGGATGGATGGACAGAAAAAAATCAAGAATGAATGGATAAAAAAGCAGCAAAAGGTAGTAAGATGGTAATACACAAATGGCAGCATGTGAAAAGAAGCAGAAACACATATATTCAGGCCATGTATGCTATTAATCGTTTATTTTGTTTATTAACTACTTTAAAAGCAATAAAACTAAAAATAAGAACATTATTTCCAAACAATAGTGTTGGTGTTTTTACTATGTCTGAACGTTCTTACCTTTTCCATGTGATACCTCGATAGTCCAGGTGCAGTTAAGAGAATTGGGGTAGAAATCAGGGAATCCAGGAGAGAGAATCGTCCCAGTTTTGCCAAAAACATAGCCTCCACAAAGAGCTGAAAGAGAAGAGACAAAGAAAAATATTGGAACAAAGCAAAAGAAGCATTTCTTTTTTTTACCAAAGAAAGAAATGGACCTGATAGAACTTTTGGACTAAGCTAAAACCATAACGTTAGATTCATAAATATGAGCTACTTTAACACAAATAAAGACATGTCTTCACTTGCAAGGTCACTAAAACTTGGCAGATTTATTTCCTCTAAATGTCTCTTTGTTAAGACTGGAATAAAAAAAATTATTAAGCCTTTTAGATTCTTCACAAAGTGATCTAACTTTACTGTTGACATGTCCTTAATGCAAAAATATATAAATAGGTAGATACATTTTTCCCAACATCAACAGATTTCATTAGGAACTTTGGTGAAAATAAGCATTATACAGAAAAACCATCGGGAACTCATAGCTGTGCAATGTTTTTAAAATGAAACAATTCCTAAACAATTATGTAAATATATGTCTTATAAAACAGTAATGCAAATTATCAAAACACTCAATATGACATTTTTATTTAGTGAACAACAGGAAATATGTGTCCATTCCACTCTGTTATCACATCATGAAATTTATAGGGAAGAAACATACTTTGATTCTGACTTATTTGTGTAAACAATCTACTTTATAAATGGTATCCATTTAGGCATTCAATCTGATTTCATTAGATGTCCATGTGTTAGAAATAAAGAAAAAAACCTTTGCAGGTATGCAGCAGAATGTGGTGAATGCATAATTTCAACAGCACTACAGGGAGAATGTAATAGTAGAGAAATGCTGAATAAAGAGCTCAGAAGCAACAGAGCAGCAAGAATGATTTTGCTGAAAAAGACCGAGATACTGGTGTGACTGTAACCTGACACCAAGAGTCTAAAACTGATGGGGAAATGGAAAGAAATAATTTGGTACAGCGCAAAATGGAAAACACTATAGCAACCCATTCTTCTCACTTCTATTCAGCTCAATTTAGTTTAATTTGGTTCAATTAAAAATGTTTCAAACAGATTCAAGACTTTTAACGTCAGAGAGAATATGATTAGTCAATAATTTCTTCCCTTTAATATTACCGATTGGTATTAATTGAAAGCCTTAGAAACCTTTACAACCTAGTACAGCTAGTAAGGATCGTACTTCTGTGGAATGAGCTACACGCGTGGGTCTGTGCCCAAAAACTATTAAAAATAAAATGCAATTTTCTCCTATTGTTATTCACTTGTGTACTCCTATCTTTATTTCTATCTATCTATCTATCTATCTATCTATCTATCTATCTATCTATCTATCTATCTATCTATCTATCTATCTATCTATCTATCTATCTATCTATCTATCTTCTTTCATCTTCTTTCATCAGGTTGGACAAAATAACCCTTGTTGAGAGGAACATGTGTGTGTGTGGATGCTGTATTCATACTGCTCATAGTACTTTAGCTGTATGAATGGCTTGTGTAGGAGAAGACAGGTTGTCAATGTATGAACAGAGAAAAAGGAAAAACTATTCATGACTAACAACAGACAGAACCAGACATAAAGAAGAACCAATATCGAAATTTATACTTCTCAGAAGAAATAGAAATGCATATATGGTGATATACAAGTCTTCCAATCCATCCTCCTCTTTTATGCCATCAGATATTTTTTTGTTTGTTTTTGTAGTTTTCTTCCTCTTAGAGAAAACTATGTGAAACTATGACTTTGGTCACTTCTAGCAAGTTGTTTGCTTGGCACTAAGTATAAACTTTTAAAATGTCATGGTGCTCTTTCACTTTTCTCCCTGACACATTAAAAAGCACCCACTGTTCTGAATTATCTATTTGCCGATTCAGCTAACCTGCAAGATTATGACTAGCAAGCTTGGATCCAACCGATTTTATAGCGTTACTAAAAGGGGAAGGATTCTAAATGCTTATGGGGTCTATTCCATTTTTTCCCCTGCACAATATTATCAAAGTAATGAATTTTGATTGCTAAGTGGCTTATATGAAGAGCTAACTGTGCTTCTGAGACTTGTGGGAAAAGAAGTCTTGGCAATAATGTGCATGTGGGAGCTGCTGCAGGAGTTCTTACACATGACTTCCTTTTTGCCACTGAAGTGATGTGACATGTAAGCCTTTTCTGAGAGTAGATAGTAAGTTTGCCCACTTTTTATGAGGTTTTTGAATAGGTTTCTTCCCACTGTTACAAGCCATGATAATTAAGTCGAACTTGCCTATCTTTCTTTACATTATAAAGAACAGGAGATTAACTAATCAATAAAAAGTGCTGTCACACATACTTGGCACATGATTCTACCATTATGATCTCCCCTGACAGTAAACCATGATGTTAGTCAAGGCTTACACCATTTTAAAATAAAGTCTATGTATGTAGTAATGTGTCTTGTCATGTGACAGTGTGACAGCTGTCTGGTGACATGGCATGCTTGGCTGAGAATTGAAAATGTTGCAGTGGTTGTTTAAAACTGCTTATGTGATGTGGTGAATCACAGGAGGCAGAACGCCTCAATATGAACTCACTCCCAAGTTGAGGCATATTGACTTTGGTTTTTAAATTGGATTCTCTTGAATCATCAGATCAAATCAGATGCTGTGTATTCATCTCCCTAGATAGCGCGAGCTGTAGGGATGTGGTGAATAGGGAGGTTTGCTTTGGCCACCAAGCATCTGTTTCTGGAGCATCTGGACTTGAATTTCACTGAGGCTGAATATCCAAGTTGACTCATAGCGGAAAGTATACCCTGGGAGTCAGGACTGATTATACAATCAACACTACAGCTGCTAGATGCAAAAAAAAAGAGAAAAATATAAATACACTTTAAAAAAAAGGGGGGGAAAATGCATGAAACAACACCATATCATGGCATGGAGGTTACTGATACCATGGTTACATCCTCACCAGCTCTTTCTCTTATTTCCTTCACATTAAACATTTTTTTTTACCTATTTTCTCTATCTACACATCTGTTTTCAGGTGCCTCAAGCATCAGTTGTGCTGATGACGATGCATACCTGAATTATGATGGCTGGGAATTTTATTTATAAGCAGCAGAGTTAAACATCATGAGTATTATCTCTTTTGTTAACAAATATGATAACTGTGTATGGTATAAATTTAATCTCATGAATGATAGCCTGATATATATCTCAGTTTTATCCCTCTTACTCACAAAGAACAAGCAGAGGGCTGGCAGTGGAAGAGTGTGTGCTGGACAACACTTCCTGGGGACTGGAATGAAGCTGATTCATGGTTTTACATAAGCATAGTGTTACTCTAGTATTCATCACAGTATTGCAACAAGTACAGCACTTTAGATGGAACAGCCAGTGGACAAAATATTTAAAATTAGTTTTGTGAAGGTAATTATAATAATATATTGTTTTGTATTTTAATTGTATCTCATGGACTCATGGAGAGGTAAAACATGGACTTGACCGTGTTGAGCCACTATGTAATCCACGTGTCCATATGAGCTTCATGGGGCTGCTCCAAAGACATGCATTATGTTAACTGCTAACTCAAGAATATCCAGAAATGTGAAGGTCAGCGGTCATCTGGCTCTACGTGGTCACCCTGTGATGGGAGACCTGTGCAGAATGTCATGACCAGCTAACCTCCAGCCTCCTGTGTTAATGCAAGTGTAAGCACTTACTGAGCAGAAAACTGAAGGATGCATCTAAGGAAAGGAGCTAAAAAACTACAGCTAAACAAACTGAAACATTAATCAGTGTTCCACCATTTCTCCATGGATGGTATCATTTAATCACATTCAGTAAGGCTATGTGAAATGAAGTAATTTCTAATACATACAGTACTAATGTATTAGTACTGATGATTCATTAGATAATAATCTCATAGGCTCTAAATCACTACAATATGATGTTGTGGCTATCCTTAGCTGCAGTGTTTAGTGAGAAGATTAAAAAACATAATTTCTTAAGCTTTCATTATGATTCAGCAGTGAGGAGTAAAAACATAAAATAAATAAAGGTATTATTTGGATGAAAAAGACCACCCTGACCTATTTTGCCAGGGTGTATATAACATTTCCAATTACATTTCCTAGAATACCACAACTGTCAATTTTCTGTCTTTAGAAGGTATAAGAATTCCTGTGACATGTTTTCATGTAAGGATGCAGTGAGCTTGAAAAAAGAAAGAATCTAACCGTCACAACTGGGAAGAGCGTGACTCCACTGATGATTCTGCTCACAAACAATTGGCTCTTGATCACTAAGTGTGTATCCAGGGTCACATGTAAAAGAGACACGAGAGCCAATGGAAAATCTGCTGCCATGACGACGACCATTGACTGGAATACCAGGATCAAGGCACGAGTCAGACTCCATTTTCACACCTGCAAATCACATTGCACCAACACAACAGAGTCAAGAGGGTGAGTGTACATGTCTCTATAGCAAATTTTTCCATCAGTCAGTCGAACACTCTTACTTTCATATCGGATACTGAAGCCTGCGGCA
This sequence comes from Melanotaenia boesemani, assembly GCF_017639745.1. Classification (NCBI taxonomy): domain Eukaryota; kingdom Metazoa; phylum Chordata; class Actinopteri; order Atheriniformes; family Melanotaeniidae; genus Melanotaenia; species Melanotaenia boesemani. The sequence continues at coordinate 24,779,876 of NC_055682.1, forward strand.
GAGCGGCTGTTGTCTGTGGTGAACAACAGGAACAGGAAGTTGGATGTGGAAATCAGGAAATGAGGGGCTTGGGTGCCATGGTATTCACCGATCAGGGGAGAAGAGGCTGAAGGGCCATCCCTGATCTCTAATGTGTCATAGTTGACCTCCGTCTGGAATCTAGAAAAAGACAAGAGAATAACACAAGAACAATAACCTGATTTACAGAAAAATAATCGTCACATATGCAAAAATTCAACATACTGAAAACAAAAATTAGATCAATACATGCACCAAGCTAAAAGGAGTAAGAGGAATGACTGAACTATATCCATATAACTGCAATGAATGAGAGAGATAAGTAGATGTTACCTCTGTCATTGATCTCTTCTTTGGTTGCGATCCAATCTCACTAACTACTTTACTGAGTGAAACATTACCTGCAGTTGTACCTGCAGGCCCCCGAGAACTAAAGTCGATTTTAGGAACTGATACTACTACTGGTTATCATCTTACAAAGGCAATTAACTGCACGCTTGCATAGAAAAACCAAGAGTTGAGAGCCATTCATACAAAATTAAACAACACAGTATCTTCATAACGTCTGACTAGTTAAAACAAAAATTAATTATCACCTGCATCAGACATATACATTCAGAGCAACTCCTTCACAAATAAGTGATGAAGATAACTTGGCTTTTATATCAATTCCAAAAATGACAAGTTTCAGTAATAGAGGTTTCTGGCTCGAGTGCCTCTGTCCGTGGCTTGTTTCCAGAAAAAAATGATGGAATGCAAACATTAATCATGTACTGCAGCAGCAACTGCATTAATATCTGACTCCTGAACTACGTCTGTAGAGTACATAACTTAAATAATTACATTATGTACTACCTAAGCATGAGCGATATATATATATATATATATATATATATATATATATATATATATATATACACACAGTATTTAGCACTCAGATTCAACTTTTTTAATCTAACTCAAACAAATCTGAGAAATAATTAATTTCTCAGCTAGTGCACAACTAAATAACTTACTTGTCAAAGTGTATCTTCACAGCATGGTCTGTTTGTGCTTCAATCACCCACTGGCAGCTCAAAGAGTCTTTATAAAAGGAGGGCCAACCAGGAGACAGCACAACGCCAATAGGAGCTGTGAGATGGCCTCCGCAAGGAGCTGAAGGGAGATGCAAAACACACACACAGATAAACAACCGCAGCCGAGACTGAAATTAATTATTTTTGTCTTGTAACTGTGTTATAGCATGAGCACAAGTCTCATATTTCATTAAGTTTGCAGATCCCACAAATGCTCAGTTTATTTTTTTACACTCTAATCCTTTCAGAATTTATTCCGTTCATACAAAAAACATTTACCGTCAGAAATTATGCTGCGCCAACGTTGTGCTAAAGTAAACAAATCTGAGCTGGTCCTATTTGAGGAAGAATTAAATAAATAATTATCACATGTTAATTTACTGGGGAAATCAAGTACATTCTGTCATTCTGTGTAACACAAAGAAAAATTTTTCAATAACTCATATGACTGCAGGTTTTTTTAAATGCAACATTTAGCTCTTCTAGCTTTAGTTTATATTCCACTCTTCTTTGATTCTTGCATTAACATAACATGTATGCAGATTAGCCACCTTTGGCGGAAAATCAGACCTGGGGTTCATGATCTGTATATCATCCATTGCTCTTTCTACAATATATAATTTGCTACAGCTTATCTTTTACAGCTTTTACTTTTTCCTCTCTTCTCAAGTGCCTTTGTCATTTGTGATTGCTCTCTTAAGTCTGGCTTTTTAGCAAGCCTGTGACTATTTTGCACGCCCTGCATTCCTAAGCAGCAGTACTTGTGAACAGCATCCACAAAAAGTAATTTCAGAAATAAAACTTAATTATCTCTCCCTGTTCAATGTGAAGGATATTTTTCCCCATACTCCTTGCTTAATAAGGTGACCACCTTCGTCAATTCGATTGTCTCCTCCATCCAATTTATTAACATGGGCAACATTTGATAATGTCATTTAGACAATACAATCAAGATGTAAGATGGGGGAGAATTTTAAAAATAGCTCACAGTCCATCTGCCTTGAAAAGCTGAAATAACAGCACATTCACTGTCCCTTTATTATTACTTTCACATATTAGCTCATCTGCACACCACAGACACATTTCTGTATTTTAGAGTCTGAATATGATGAATTTGTCCCCCTGAATGAGTTTCAGTACAACTTGTGCCAATCTCATTTAAGATTATTGTTGAGGGAGAAGGATGTGTGGAAACTGGCTGAATAAGAGTGAGGAGACTGAAGGCTACAAGCAATTAGAAAACACATTCACACAATTGCCAAGGTGTATAAATGCACTTCAGCTGCACAGTCACAGACAAATAGCTAAATGCTTTGTCATCTTGCAAACTGAAAAGTGAAATATTATAAATTGTTATCCACTCCCTAAACAAACATTAAGAGCTGGTATGCATGTGTATGTCTGTGTTCACCTTCACAGCGGGGTACAGCTGCAGACCAAACAACATTTCCATCCTGAAGGATACAAGTGACTTGATCCGACCCCTGAAAATACAAGAATGGATTATCTTAAAACAAAACAAGGTTTTTAAATTAAATTGCAATGCCTGCCTCTTCACCTACCACCACAGGAAACCACTGACAGTTCTGACATACAGTAGTATTTTTGAGCTAAACAGCAGCCGAACAAAGGTGCGAGGAGTTAGTAATGATTATACTGTACATTACCTGTGTCCTTATAAATCCTTGATCACAGCGAAAAGCCACTGAGCTGCCAAGCTGAAACTGGTCACCATATCTTTGACCATTGATGGGGACGCCTGGGTCATGACATTCATTTTGTCCAAATGCTGCAGAAAAGAAAAAAATAGATAAGGTTAAGATAGAAGTAAGAATTCAATTGCATGAACTTAATTAACTATGGCAACCAGGCAGAGATCTGATACACTGTACTTTATAGAGTGGTTCAAAGTATACGGCGCATTTAATCTGAACAACCTCCCTAGTTTTAAATTTATTTTTATACCTGAAATGTAATTTTACCTAAAGAAAAAAAAAAGAAAAAAGAATGTAAAGTATTGCTCTATCATTGTCAGAAAATATGACATCTCCCCTAATATGGGAATGAAATCATCTTTATGTGAATTATGTCATGTCTGGCTTATATTATCCCCATTCCAGAGATTAACCTGATCCCACCCAGAGCACAAACCCAGTGATTGGACATGTCTCAGGTTGATTAGCTACTGATGGGGAGGAAATGAGAGCAGATAGAAAAAGAAGACAGTGGGGAAAAAAATGAGAAGCAGGTAATGGTGTGGATGAAAATGCAATAACACACATATTTTACATAGTGCTGATGAATGCAAAGACAACCCTTTACTGAGGAAGGAGCCAAAAGAAAGAAAATAAATAAATACTGAGCTCAGTCTACTTTATGTGTGTGAAATCATACAAGATTTTCTAACAAACCACATTTGAGACTAGCTTGTATCTAAATGATAAAGTGAAACTAAAGAATAATTGTGTATTAGATTAGAAAGGACAGAAAAAAATACTAAACAATATGGTCCAGACATACAGAAAACAGCACAAAGAAAATGCTTCACACTAACAATTTCAGCTTTGTGTTGAACATCGCCACCTTAGAGGCATAACTCTGTATGACAAAAACTTCTTTAACTTAACTGTCATCTAAAATAAAAACAAAACAAAACATGCATTTACTGCAAAATATTTTTCTGATCAATAACTAGTCAGGAAATATCCCTTTTAAAGTTTAACAAACACTTAGAGATCATGCTTATGCTCCTCTTATTTTATTATTATAAATTCAACCAGATACAAATACAATAATTGACAGAATAAAACCTGCTTGGCATTCATTAAGTGACAGAGCAGAATTTATGTGATCAGATATTCAAACTGCATAATTGAAAATATTTACACCAAAAATCAAATAGATATTGATTTACAGCTATCTTCGAATATTTAGGCATGTTTAACTACTAACAATAAAATCAGCACATAATCAAGGAAAAGGGGAGTTTAAAGAGGATTTCTGTTTTTCTATAAATTTGGGGCTATGGGGCCCCTCATTTGTGTTGGATTATAGGCAAGACTTTTTGAATCAAAAAATGCTGAGGCAAAAAGAACATTCAGTACTTCCATTTTTCAAATGTCACCTCTAAAGGAAGAGCCAGACACAAGGTCGTTTGGGAGGCAGTGTGTGAAATGGTGCAAAGCCGAATGGTAATCACAGAAAATGAATCAGGTTCAGTCATGTGGAACTAGTTCAGCTTAGTGCAGGTAAATACATAGTCTGCAGAAGTCGGGTTGACACTGACAACAGGATGGGCTCAACTAGGCAAAGCTTAAGTAAGACATGCAAAAAGAAATATTAAGATGAGGAGAACTATCAAACTAGTGTTAGTCATTGTTCATGTAACTATTGCTCTGATTCTATACGTTTGCAAAGTCATTTTTACCTGATCTGTAAGCATGTGTTTGACCTCAATATTTAACATCATATTTATCCTTTTTTACCTAGTTTACTAGTGTAAATACTGGCAAGGAAAATGAAAATTATATAGCCTATTTATACAGGGCTTTCTGCTGGATATGAAGTAGCCAGAAAAGATAATTTTGTTGCATAAACTCAAATTATAAATGTCAACTATAAACTAATTGGATCGTTTAATGAAGGCGTTTTCGAGGTGGACCACTGTAAGGGGTGTTGAGGTGGAGGGTTAGTGAGTGGACATAAGGCAAAATTACATTAGTAATTAAAATAATATTTTAGTTGGTTGCTATGTGGTTTAAGAAGTCAGAAACAGTAGTTCTGTAGGACTTTTGCCTCTTATTTTTGTCATAGTCATTTAGGGACTACCTCAGGACAGGCTGTTTTAGTTTAGTTTTGATATTGACCATAAATACAGTATGTGGCTCACTTGTGCAGGGAATTGAAGAACTATAACATTAAAACCAATGGGCCCATAGGCATCAAGGAATTTTATGAAAATAAAGAAGTGGAGTGTTCAAATTTTATATGAAGAGCTTTACTGCAGCAGACATTTTAAACCCCAATTTATTATATACTTGATAATATATGGTAAGTTAAGGAAAATAAGTCACTGAATTTTATAGATGATATGTTAAAAAAAATTATATATATATATATATATATATATATACATACACTACCGTTCAAAAGTTTGGGGTCACTTCCCTATTGAATCCCTTGGCAAAGTGAACCTTTTGAACAGTAGTGTAGGTATATATATATATATATATATATATATAAAATTATATACATATATTTATATATACATATGTATATAATTTTTTTAACATATCATCTATAAAATTCAGTGACTTATTTTCCTTAACTTACCAATTGCTAAACTATTTTATCAACAGACAGTATACACTGGCCCTGTAACAGTTTGATAAAGAATGTTAACAATAAACAAACAAACAAACAAACAAACAATAAATAAATAAATACAAACAACTAATCCGTTGATTCATCACCTTGCATGATTAAAATACATGACTTTTAATTGATTTTCTGATATTTGCAGTCATCACTTCTTCCACTGGTAATTTCTAACATAACCCACCTCATGTCCCATCTGAATTTTAGATATATTTATTGAGCCTTTGTTAACAAGTAAAATCTAAAGCTACACTCATGGTAAATAACAACTTGCAACTATTATACCAGCAAATTGTGATAACACTCATGAACCACTGAATCTGTTTAGTCTAAATTCCATATATTATTGGAAAACTGTTACATAGACTAATATGCCACTGTTTTTTCTTCATCTGGTTGGTTAAAGTGTGCTGTCATGGACACTAGAAAAATCTCTTTTTAATGTTGTGCTATTTCTCTGTCCTTTTTTAATAAAATAAAACTTAAACTAATGGTTAAGGGATCAAACAGTAAGAAAATGACTATTTATCTCAATTAGTGACACAGTAGGTGTGCTCTTTCCTCCAGTGGCTGCCTGTACCTGCAAGTTGCAGTTATGTTACTTCCCCAGCTTTATGGGGCAGGAAAAAGTCAGCAATGAGTCAGCAGCGGGCAAACATTTTGTTTATTTATTTATTTATTTTTATAGTCAGGAAATCTTTTGAAAATTGCTGATGTCCAACCCCTGAGGGGTTTTACATGAAAGTAAACCTAAGAAAGAGAGACTCAGTGGAAAAAGTCAACTCTAACTAGCACCATCTCCTAATTGATTTATATATTAAAGGAGGAACAATACACATTAATGATAACTTTTCTGTAAATGTGTCAGATTTTAGCCATTGGCTAATTTCCATCTGTCGTCCCTGGGCAGGTTGATGTTATTTAAATCAATAGTCTTAAAAAATGCAACATTCGTAGATAAAATAACATAATGTACGTTTCATCCCTATTATTGCACATTTACCATTGTAAAATGCACACAGCCAGTCAATAAAATAAGTAAAAAATTCTACAGTACAAATTATATTGTGTTACTCATACAGTTACACATGATTACAAACCTGACTGGACCCAAAAAAATGTTTTAAGGTGTCTCTTAAATAGAGACAGACTGAAAATTTATCTGCCTTTAGGTGGTAAACTATTCCATTACAAGCTGCATCCTGAAGAGGCTGAAGCTGTTTCTGAAGAGGCTCCTTATCTAGTATTTATTAGCTTTCTTTTAAAGAGATTCTAGAGGTTTTAATGTTGTTGAACCTGCAAAGAGCAACTCGTTATGTACTAATCTATGTGTGAAAATATCATTGAATGCAACTTTGTCACGGAGGCACCTTCAGTCAAGGATGTTCTAATACATCTGAAGTTTTGAATATTAAATTTAAGTGTTTTCATAACCTTCTTGAATTGTCTTTTTTAAGACAATGTTAAATCTAAAATAACTTTCATATTTGAACTTGTTCAGAATTTATAGCTCTTCATTACCCAATAATATATTATAGTGGGGGATTTCTGTGACCTGCAGGGTTCCTGTATTTGATCCTTGTACTTTGTTCACTCACTGTTTCATTTTTTGGAGGCATAGTGATCATAGAAAGATAGTTTTGACTTTAGTCATTCTGTGATACCAGGTTTTGGGGTGTTGCTGTGCTGTCCCTTTGGTACAGTTGCTCAGCACACCCAGGTGTAGGTCTAGATGTGGTGGAACCTAGATCTTGAGGAACCATTGCTGTCAGTCCTTGGTGGTGGTAGCACCATTCCAGCTGACAACTAGGGAGTCCCTAGTGATGTTTGCTTAATAACGAGCTTGCTTTGTTGAGCAAACAATGCCTGGGCTAGCTCTGTGCTGGTTGGGCTACTCATGTTCATAGGAAATGGCCGAGCATTAACCGCAACATCTCCAGCCAGAAGCAGAAGAATGAGGAGGTATGTAATTTGTAACTGTGTGCTGCAGTGCTTAGTTGCCTTCAGCTTTGCAGATGAATAAATTGTCGCAGCTCCATTGCCCAAAAACTTGGAGTGTAGCAGATAATGGCACTCTGCTGCTGGGTGAAATTATTTGTTGTTTTCAGAAGGGAGTCAGTGTCTCATTATGCACAGAAACAAGCACACGAACAGGATAAATGTTGATTTCCAACTCTGAGACAAAAAGATTATTTTTCTAGGTATGGATGGACACACGTAGCACCTGCCAAACTGCATTTATGTCTAGCAGCCATGGAGTTTTAAATGATGATAATTAAGCCTCAAGTTGTTCCACGAACGCAGTTCAGCCTTATTTAATCTAGACTGATTCAAGACAAACTTGCATAATCCCACTTAGTGCAGCACCCAGGGTATCTAACAGGCCCAAATGAATGAATGGACAAAAAGTTGATTAAATGAGTGACACTGAAGGCAAAATGAGAGTACTGTTCTACCGCATCAAACGTCTGATCTGTACAGAGTGCAACATATTTTCACGAGAAAAAAAAAAAAGAAAAAAGAAAGTGGCAAAAATGCAGCCATTAACAGAATGAGAGAGGTAGTATGGCAGAAAAATGCCGACAGAACAAATGTGTCATGTAAGTGTTCCAAGTTATTTTACTCAAGGATTTTGAGAGGGAGAGATGACAGCCTAGTGGTTAGAGAGGTGGGTTAGTGCCCGGAGGACCCATGGTTCAGCTCTTTGTACTGTCAATGTGATCAGTGCTGCAAGTGGGATAGGTTAAAAGCAGAAAAAGATTTCTCCAATTGGGATTAGAAAAAAATATTAATAATTATTCAGTGTTCTTTAGTCCTTTAAGTTCTATAAATTCTTTATAAAACCTTCTACACATATAATGTTATGTTGTCTTTCCATTTTGCTGATGAATAAACTTTAAACGTGACTATGTAACTACATCAGACTAGATAATAGCAGAATTAATTCGGCCAGCTGTACTGAGCTGGGTGTAAGTGAACCTCTGTGATGGCTGCATCTACAGCCACACAGGAGTGGTAATCTGCAGTGGACAGTATTACACACACACACTTATATATTTCATATTAGATTTAATTTACAGAGCATTATAGGATTTGGTTGGACATTAGTTTAATTTCATAAGTGACAGCACGTATATTCTAGAACTGGCGCGCATTCTTGATTATATTGTGGTGTTATAATTTATATTCTTTAGTTGTTTCAGTGGCTCCAGTCCTTTGGCATGGGAACCAGCAGGTGGCCACGGGGTGGAGCCAACTAATTGGACCATATTACACACCAGCACCAAGAGGGGGGGAAATTGGGTTTTCCTTTGTTAGCTTAGTTAGGTTTTTGTGTGTTACCCCTTTGTGTCTTTTGTTTGGGCTGATCAGCCACTTTAAGTTTACCCTTGTGTCTCAGTTGTCAGGTCAGTTTGTTTAATTTGTTTGGTTGGTTTGTTTGAATTATTTCTGCCACAAGTTCTTTAAGTAGAGTTATGTTATGTTGACCTCTTTTATGGGTTAGATTATTCATTGATTTACTACTTGTTTGGATGATTTTTTTTGGGTGAAAATAAAACCCTCTTTTTTTTTAACTTTAAATCTGTGCCTGATTGTCCTTCACTGCTCGGTCCATCACAACCTCACCGACTTAGTAACTATTAAGCTAATTAATCATTCTTTCATGGAATGGAATTAAATTAAATATAATAATATTTTTATTTCATAATATCTTTACTATTACATCTGACGAGAAGTAATCTAAGTGGACAGTGTCAAAATGTGGCACTAAGTGAAAATAAAATATAATAATCTTCCATAATGGCAAGTAACTTATATAGTCATATTGATCATCACAATAGTTTTCAGGATGTTTAAATGTAGCCACAAAGACAATGACCTGCTCTGCTTTCTTTTTTGTCAACAGAAATTATCTTTCAGGTGCGTAGGAGAAATATGGAAAAGGTAATGGCCACTACTTTCGCTCTTTGAGGAATTAATGGCAAACCTAGTTTGTTTTTGTTAAATACATGGTGCAACTTGTTGCATTTTAAAGACAATTAAAATGCTGTTTTATCATTTGTTTTTAATATTATCTTATTACGTGACATGAGTAGTGTGAGTGTGGAATTCATCCGATGACACGTTCTTTTGGCATTCCTGTTTCAACCAGATGGGCATTCTTTGAGACTTAAACAGGCTTGACAGTTAGCCTGGTCTGAAGCAAACTAGTTTACCAACACTAGTTACCATTGTAACTTAGCTGGAATTCATCTAAGCCACGGTGATGGAACTGAACTCTTACTTTGATGAGTCAGAGTAATCAAATCAAGCAACACTTTCCCTTAATCCTGTTTCATGGAATTCCCCCCTGGTCTTTAATGGACACAATTTAGAGGTAGTATTTGCACACACACAGTAAATACCTGAAATATCTCAGTGTATGCTCTAATGTTTTGAAATACAGTTATTAAAGTAGGGTAGGAACATTGTTTTCAGGGACTGCTTGGCAAAAAATTGCTTCCTTATCTTAAAGGATACTGTAACTATGTTTTGACCCAGTTTTCATGTCTTAGAAAATTTAAAGTGTAACAGCAAATGCTGGCCAAAAACTAATGCATGCACATATTGCTTTTGATGGTGAAAGCATGATTCAGTGGCAGTAAATCCTGTGGGAAAAGTTGCTATTCAAGCATTGACAACAACTGCCTACACTGTAAAGCAATCCAAAAAATGAGAGGCATAAAAACAGAATCTGACTATAACCACCATCAGCCTGAGGAGTCAATCAAATACACTGAAACTGACTTTAATGACTTTAATGTACTTATGGCATATATATTATTCTTGCGTCTTTGTATTGTAGAAAAAAGTATAGATACTTTTTAAAGCAATAAAAATGTATGTGTGTGCCTTTCTTTGTTATATACATTATTGCAAACTGCTGTCTGAAAAAGAAGCCTCTTTTTGTCAACAACTTTTTAACATTTGTTAAATAATTGATAAATAAAACAACTATTTTTTAAGTACCTCACAATTGACAAGGTGACTTGACATGCTTTGTTACAGCAGGTTAGTAAAAATATATAATAAATAAATAATTAAATAAATAAATCTTACAGACAGGAAAACAGCTCTATAATAAATTCCAAATAATGAGTAATTTTTCAGGCTCCTATCTCGACTTTCCCGATTGAAACTATAGCCATATGAACAGGCAGGAAAACAGAGAAATAAGTAGGTAGGCAGTACATACTAGTATAGCTGATATTGAAGCCTTTTCCAGTATTAGAATGATCAGACTGAAATTCCAGTCTCATGATGTGCCCATTTGAAGCGATCTGGGCTGGAACGTCTTTTCCAGAAAATGTACCAAATGTTGTTGGTTCAGACAGACCTAAAGAAAAAAAAAAAGACAGAAAAACATTGTTTCAACAGGCGTGCATTAGAGCTTAGCTTAGTGGGGTTAAATAATTCTTCCAAAATATCAATATTTTAAAGAAAGCTTTCCAGAAAGTAAAAAAGGTTCTGTAAAGTTAAAATTTTATTATTACTTTTACTATTTTCATCATATTAAACAAGTTACATTCCACGTCACAAAATATTGTACCGCAGGGGTCACTGTGGAAAAAAAAACCAGGTCAGAGTAACATATAAATGGCATTGTACTTTTAACCCTGCAAAACAATATGGGCTTGATCTACATAAGTTTGTATGTGCAAAAACACATTGCAGTTGATTTACTAACAGGATGCACTTGAGGATTACGGGCAAAATAATGCACACAAATCATTTAGCGATGGATATGAAAAATGTGCGTCTATGCAAGAAAACGTAACATATTTAGAGTAAATTACGTAGCACATGCAAGGTAATTTAACAAATGTAAAAACTGATTGCAGTGGCTGGTATTGAATCTATATTAACTGGCACAACTTTAAGCACAAATAGCTGCAGTTATTGTGTGAAGAGGAAGCATAGACACCACGAAAGACAACAGAGAAAGCGTATAGGCTACTTTCTGCTCGTGTAAATATTGTTGGATTACCAGAGACAAAGATTATTGAGACAATATCGCCTATTCAGCACAGCAATCTTTGAGCTTCTGGGGCTGGATTGGAATTGGTGTTTGGACCGAACTGATGGAGCAAGGTGGCGGGGATCGTTGTTGTTTGCTGCATGTTGTATGGCATTGCAAATCATGTCGTGGGATGGAGCATGAAGCTATAGAGATGGAGGAGGAGAAGGAGGAGGATGAAAAGGAGAATGACCAAAACTCCTTTCCTGTGGGGGGCAACAGCCCAATTCTGAAGGATTGCAGAAGCGCATCACTGTGATCTAAAATAACCTCTCATAAGCGGTGAGGGCAACACATTTAGTTTTCATTCTTTAATTCAACAGGGACGAGGCAGGACATCTTCCACAGCAACGGAACTTTCTCCAGACACAGGTTGAAGTGATGCTGGAGAACTGGAGACAGCTGGCTGACATAGTTCCTCAGAACCCTGACACTGATGCCATCTGGGGCTAAACCTGTTAAAGAAGTAGTTCATCTCATTAACACTCTTAAGGCTCCCAGGTGGTTGTCTTTTTCATCCCAGTTCACACATCTCTCACATTGTTCTGGAGCTTGGCCTCCAGCTTCCTTACATTTTCTCAGCTTGTGCTGCACCCTATTCAGCACCTGTCAATCTCCTGATCTGAAGGCTCTCCTCTTTTCATCCAGGAATATCTTCAGGTCACAGGTTATCCAAGTTATAATGTGAAAGCGGGTCAAGAGTTTTGTTGTCTCTTTTGTTGCAGTCAACATATTGGTGGAAATTAGACAGATGGTTGTGGAGTGTGATGTGATTAAAATCCCCAGAGATGATAAGATGTGATGAGGCTGCTGCATCTGTATCCTGTATCCTGATGTAAACTTCCCTGGAAGATGATACAGACGGAGCCCAACTGCAAGTAGTTCAATGTTTGGGGTGCAGAGACGCTCCTTCACTATAACATGTCCAGGATTACCCCATCTCTCACTCACATACAGTGCAAGCAAACACACTGAGAGCTGCTGTAACAGGTTGCAGTCTACCGCAGCGCCATCTTAACTTACTTAAATCTGACAATTAATAATGTCTTTCTATTTTCCCCTCTTTGCCAATGTCACATTTTTAACTTGGATGTTTCTTTTGTGCAGGTTATGCACAGTGCTCTCCCCGTCTCCAGCGAATGTTTCTCCTGTCCTGCGCACTCCTCCTCTCGGCTGCTGCGCTCTGGGGCAGCTGGCATTGAGATTGAGAGCCCTAACCACCACCTGTACCCCATCTTCAATCCCTCACCAGGTCATTAATGGCCATTGTCAGCCCAGATACATATTTTTTTATTTATTTTGTCAATAAAAATTATTGTGTTGTCATTGAGAATGTATTTTTTTAACCTTGTTCTGCAATCAGTTCTAATATGTCATACCCCTTTATTCCAGTTATCTGCTCCCCAGGAAGTGAGCTACATTTGTTGCTAAATATTGGTCAGAGGCATCTCTTCTGCTGGTCCTCCACCTGTCTTTTTTGCAGTGCTTTTATTCTAAGCAATTTTTCATTGGTTCTTTGTCTTATATCTTGCTACCTTCTCTTAACCCCAGCCGGTGTTCTTCTTGTCTTACTTTATCACAAATACTCATATTGAAGTCCTTCTAGTGACATTTAGATTTCTTTGCTGGAGCTCAACAATATTTTTATTTGCCTTTTCCACTTATATCTCTATCTTCATCGGGTTGAATTTCATTTTGTGTTTGCAACCTTCCTGCACTGCTTCTAAACTCGCCATGGCGAAACCATAAGGCACGATGAAACATCATTTGAAAAGTACAGTTTGCGCCTGTTATCAATTGTGCAATCATTCTTAGTTGATCACCCTCAAACAAAGTGCTACCTATTTGCTTAGGCACGCAATTTTGCACTCTTAATTACTGATCTTGGTAAATCAGGCCCTATGTTATTTAAATTTTGAATATGTCCACCTTATGGATATAATCAACTGTTTAATTTAGCACAGTAATATGGTGATTATGGCATTGTCTCTTGGTTTGAAGCTCAGAGCCTTCTGTGCAGATTGCTTGTTTTCCCTAGACATAGTGGATTCTCCAGCTTGTCCCCACAGTCCAAAAATATGTATATTAGGTTAATTGAATTTAAATTCTCCTTGGGAGTGAGTGTGAGCGGTTGTTTGTTTCTCTGCGTTAGCCCTGCGTTGGACTGGTGACCTGTCTCTTGCCTGATAGGAGCTGGGATAGCCTCCAGCCCCCCTGCAACCTTGCATTTGATTAAGCGGGTATAGAAAATGGATGGATGGGTGATTTTTTTATCTGCTCCTGAAACAACTGACATAATGTTTAAATAATCTGTCAATGTTGTAAAATGCTTTTTCAATTCCTGAAATGATGGCATTACTCTTTTCTCTTTAAACCTTGCATGTGGGTGAACTCTAGAGAAAGTAATATCAGGTGATTTTATTTCTGTGGTCATTAATGTCATTTCACCTGAATGTGCCCTGAACCATACATTCCAGGACATTTATGGCACCACAGGAGGAAGCATTATATTGTTTGAAGTACCCATCATCCCCTCAGGGGAACATGATTGCAATGACTTTAAGGCATCACTCTACTGCCATTAAAGGACTTGCTGTGCACCAGCTGAATGGCCCTGAAAACTCCCTACTGGCCTGCACAGCTGTAACCATGTATCACCTCAGTTCTGCCTGACACATTTGTGTCACAGCATCGGACCATTTACTGCAACAAATTGTAATACACTTTTGTTTGGGAGAATACACTCTGCTGTTAAGGTTGCTCCCCAATGATCCGACTATCAGCAACAAATTCAGCAGGGAATTGAGTAAAACTCTAAAGGGTTGCATAGAGCAAAACCCAGCAGGCACAGGACACATACTGCACACAGAAAGAGATGCTACCCCTAAATATGGTAATAAAGACACTATAACCAGAGGAAAAAGAGATGGGTGTCAGAAAAATCAGTTCCCAGTAATAGTAGTAAGTAAGAGGTGGAAATTAACAGATCAACCACAAACAGAGACATAACGAAGGAAGGAAGCAGATACGCCAAGATTATTAACATCAACTTATTGTCTTGATTGAAAGTGATAGAAAATGAGTCTGTGGTGGTTTATATTTATGCAAATCAATGCTAATAAGTTATTTGAATACATCAGTTTACTGCTGCAATTAATACTATGCCTTCCATTAAATAGGTACCTTCATTTCAAAATAGAAAATATTGGATTTTGTATTTAATGAACAAATGTAATTACTTTAAGATGTCATCGAATTAATGATATGGAAACATTTTAAGATGTAAGTTATTTTTTAAAATCTAAAAAAACATTTCTAGCCTTTTAGTTTCAGTATTAAATTAAACAAAACTACCTCCCCCAAAGTAATTTACCCCAAAATTAATTTTCAATAGATGTTAAAAAAATACAAAGATCATGAAAATCAAAGCCAGATAAAAATGTGTGTATTAGAGCTTTTTTGCTTCTTCTTCTTTTTGCTTCCATTAATGATTTCATGATCCCCCAAATTCACTTAGTATCCTTCAGATATAACACTATAAAGTGTAGTTCCAGTAGCAGTAGACTCAACAGTAACTTCCCACTTAGATGCTGTTGCTTTATTATCAATAATCAATCAATGCCATATTGGCTACCATAAAATATTTTAGGCAAACTAATACTTTACATGTACACTACCAGTGAAAAGTTGGACACATATTCACGGTGGATTTAATGGGAAAGTGTGTCCAAAATTTTGACTGGTACTGTATACCTTAACTGCATTTTTCTGTTAATTTAAGGCACATGTATAAAACAGCCCCACTAAGCACCATCTGCCACACAGTGAGTGGCTTGATATTTTGTGGTCTGGAACTTATTTCTAACAGGGGCAAGCATATATAGAAATTGTTAAAAAATGTGTACATTACTTTCCATTGAGATGTTTAAATATAAAAGGACAATCTGTGAATTTGTATGGAAGCTAGAACCCCATGTATATACACACTGTGAAGAACCCTGAATTAAAATTTTTAAGCCATTGGTATCTGATTATATTCTCTTCTTTTTCTCTGTTTCTCTTTGTGTGCATTTACTTCAACAGGAGCCTTTCTGTGTGAAGTTTGCATGGTTTCCCCGTGTATGTGTGGATTCTCTTGCCTGCTAATTGCTGGGATAGGCTCTGGCTTCCCTTTGACCCTGAATTGGACTAAGCAATATAGAAAATGGACAAATGGAAGAGGCCAAATGCATCCCTATGGGCATTTAATTCTTATTATGAATGCCATTTCATAAGTACTATACACTCAGGCCTGGCAGACCCAAGCGTGTTGTGAGGGTCTGCTGGGAACATCAGGCTGAGTCCCGTGTCAGAAAGAGTTTCAACTCCCATCTCCAGCAGAGCTTCAGCCATGTGCCAGGTGAGGTGGAGGATATCGAAACCGAGGGGGCTGTGTTTCATGCCTCTATTGTTGAGGCGGCCAGCCGCAGCTGTGGATGCAAGGTCGCTGTTGCCTGTCGTGGCGGTAACCCCCGAACTTGTTGGTGGACACCAGCAGTAAGGGATGCCATCAAGCTGAAGAAGGAGTCCTATCGGGTCTTTTTGGCCTGTGGGACTCCAGAGGCAGCTGATCGGTAGGCTAAGCGGAATGCAGCTTTGGCGGTCACTAAGGCAAAAACTCGGGCGTGGGATGAGTTTGGAGAGGCCACGGAGAAAGACTTCTGGACGGCTTCGAGGAGATTCTGGTCCACTATCCGGCAGCTCAGGACGGGAAAGCAGTGTTCCATTAACGCTGTGTACAGTGGGGATTGGGGGCTGCTGACCTCGACTCGGGACGTTGTGAGGAGGTGGAGGGAATAATTCAAAGGCCTTCTCAATCCCACCAACACGTCTTCTGACGAGGAAGCCTCGTCTGGAGACCTTGGTGTTGGCTCTCCCATCTCTGGGGCGGAGGTCGCTGAGGTGGTTAAAAAGCTCCTCAGTGGCAGGGTCCTGGGGGTGGATGAGGTCTGCCCAGAGTTCCTTAAGGCTCTGGATACTGTGGGGCTGTCTTGGGTGACATTGGGGACAGTGCCCCATGACTGGCAGACTGAGGTGGTGGTCCTCCTCTTCAAAAAGTGGACAGGAGGGTGTGCTCCAACTGCAGGGGGAATCACACTCCTTAGCCTTCCCGGTAAGGTCTATTCAGGGGTGCTGGAGAGGAGGGTCCATCGGATAGTTGAACCTCAGATTGAGAAGGAGCAATATGGTTTTCGTCCAGGTCATGGAACAGCTCTACACTCTCTTCAGGGTCTTGGAGGAGGCATGGGAGTTTGCTCAACTAGTCTACATGTGCTTTGTGGACTTGGAGAAGGTGTTCGACTTTGTCCCCGGGGGACTTCTGTGAGGAGTACTCTTGGGCCCTGATCTATTAACGCTTTGCGTGTACTAAAACAGGTGCAGACGGCTTTGCTCCGCTAAAATCGGCCCAAGCTTATCTATCGAAGCCGCAAACATGGAACTGCGTCAGTTATCCTGGCAAAACTGCGCCGCTCTCCACTTTGCGTTTCTGAAGCTACTGCATATGCATTATGGGCGTTCCGGCCAGAAAGTGCACATTAGTGGGAGGAGACTATGCAAATAAATCTGGTTTGCGCAGCAGTGGGATTCATGTAGCCCGCAAATAGTTTGCGGTGTTTATGTTTGCTCTAAAAATAGCGTTTCTGAAAAGCAGGTGCTAATTGGCACAAAAGTATACGCGCAATGGCTGCAGTAATAAATTTAAGGAGGAGGCACAGACACCATGAAAGGCGACTAAGATAATGCATTTTTTTCTATTATATTAATATATTTAGAATGCCAGAGAAGAGGATTGTGGAGACGATCCAGCGTTGCAATATTAGAATTGCTGGATAAGTTTAAAGACTTTATCATGCCTGTCTTTTATTATTATTATTATTATTATTATTATTATTATTATTATTATTATTATTATTATTATTTCTTTATAGCTTTTAAACCTTTATTATTTCTTATTTGTTC
Source organism: Melanotaenia boesemani (assembly GCF_017639745.1). NCBI lineage: Eukaryota > Metazoa > Chordata > Actinopteri > Atheriniformes > Melanotaeniidae > Melanotaenia > Melanotaenia boesemani. The sequence goes on from NC_055682.1 coordinate 24,797,405, forward strand.
CTTGCATGTTTTTATATGTACAATACCTTGGTTCCTAAAGGTTGTTGTTAGAGTGCCTTATAAATAAATTGAACTTGAATATGAAACTATATTGCAGCATTTCTGGTGACATTTAGATTTTTTTCCTCGACTTCCGCAATATTTTTATTTGTCTCCTTTGTTTGTCTCAACTTCTATCGGATAAAAGTTAATTTTGCGTTTGCGGTTTCCTTGCTCTCCAGAACCTTACATGACAGAGCAAACAGCGCCGCTAAATCCTCATTTAAATACTGCTGTTTGCTCCGCAAATGATAACAGGAGCAGTCTTAATAGATCAGGCGCTAATCGTAGAAACATAACCAGAGCAAAACTGCGCAGCAAATGTTAAATAGCGCAGCAGTTTTGCCCTCGTCATAACTCAGCCCCTTGGAGTATGGAATGCTGGACCTGCTTGTACAAGCTGTCCAGTCCCTGTACGACCGGTGTCAGAGCTTGGTCCGCATTGCCGACAGTAAATCAGAATCGTTTCTGGTGAGGGTTTGACTCAGCCAAGGATGCCCTTTGTCACCGATTCTGTTCATTACTTTTATGGACAGAATTTCTAGGCGCAGCCGAGGTGTTAAGGGGATCCGGTTTGGTGGCCTCAGTCTCTGCTCTTTGCAGATGATGTGGTTCTGTTGGCTTTATCGGACTGTGATGTTCAGCTCTCACTTGGAGTAGAGCCGCTGCTCCTCTGCATCGAGAGGAGCCAGATGAAGTGGCTCGGGCATCTGGTCAGGATGCCTCTTGGACGCCTCCCTGGTGAGGTATTCATGGCACGTCCCAGCGGAAAGAGGACCCGGGTAAGACGCAGGACATGCTGGACGGACTACAGCTCTTAACTGGCCTGGTAATGCCTCGGGATCCCACCGGAGGAGATGATGAATGTGGCCGGTGAGAGGGTTTCCCTGCTTAGGCAGCTACCCCCGCGACCCGACTCCGGATAAGTGGCTGACGGGATGGATAGATATACACTGAACTGCTCTAACTTGAATTTAACTTGAATTTGACAAAATTTTGATTAAAGTTCCCTGAGATGTTGACGTGCACAGATATAATTTGTGTTGTGAGCTAGTGCTACACAAATAACCTGAGGTTCTTTGCATAGATCATGTGGGAATGTAAAATGCAAAAAGTAAAGGACTTTAAATAGTGGTTATTTAAAAGGACTGTATGATTTCTATAGGATCATTTAAATGCATTTGTGCACAACTTTACTTTTCATTATAAATATTATTTGTAGGTTTTTGTATGTGTGTTTTCACTGAGGGAGGAAGGTGTACACTGATGTTTTAATGGATACATCCATTCTCTGTTGTGCCTATAAAATGACAAATTAGCGTCTTTGCTTATACTTTTGTGTGGAGATAAAATGTGACACTTTTTTGGATCACTTTATGCATTTAAAATGTGATATTTTGTGAAACCAGCTGATTCCATGATAACAGCTTTAGAAGTTACATCACATCAGTAATATGTATTGTATATGTATTTTGACTGTACATTAATAATTGCAATTAGCTTAAAGTGAATAATATTGTTAATAATATAGAGTAATAACACATAATTGTTGAAGATTACATAATAGTAAGTTTCTTATCTTATATGAAATCCTGATCCTTTAGAAATAAGGTTAATTTGAGAAGTTTTGGATTAGAAGCACTTAAGCTCAATTACGCAACAGAGTGAGTGAGATGTAAAGTGCTCGTCTCTTTGTTCTCCAACAACCGAAAAGCCTTTTCACTCATTTCTTATTGCTCAGATTGTCAGGGGACCAAAAGTGGAAAGAGAATCAATTTGACTAAAGCTTAAAGAGTGATAAGATCCTGTATTGTCTTATCTAAAACAAGAGGAAAGTCTTTTGTAATGGCCTGTCACTATGTTCTCTTCTTTTAGATTAAAACATAACATTGGTTGTCACTATGTTATTAATTTAGATGGTATATGGCTCATAAACAACTCTTGATATTAACTCCATTTTTCAGGCTGGATTAGATTTTATTTAGGAGTTCTATTTTACTATTTTATAAATAAAAGTAAATGGTGATACAGGTGTACAAACATAAAAAAAGATAGAAGGGTCATCTTCGAATAACTTTTTAAAAAGATTTTTCTTCATGTATAAATAAAGACTGCCATAAACAAAATATCAGAGTAAGCTGATCATAAACGTGTATTAATAAAGGTGAAAAAGGGCAACAAGTCATTGGTCATCAGTGCCTGTTTGAAAAACAAATCTGCTATTTGGATGTCTTTATCTTTTTTAAATCAACAATAATAATAATAATAATAATAATAATAATAATGTCAACGCAGAATTGTATTCGTTTTAAACCAACTTCTCTATCTGCATGTCATGTAATTTTCATATTAAAATTAATTAATAAATACATTCAGAGCATATTCCTAAAAGCAGAGGTAGGAAACCAATAACAAATTATTTGATGGGTTCCAAATTAGTGGAATAGCTCATAAGCCCTCCATGGAACACTCTTAACACAAGTAATTATCCTGTAATTTTTAAAACATTTTCACACAACTAAAGATTAAGCATCCCACCAGAAGCACAGATTCACAGTTGCAAGTACAAGTCAATTAAGCACAATTCATCAAGCCAGTTAAACTTCTGTTTAAATCAATGAAACTCAAATAGGAAACAGTAATGACCTTCTAATCTGTTTGCTTTGTGTTTTATGTGAGGTTAACAATATTAACAATATTAACGTTTTGCAACCACATATAACATCACAGTTTCTTTCAAAATGTGATAAGCTACATAAAAAATAAAAATAAAAAAAAATTTCCTTAGCTCATGTCCAGCCTGCAATTGTTTTTTACCTTCTCATATACACTAAGCTCTCACGGTAAGAAAAAATATTAAGAAAACATTTTGTAGAACAATCATGGCAACTCATATTAGCAATAAAGCATCTAAATATAAAGACAGTGAAATATTAACAAGATTACCTTCGTCTTTGACCACCAACCAGTCAAACTGTGGCTCCAGGTCAAAGTCAGAGAAGAGGAGGTGTATGCGGCTTCCTGGTTCAGAGATTATCAACCACACACAATTAAGGTTGTTACCATACTCCTCTGGGTAGTTTGGAGACAATACAGTTCCAGATGGAGCCGTAAAGTTGAAAAAACAGGAGACTACAAAGAAAAGAAGAAAGGAGGATGACTGGATTAGTATGCAGACAGATATTGAAAGCACAAAGTTAGAAAAAAAAATGGTGGTATAAAATTTAAATGAAAAAGCAGACAGAAAAACCAATTAGCATAGCTGTAAAACATTTGTACTTACAAACACAACTGGGCTTATTTCCAGACCACTGGTTATTGTGCTGGCACGTGATGGTTTTCTCTCCTACAAGTTCAAACGCCGACTGGCAGAAGAAGGTCAATACGTCACCATGCTGGAAGCGATTGCCACTACGGCGACCGAATACTGGCACCCCAGGATCACCACAACTTCCACGGTCGATCTCTGTAGCATATGGAGAGTGACAGTTATGTTTCTGAGCTCATGATTCATGTGACCATCTGACACAGTGACATTCAGAGAAAGAGCTGCCTGCTTTTGTTTGGAAGGTGGGGATGAAAATTAATGACATACATTACTTTTTTTTTAATGAAATAAATCTATGGGTGTATCAGTAAGTGCTGAAATGATTTTGTACTTGGGTTATTTAAATGAAGGTTAGTACAGCATGTGCTGAGGAAGAAACCGAAAACAGAAAGTTCTTCCTCAGCATGGCTGGCTCCTTGATAAGATTAAGCTTAGATCAAAATGAGAAAAGAAATGTAGAATTGTAAGGCTCCTAGACTTTCTAAATGTTGGATGGAATGAAACTTAATTTGTTCTGTAAACACATAAATGAAAACATAACAAATCAGAAACTGTCTCATAGTTGCTCCTTCAGAACTGTCATTTTACAATAAGATACTAATTTCTGTATATGTTGCTGGGAAAATAGATTTATTAAAACATGTGCCAACACAGAAACATAGAATCTACCAAACAAACCCCCCCCCCCCAAAAAAACAGCTTCTACATTACTAATTCGCTTGAAATATTTGGTCACCTTTACTTCTACACAGGCTGAAACCTCTTCCATTAACTTTCTTGTCGTTCTCCAGGCTTCTTGAAGGATATTTGCAGGTTAACCTCTGGATGTTGGCTATTTCTTGTTCTGTTTTCTGTCAAGATGATCCTAAAGTGCTTTAGTCATGTTGAAGTATGAGAAATCATCACTCCATAAGGTCTGCTGCCACAGATTTTTATTCCAGTTTTTGTGTAATTTGGTATACCTCAGCCTTTTTTCCAATATTTCTTTCATAGATTCCAAAGATGGGCGGAGCCTCCGTGAAGTCATCCGTAGGTTTCTGAAGAGCTGAATTGAAGCTCATTGGGTGGTTCCCACTGTTGCCATCCTGGCAGTGTCACCAAGCGACAACCTCAGGCGGCAAAAGTGAAGCCTAGGCACTTCACATTTAACCCCTGGAGGTTGCAGCTTGTTTCCTTCCCATAATGCTTCCTCAACAAAGACCATTTATGATGAAGTTTGAGCAAGCAGCAGATTTATCAACTGAAGGACCAGATCTATCATTCAGATACCTGGCTAAATTTTTGCTGAATTTCTTTCTTCTATTTATGAAGAACTCCACTTGCAGACACTGTTCATCTATTCAAGATATATATTTTTTTAATATTTAGTCTCCTCAGATATTTTTAGGACACGACGCATATCATGCTGAGTGGCAAATTCTTGGCTAATAGTCCTTTTGGAATCACTTTGTCACTGCAAAAATACATGTTTATGTCTGTCAAACTGTGGGGAGATATAAATGAAGAATGGACAAAATGGGAGCAAAACTGCAGCTCTTAGTGACAGGCTGCTAATAATACCAAGAGAAGTATAAAAGAAAGAGAGAGAGAAACAAAGGTTTTTGGCTAATGTTGCTATAATATGTAGACACAACATTAAGTTATCCCTTGAGTTAGGTTGCTCTTGACTTGTAAGCTGTATATTAGGAAAAACAAAATCTATCCCTTTGAAAACGATCAGATATAACTCCCCCCATTTGGGAGTAACCTTTGAAAAAACTTTAAAGCTTAGATTTAAATCAGAATTGGGAATATAGAGATTCTTTTTGGAAGCAGGGAAAATAAAGTGAGAGCGTCTGTCTCTTATGTTCCTCAGCTGTGTTAAGAAATGATGTACAACCTGTGAGCAATTCACTAAATTGTTTCCTCCTCACAGTTAATTGCCATCAGGGTAATTGTTATGTAATTCCGTTTTAATTGTGAAAGGCAAAACAATAAATGGAAGTGCACAGGTAGGTGCAAACACACACACACATTAATCCATGCATACCCTTGAGGAGGAGGAGAAAATCAAAGGAAGCAACAGCGATGTCTGCGACATTATAGAAAGTGTAACTTCCCATTCTTCATACGTGGACATTTTCATATTTACACTTTTAAATCCTCCTTGTTCTTCTTTTTAAAAGGGCTTCTTCTCTAGTCCTGCTCTGTAACTCTGACTCACCAGCTGTGCTTTATTGGCATGCATGTCACATTAGCAGTACTTACGACCTGGCCTGTGATCCTATTCTATTCATTTGTGACTGGCTCTTAATCCTTTTCTTTTCCTAATGGGAGTGTTTTTTATGCATTGCTTTTCCACTACTCTCTTATTTTAAAATCTTTCATTCTATCAAACATCTGCTCTGCCAAGCCCCTGGATCTGCTTTGGGGAAAACAGATCCTGAGGTGAGTTATGTATGTGTCTGCATGTGCGTTTCTTCTCTTTTGCAATTTGGCTGGCTGTAAATACACCCACAAGAATAGAATACTCATAGAAGCATAGAGTGTTTGTGTGTGTGTGTGTGGCCCAGAGCTAGCTGTCACACAGATGATGAGTGTCAGGATGGATATCGGACATGTTGAGCCTCTGGTGTGTCTGTCATTATGGTGGTAACTGTCTCTCTAACTCATTCTTCTTTTCCTTTTGTTTTTGCTTTCCATTCTTCCATTCTCTCATTATTCTTCTTTTCTTTGTAAATCAACATTCTGAACTTATTGAAAGTCTAACATTTTTACCTTCTGTCATTTTCTGTCAGAAAGAGTATTGGGAGGTTTTCTGCATTATATGAAGGCTTTACATGCATTTCAGTGCTTGTTAGTCATATTTGATGTCAAGCAGTTATGTTTTATGTATGTATGTATCCATCACAACAAACTTAAATTTTGCTATCATCACATAACAAATACTCCATAATTAATTTGGTGTTTTTATTTTTTTTTTATTTTGGCATGTTCTATATATTTTTGTATAAAACAAAGTTTTCTACAAAGGTGCAACTATGATGGTAGCAGATGCCCTTTTTTATTTACTCTTAAAAATATTTGATGCAAGTTTGTAGTCAGTTGATAACCTGAAAATGTAAATATATTTTTTCAAAGTCACTTTTTGACAGCAAGTCGCCATCAGCTTAAAAATTTGGCAGAAGCATTTCAGTAAAAGCTTTAATTATCATAATGCTGTGTGTGTGTTTAGGATGTCAACAATGTGTCATTCCTTCTCAAGCATGCACATGCCAACATGAAAACACAAACACACACACAGCTGCAGTGAAAAACATGATGCTGTTTGAGAAAAATGATCACGCACTCAAGTGTACACGCTTGGTTTTTCTCTGTGGCTGAAAATCTGAGAGAATTCAGGGGGTGACACTGATCAAAGTGCTTAATATGGTGACATTATAAAATCTGACAGGATCACATATATCTATGCAAGGACACACTCACAAGGCATACCACAGGCAGCTGTTTACTTGTACTTGCGATAAACAAACTAAAACATTTTCTGGAGCACATTAAGCACCGTTTGTTGGCTCCTTCTTTTCTCCTACAATCTCTACTGTGTCCCACATTATTTTACCTTTTTGATATCAGGTGGGTCAGCTGTATATCTTTGCACCACTTGGGCCCAACTACAGTAAAAGATCCTGCTCTTTAGATATATGTCAAATACACAAAGTTAAAGTTAGCCTTTAAATAAGTTCCAGCATGTCATGTTGGACTGAATGTTCAGTGTTTCATAGCACACTCACAAATGCACTCTCCCTAGCTACTGCATATTGTTCCCTTGAACTGTTACTGACCCAGGGCAACACTATCAGCAATATAACTAAAGTAAACATGGCTAAGCAGAACCAAGAGCACGACCTTCATCCCTTTCATTCTCTTTGTGTCTCGCTCATGCACTCTCAGGCTTTCTGAGACTGCCTATTTCCTCTCACTCCATTTGTCATTTTGACTCTCTCAGTCCTCTCCTGTCAATGTTTGGTTGTTCCTCTAGGTTTTGTCACCATATTCATCATATTACCTGTCTCTTTGTACCAAATTCACCCCTACCCAAGCAAATTCAGTTAAGTTTAGTTTAGTTTTGTTATGCTTGATTTGAAGAGCTGTTTGATGTGATAAGATGTGTATGTGGATATGATGATATAATAAATGGTTTGTTACACATTATGCAAATTTAGAGGGCAGATACATCTCATTGTCCTCATAAATTACAGTTAGAACTTGTTATAAGTGCTAGCTTTAGCAAAATATTGAAAATATTCTAATAAAATTATATATCTAATTAATATATACAGTGCTGCTTGATAGTATTTGATGTTTATGTTTTACATTTTAGGATAAACATGGCAACGAAATCATTTACTGCAACACATAAATAAAGATCCTAACTTTAAAATAAAACAAAATAGTTACTCTTGATTATTTATCTTTGGAGCACCTTCATTCAAAGTTACCAACCTGAGTGGTAAAGGTTTGTAAATCACTGGGATTATATGTTTTGTGAAATTAAAAGTAAAATTAAAGTCAGTCATCTTTAATAAATGGATGATAGAACCCTAGTGTTTCTTTTATCATGTAGTCTCTCAAAACTTCACAGCATGTTTAAGCAAATGTATGATTAACAAGGAAGATTGTTGAAGACTTCCGAAAGAGCTGGTGGAGCTCAACAGGCTGAAGATGTTGACAAGACTATCTCTGAAGAGTTTCAACTGCTCCAATCTGCTGTCAGACAGATGTTCTTCTAGTAGAAGGAATTCAAGAGCGTTGTTACCTGTTTCAAGACTGTTTGACCAACAACAAGATCCCTGCAAAAGCAATATAGTCTGCAGGGTCACGAAGGAAGCGGACTTTACAAAGGCATTGATAAACTGCTAGGTTTAAAGAAAAAAAAAATCATGGCTCTCCACAAAGTGGAACCCACTGGAGAGACAAAAGCAAATAGTTTCACCTTAAACTACAACCTTTCTGGTTAGAGTACAGAAAAAAATTGATTAAAAAGCATTTTCCAATTTTTGAAAAATGGTGGGGGCTGTAACACAGCCATTCAACGCATGTGGGCTAGAATGCCTTGCCAGTGTTGATGTACAAATAAGTTTTGAATATACTAGTGGATTTCTAAAGGAAAATGTCAAGACATCAATCTGCAAAACAAATCTCAGCAGAAAGTGGGTCATGCAGCAAGACAACTACCTTAAGCACAAAAGTCATTGTACCAAAAATATCGAAAGAGGACTGAAGTTGATATTCTGCAATGACCGAGTCAAAGTCTTGACCTTAATCCACTAGGAGTGTTGTGGAAGGGCCTGAAGCGAGCAGTTCATGTGAGGAAACCCACCAACATTTCGGAGCAGAGGCAGTTCTGAGCAAAACCTTCTCTAAGATGGTATGGAAAACTGATCAGTGTTTACCTGTAGTTATTGCACAATATTGCATCATGTTTTATATAATATTCTTAAAAATGTTGTTATTGAATTATGATATCTTGAAAAATAGTAACTCCTTGCTAATCTATGATTAAGAGAATAAGAAAATGAAGCCATACCTTCATATATTGCCTTGAACCCCGCAGAGCCAATTGTGTCATCTGACTGGAGATGTAGCCACATCTGATTGGACAAACTCACGATCAAGTCAGGGACACTGGAGCCAGTAAGTCTACACAGGCATTCACAGAACACAGTATTAAGAAACATTATAATGCAATAGTTTCCCAACCCCGTCATTCTACTTTACCAGTGCAATGTGTGTAGTTTTTGTCTCTGAGGATATTTACCCCAACAGCTTCATAAAAACACTAAGGAATAGACACAGTCTTGTTTATGTTAAATAAATCTGCACAAAAGTCCCCCTGTGTCTTCAACTATTCCTATGATTTCTACAGATAGCTTGTTTCATATTGTAGCATATCGATTAGAGGGCAATATTAACTGTTGCTCTGCTTACACATAGAGAACTCTCCGGGTATCTCCTATCTTCCCACCATCTCCCACCGTCAGTGTGTCATATCCTCGCTCCAGATCAAATTCCTCAAAAGACAGCTTTATAACCTAGAAAACATAAAATTGTGAAAACTGTTATACATATTGGCAAATTAAAAAGAGAGAGAGCAATTGAAAGGAAAAAGAAAGACAAAGAACCACTGAGCGTACAATACCAAATATTCTACCCTAACAATTTTGACTAATAAAATTCGTAATGATTATATCTAAAAGTAAAAAGGCATAAATTAATGGAAGTTCCACAAGCGCTTCATAAGCAATCAAATGGATACCACTCCAGGTACTGCATGTTAACAATGGATTAATCGCATTCACTGAAAAGAAGCTTTTTCCAAAGAAGAGTGACACTTTTTTAAAAGAATGGCATCATCTACCAGCCAAATTACTTGATCACATCATGACAGAGAGATAAATCCCTGTGGCACTAGCATTTGAAACTAGGAGGCTTTCTCCTAATAAACCAGTAAAGACCAGCCTGGAGTCTTTAGGTTATACGTTTCCTTGCAACATGAACAAAACTGTGGCATAGAGCTCTTCTGGAACTGTTTGATTGGTCCCATCCCCACTGGGAATCTCACCATCTCCCCCAACGGTATTTTAATTATTCCTTTTGTACTGTGCCTTCTCCATTCTTCCATTTACTAGTGGACTCTGATTGGCTGCAGCAACAGTAAAACAGCCCTCTACTGTGAAATTTATAGCAGGTCCTTATGCAGTTTCCCTCTACAGAGCTTATAATAGAAGGAACACTGCTTTACATGCACTTAAAGAATTCATCCTTAAATCTATGCCAATAATGCACAAAAAAAGAACCACAGAAAAATTTAATTATTCATGTTAAGGACTGATCTAAACATTGTCTTCCCTACTCGGGTTTCTCATTTATTTGTAGTATATGCTATGGAAATTGTTAAACTTTGTAGAAACTTTGGAAACAGATTGCACAACTGAACCCTGGAAAGCTGGAAGAGAAAAAGGATGCCCCAATATAAAATCATTCATCAAATGGAAAATTGTGCCATCATGTGTAAAAGATAAATAAATAGAACTATGACATGTTTACTTTATTTGTCCAGTCCCTCCCTCTCATACATAGTTCAACAAGTCACCTTGGGGAGCAATGCATACTGCACCCTGCAATCACACCCCTGTTGAACACTGAAAAATTGAGTGTTGAATGCCTGACTTGCAGGCACCTTTGTGGTTGTAGTGGCATGCATATAGCATCGGATCATCAATCTGCTGTGTGGTTTAAAATGCCGCAATACTGGTTTTCCATTATTTGTTGCTTGTCCATTATTTATTAGCAGTAGATCATATCACTGGCAGCATGCAGGATGGCAGATTTCTGCTGTGTTCAGGAATCCTCTGAGCAGAAAGCACCAGACTCAATAACTAAAGCACATGTGTATTACTTTGGGGGCCTAAAGTGAACCATGAACATGTGGTATTGTGGACAAGAATCAATCACAAAGCAAATCACACAACAGCAAATGGGGGGGGGGGGACTTACCACAGGTGATGAGAAAAATACAAAAACCATTTAAGCATATCGGAATCAGCCATGCACTGCTAAGCCGTTGGCTGTGCTTTGTCAAAATAAAAATGGCTGGCAAATGTTCAGATAATGTTAGGGATAGCGAACAGTCTGAGGGATTAACTACCATCATGACAGGAATGGCAATAAATCCATGTATAACTTTATGTCTGTATTCATGTTTCAATCAATTCTTGCATACATAAAGAGTTTGAAAAATAATCCATAGTGTTATGCAAACAAAAGAAAAAACACTTGTTTTCACAAAAGCAAATCATACTCGAGATGAAGGACAATGAATGTGAGATAAATATTTATAGAAAGCAGCTGTCTAAGTTTATAGTGCAGACTTTGCCAATGCAAAGTCTTGAAAATGGTAAGAAAAAGACGTAGGATAAGTAAAACATGCTAAATATTATCGCGAAATACTAATAGTGGCTAACAACAAATACCAGGAAGCATTTGTAAACAAATCATAGATTAGCTGATGTGTTTTCCACACTAACTGAACGCTGTGGATGGTTTTCTTAAAGGCTTTTAGCATTATCAAAAATGATAAATGTCTTAAACGTTTTTAAAATATAAAATCATGATAATCCAAGTCTGGTATTTTGTGAAAAAGGTCATAAAGAATAAATCTGAATATCACTTTGACATGAATTTAAATGCAGATGAAAAGGACAAGTACTATATTTTGAGCTCAGACTGTAGACATAACATACGTGTATGTCTGTTTTGTTTATAAAGCTAAAGCTGTTAAAATAGAGTCTCAAGGCCATAAAGAAGAGAATGAAGGAAAAACATGTTTTTTTTTCTGTGCACTGAAGTGTGTTTATTTCTGAGTGAGTAAAGGTGGTTCGCACAAGTGTATCTATCTTAAAGACGCAATACAGACATTTTGCAATTTTCTGTGATGCACCCCCTATTGACGGCTAAGTTGGCATCCATCTTGCAACCTACCTGCACTGTAAGCTCTCTCCAGCCAGTAAACGATGGTCTTATCTGAACCTGTCTTATCTTTTATCTTTTTTTCTTTGTCTCTTTCTTTTAGTCTCTTCTTCCGATAATGTCTTTTTGCGTTTCTTTGCTGAATCAGCCATGACGCATGTTCAAAACAGCTGGTGTGTTTATATCCGTCTGCTAGCATGTGAGGTGGTATATAAAGCAAAACTCGGCGGCAACATCATGCAGCGTTCCAGATGAAGATTTCTATAATGTGGTTTCTCTACCTCGGGATGCTGTGAGGTAGTGACAGTTCCAGAAGTGAACATACTAGATGTCACTGTACCATCAAACGAGTCCAGAACAGAGTTTTAAGGGTGGAAAGTTACGTATTGCATCTTTAACAAGTGAAGCAGAATAATGTCAAGACCAAGCTGTTTCACGGAATGTGGGAATGCAATTTCTTTAACATTATAATTCTGTTTTTATTCTTTATTTTGTGCATGTAGAAAGTGAAAGAAAATGCACTTTGGAAGCAGACCTAAAGGAAAGAATTGTAGCAGTATCAAACTAGGGTCATTAACAGGAACCTCAGTGCTGTTTAACAGATCCAAATGGGCTCATTTAGAAGGACATTAAGTGCAGCCTGCAAATCCAAATTACCTTAGATAACTTTTTTTTAAAGTGTTCTATAAAAAAGATGAACAAACTGAGACAAATGAGAAGCTGTTAAAGATATTTATAAATCTTCTCATACATTACTGATTGTGAGTAATACTTAAGATAGGCCATTTAAATATTGTTACTGAGCAATTCAAATCTATTGTTAAGCTCCTTCAGTTACGCACTATGTAAAACTGCAGTAGTAGGAATTTAAAAGGTACGTTTGCAGCCTAAGAGACAATGACAACTGTTTCACTCTGATCCCACACTCATGGTGCATAAGTGTTTGGTACTCAATGTAGATAATCTGAGAAACACTTTGGTTGTTATTGTATATAAATGGTGTCTTCTAAACATTACATCATGTGTTCAAGTAAAACATTTTCTCCACAGCAGAGTAATCACATGTTGTATGCCTGCCATAGGGTGTCTGTCTGGCCTAAAAAAAAGAAAAACAAAACATATGCTCTGATCTTATCCCCACTTGTGTGATCTCATGTGTCATGCAATGCATCATATTGCTTAAGCACACATTTCAGCAGAAACAGAGTTTTTCTCTCTCAGGTTAATAAAATGTAAATCTACTATTTCGTGGACACTCTCCCTGACTTATTACACTGCTGCACAGCAACAAATTCCCCTAAAAAAAAACCAAAATTAATTCTGGTCCTGTTAAAATGTCAACATTGCGTGCATTCAATGAATTGAATTCAGTCAGCCGTTTCAACTTCCAAATAAGCTGAGGTGACCCATACAATGGTTTGTACACATGGGTACAGTTTCATGTCAATCTTGGTGGCAATAAAGCCACCTGCTATCACAGCTAACAGCCACAACAAGGCTATTTTCCTGACATACGATATTTAACAGAACAAAAATTGTGTTTGTTTGTTTTTTTTTTGTTAGTTAGTTTTTTTTTTTTTTTTTTTTTTTTGTACTGTAGATTTGATCAACCTCTTATCTGACCTGCAGAGGTAGCTTTGGCAAAACAAGATTTTAGTCTCAGTGCACAGAAGACAGAGCACAAGCCCTTATTTGTGCATGATTTCTCAACATATCAGCATAATTCAAAATATGTTAACTTAATTTAAAAGCCGGTAGTGTAAATGCAAAATGAGTGCATGGATGTGATGTGAGTGTGCACAGGTAGAAGAAACAAGATCCGGATCTCTGATGAATGACAGACATCAAAGTGGACAGATCAGTCTTTTGATGTTTAGTTTTGGTATTTTTAAATGACACAACAGATAATGCAATTTAAAGTTTTGAATACCCAGTAATTTCAAACAAGCCAACTGGTTTTTAAAATTGTCACAAATTTGAGAATTTACAAGGTATTATTAATACTAGTCTAATTTCATATTGATGCATCTGTTTAATTCTTTGTGTCACTTTTTAACTAAAAAAAAGTAAATATAGAAACCATCCTTACAAAACTTCTTCAACTTGAGGTGTTAAAAAATAAACTATTAAGAAAAACTTTAAACCAGGCACTGCGGTGACCTCTAGCCACAAGTAGTAGGAAGAAAGAACAGCTATCCTGAAGGTAAAATGTACAAGAATTTCATGCTCACCAGTGCTGAGTCACTGGTGAGTTGCTGCGCTAGCAGTTTGGGACCTTTATCTAACAGATTACTTTTAGCCTTCCAGCCAAGTAAACAAATATAATATAACCTGAGCATTGTTTAAAGACACAATTTGTAGGACATTCTTCCTTTCTAGTAAAGTCATTAGAAAATAGTTTGTGATCAACAACTTGTCAGATTATTTTAACTACAAGACCTATTTAATTTTTAGAATTTAGCTTAAAGCAAATTTTATAAGCACTGCTCTGAATCGTGAAGCTACAGTGAATTTTATGACAGATGCTGAACTTTGCAGTTGGGACATGTGGGGCCAAAAGCAACAGGATGCATACCAAACATGTGCTTGTAGATTTAGAAAAGTTTTAAAAAGCCCTAAATTTGAATGTGGATAAGATCTAAGCCTAATGCACACCCCTAGGGAAAGGTATTAGCAATAATTTACCTGGGGGGGTCAACTTGCTAGTTTACAGTTATTCCTTTAGTAATTAAATTTTTCAGTAGTTATACGTGTAAGGCAAATTGTTAAGTGGGCGTCTCCTATGCTCTTTTTCTATGCTCTCATTAAAATAAACTAAGATGGGAATTTGTTGCTCACTGAGTAAAAACCTTTAAGCATTCATTAGTTTCTTTTCTTAACTTACTTTTTGTTTTTCAGCATGTCAGAGCAAGAACATGTCCCAGTATGCACTAACAGAGAGGGGAGTGCACCCTACGCAGATGGCCAGCTAATTACAGGGCTAACACAGATATACCACCTCTCATTAACAGTCTATTTGACCTGCATGTCTGTGGACTATGTAAGGAAACAAGACCATAGAGGGGAAACTCTGAACTGAGATGGAGGGGTGTAACAACAGACAGAAGGATGAGGTTGCCAAGGGAACTATGATTCACTTTGCTTTGACTCACTGTGCCTCCTCACATCTCAAAAACCTTTTCTACACAATGAAAGGGGCAGTTGAATATCATCTGCTTAATACACTACACAGAGAGAACAAAATTAAGTTGACAGAGTAAAATAAAATATGTGATTGACACTTTATGCAGCTCATCAAGATGTTAGCAAATATGTAAAAAAAAAAAAATAAATAAATAAAAAAAAGGGGGGGGAGGTGATAGAGTTAAAGATAAAACAAACAATCACCTAATTTCTTGAGACTGAGCTGCAAGATTAAAATTGAGATTAATTTTATCTGAAAGTATGTTCATGTAGTATAAAAAGAAGGGATTTAGCAACTCCAGCAGTTAGTCCACTGAATCTTGAGTTTAGAAGATGCTTTTCAGTTAAGTATTGTGTGTCAATGACACAATCTTTGACAAGTGGTTTCTCCATGTGATACAAACATAAATATTCTGAGGATACTAGCCTGCTGGCTGTACCCCAGAAGTACCCAGATGTGGCACGTTTATATGTCAAAGTCCTGCTCTGAGGTCACTTTTGCTTTAAATAGTAAGAAAGCAAACAGATGCTCTCTGATAAAATAAATCCCTTGTCGAGGTGTAAAAGTACCTTTTAGTGCCCTTGACCTGTTGCTGGACACTTTATGAAAACAAACCATATGCTGCTCTTTGAGCAACAGCAGTGTGGCAGCGTTCTGGATATTAAAGTGTTTTGTGAGAAAGCAGAAAGCATCCTAACCATAGTATTTTCTAGGTGCCGAATAATTCAGCTCAGCCTATGTGGTCATCTTCTGTATTTTTTTATTATAGTGTACTGGAATCACTGTTGCAGCAGTGAGGTCATTAATAGGTTTACACTTTGTTTGAGTAATAAACTGATTGATTTGTTTTGCTTTAGCTTAAAATTACACTTTACAAAAGGTTAAACATTTCAAAAGAAATTCACCATTCATTACAGAATGGCAATGGATGTGGAAAACTTGCAAATGATGCTGTACTTTATTTAACCAACTTTTTTAAATGTACTGCTTCAGTGTGTTAATAAATCTTTCAATAAGAAAATCTTGTAAAGAGAATGTGGCCCGTATCTCTAAATATTCTAAGAATCCTCCGAGAGAGCAAACTAAAAATTCCTAGCAAATAGTTTTAGCTAAGGAGTGATTCCAGAACATTCTCAGAGAACTCTGAGCAAGGAGTAAACAGAGACTACTATCTTAGTAAAAAAATGTGGGTGACCCCTTTACTAGGTATGAGTCATAATTTCAAAAGCTGTGATCTAAAATGAGCTAAAAGCTAGTTAAAAATACAACAAGTACAACAACAGTGATAATGGGCATAGAATGGACCACCAAATCATTAGACATATTTATAAAATCTAATGTCTATGAAGTATGTACTTATAAATAATGTTTTACATAAAAAGAAAATCTCTGTTAAATGAATAGTAAGCTATACTTACATTTATATACTCCTACAGAATGTGTGGAAACTCAGGCCCACTTGCACAGTATTCACATGCTGATTTATTTGCTTATATTTATTTACCATGCTGGTCATTTATGCTCTTTCAACATTTCAACTCCATTTTGTATTAACAAGGGTAAAATGGCTCAGCTTCCATCAATGTCTGTGATTGCTGACTGGCAGCAGTACTGTTTGGCAACCAAATCTACCAAAAACCAGTGAACAACAGCAATGAAGAAGAAAAGGACAAGGAAACCCAACTGGACAGAGGAACTCCACAGTTGGACAAAGTATAGCCCCCAGTTGGCTGGGGTATACTTGCTGTGAATTGAAGCGTACACATCAGTGTTCCACTATGTTTGTACATTCTTGCTGCAAACATTGGAAGCACAGCACAGCAAAAACATTCAATACTAGCAGTCACCACAAGAGGCACTCCACAGAACTTGGACTTTGAAATAGTGATAAGGTCAATCTACCGGTCACATTATATTTCCAGCATCAACCCCGAAAATGTTTCCAATTTGTTGCCACCTGTTAAGGCACAAGTGTTTATAATCATGCAACGGAGAGGAAAAATCATACAGATGCCGGTAGTCTTCAAAACTGTGCTCACCTCTAATCTGTAATGTACATGCTCTTGTTTGCATGAGCGCCCCTAACGTTCCAAGTCAATATTAACATTCGCGCACGCAACACGTTATCTTGTGTCAATGCAAGCGGCCTACATGTTACACAAACACTTGGAACGCGTGGAAGCCATGATACGTATGCAAACGCATCACCAAGAGCAAGTATATCCCAGCCCTTACAATGTCTGCTCCTGGCTCAATTGGCCAATAAGCTATAAGTTGTGTAAGAGGTAGATTTCATGAAAAACCACAAACATGATTCCTGCATCATTCAATCCATAGCGTTTAATTAATTTACTGTCATCCAGTGTTTGGAGAATATCTCTCCTGCCTCTTCTGTTCGCCATTTTCTCCTCTGTTTAGCTCTTAAATGTCTTCTTCCCTGCTCATAACAGATCTCACCTTATACTTCTCTTAAGAGCCAAGTTTCTTTAGGAATACCTTTATATCTTTACTAAAATCTACTCTTCACTTTTAGAAAAAATTCTAAGAAAACATCTGATTATAATCTAATAAACATCATAATTTTCTTAGAATTTGGTAACTAGGAGCAACTCTTTGCACTGAGAATCCATAGTAACACAGCCCCTGGTCTTCATTTAAACGCTGCTGATCGCTTTAATACTGAAACTAAACA